>NW_027176262.1:16917334-17352334 GCF_023349555.1 Cebidichthys violaceus
GGCTCACGGATTTCCACTCCTTCCTTGATGCTATCAGTATGTGTGCATGATGTGCAGCGTAGGCAGAAACCGGGTTCAGCTAAGTGTCGCCGGCAGTCAGAAGGTCAAGCCTTGCTGGCCGAAACTATGTCTACTGCTGGAAAGCTCTGGTTCCTGTTTCTATCAGTCTTGAGGCTAACCAGACATTGTTTTCACTCTTGCGACATATTATTTGATGAATAGGCTTTAAGCTAAACTTTCAATGTGTCACTGTACTTTCCATTGTGCAGACAGAAGCTAGAATGCTCTGTCTGGAGTATTTGACCTTCTTCAGTGTTTTCCACATACATTTCTAAGCAATGAGTGCAATAAAAGTGTGAGGTGTAACATTTAACGCTTATTTTGTTTTGGGCCTATGTGTTGTCGTTTCTTAATCAGTCATCAGTTATTATTTACAATAGTTTCTCCTCATCTCACTCCAATCTGAGAAACGGTTGACACCCCCTAAAAAAAAAAACAACTCTACGGATCTACACGATTCACAGGGATGATATATTTTGATTCAAAACGACGATTTTTGCCGAAAAGCGACAAGTTTGCAGGTATGCAGTTAGCCTACTACTAGCTAACTAACAACGACCTGGGCTTCTTGATAGCTACTTACCCTTTGGGTGGTGAAAAACTTCGGATATCTCTTTTCTTTTTTGGTGGCATTTTCCTATCTATAAAGCACAAAAGGGTCAACAATATCAATGCTGAGACCAAACGAAATACTAATATGAAGCTTTATTATTTCCTGGCGTATTTAGTAGCTTACCGTGTCAGACTACTGCCAGCTCTCTTTCTGCAAGTCACAATTCACGGAGTGTTTCTTACTCTGCCACTTCAGCCAATTAAATGACAGCATCTTGTCTCAAAGGCTCAAGGGCGCATTGGAAAACTTGGAAATGTATTTTTCACTCTTCTGGGCGACGAACATAGTATGGATAATAATACGAATGAGTTTGCAAATATATTGTGCAAAATAATTTTTTATAACAGGCAATTCAAAATTAACAAAATATTGGTGGGGACAATTGTGTCTTTCCCAAACTTTGGTCGTGACTAGTCCCTATGGACCATATGCAAACCTACGCCCTTGTGTATGATGCAGTGAGAGCTAAACCTTGTCTTCACCTCTCCCGACTGCGCATTTTGCTTATAAAGTGAGCGCACTTGGCACAGAGTTCACCCAGCGATTTGCCGACTTTGCAGCTCAGAAATTTTATTTTGAACTGCTCAGCAATCCGTTTGCAGTTGATGTGGAAAGAGCACCTGTGCACATCCAAATGGAGCTGCTAGCCCTCCAGTGCAATGACACTCTCAAGGCAAAGTGTGACTGTGGGAGCAGCACAGTTTCCAAGCTTCATCCCCGAAACGAAACCTCAACTCTGCCTACATGCTACTCAAATGCTCTGCATGTTTGGAACCACATACCTGTGTGAGCAGCTTTTTTTCTGTGATGAAGATGAACAAAAACCCACATAGGAGTCATCTCACTAACGCTAACCTTCACATTCATCTTGAGGGTTTCCACAGCACAGAACCTAACCCCAGATATTAATGAACTGGCAGCCAAGAGAAGATGCCAGACATATGGCTCTGGTATGTATGCATAAAAGAATGTAGCCTACCTAAACATGTATTCTTCTTGCACTTTGTCCAATATCCCTTCTATCTTGTTTATTAAATGTTGACCCTATTTGGCCCTCAACGTAGTCCCAGTTTTTTCATTTTGGCCTTCTCTGTGATTGAGTTTGACACCCCTGGCATACGCCTGGCATACGCCTGCTGTATTATGCTTAACGATGTAATTTTACAACTTTTTTGGTTGTAAAAAAGTTGGTTTGCCGCGGCACTTTTTTTAAAGTAAAAAATGTGCCGCGGCTCAGAAAAGGTTGAAAAACACTGCATTATACTGTACACTCCAGGTAATCAAAGTAAGCGACAGTACAAAGGCCAATGTGATGGGTTTTCCATTCGTTTAAAAAAAACGTCTAATGCAACATGACAGTCTGGTGCAATATCACACAAATCAGGTACTGGAACTACATGAAAAGCACTGCTATATGAGTAACTACCACTTAGGAAGAGGAAGAAGACACTTTGTTGTTGAGAATCTGGAAAAAATTAATCATTGCCAAAAGCATTTGCATCATATCTGAATGCATCAGAGTAGCAATGTGAGTAGAGTAAGTTCAGCTTTACCTACAGTGACATAGTTCCACTCCTTAATGCACCATCACATACTTTACCAGTTCTTGTTCCCAATCAAGTCATTTTACTTGTAGCTTTGAATATTTTCCATAAAGCAGGGTATGCTTTAGGGCCGGACTACCTTGTGATTCAGTCCTGGGCCCCCTTCTCTTCTCGCTCTACACAACATCTCTGGGTTCTGTTATTCGCTCGCATGACTTCTCTTACCATTGTTATGCAGATGACACCCAGCTGGTCTTGTCATTTCCCCCCGGTGACACCCAAGTGGAGACGCGCATCGCTGCGTGCTTGGCTGACATCTCGAAGTGGATGACGACACACCACCTCAAGCTCAACCTGGACAAAACCGAGCTACTGTTCCTCCTGGGGAAGGGTTGCCCGCACCGGGACCTGTCCATCACCATTGATGATACCGTGGTGACGCCAACTCGGACTGCGAGGAATCTGGGTGTGACCCTGAATGACCAACTGTCATTCTCAGCAAACATTTCATCCGTTACACGCTCCTGCAGATCCCTGCTCTACAACATCAGGAGGATTCGTCCCTTCCTCACTGACGAGACAGCGCAGGTGCTCATCCAGGCTCTTGTCATCTCCCGCCTGGACTACTGCAACTCTCTACTCGCTGGAGCCCCGGCGACGGCCATCAGACCTCTGGAGCTTGTCCAGAAAGCCGCAGCTCGCCTGGTGTTTAATCGCCCCCAAGTTCTCCCACACAACTTCCTTTCTCCGTTCTCTACACTGGCTACCTGTAAGAGCTCGCATCCAGTTTAAGACTCTGGTGCTAGCCTACAGGGCAGTGAAAGGAACAGCTCCTTGCTATCCCCAGGCCATGGTCAAGCCCTACACCCCCGCCCGACCACTTCGCTCTGCTGCCTCGGGGCGATTGGTTGCCCTGTCGCTCAGCGGTCCCGGCGGCCGATCGACCTGGTCACGGCTGTTTTCTGTCCTGGCCCCACAGTGGTGGAATGAACTTCCCACTGACGTCAGGACAGCAGAGTCGCTGCCCATCTTTTGGCGCAGGCTGAAAACCCACCTCTTCAAGAAGTGCTACCCTGAGCCTTCCACTTAGCACTTATTGTATTCATACTAGCTTGTTGCACTTATTGTATTCATATTACTTATTACTTACTGTTTTTGTTTGTTTCTGCACTGTACTTTGGCTCTGAGTTATGCCCTGCTTCATGCTCTTAGATGCTTGTTTAGAAAAGGAAATGTACCTATGACTTCTGGTGACTAGTAGTTCTTTTGATTACCAATGTTGAATGCACTTATTGTAAGTCGCTTTGGATAAAAGCGTCTGCAAAATAAATGTAATGTAATGTAATGTAATGTGATTGACAAGTCTCTACCTCGCCGTTGTTCAATCTGTGAGTTGTAACGTTTTGGTCACCTAACAATGTTATGTACAGCATTTGATTGTACTTAGGTCCACCCTCTCATGTCACTTTTGGTTTAAAAAAGAACAAGATGGCAACAGACAAAATGGCAAAGTCGAGGTTTCAAAACCATAGTCCATATAACAATGGGTGACGTTACGGTGGTTATTTCCACTTCTTATATACAGTCTGTGGTCCACACTCAGTTTATCAGAAACATTACACAGGATTTGGGCTTACGAGACTCAGGGTATGTTTGAAAATGCATACTAACATACTGCATACAGTCAGTATGTACTGCACACTGCCCACTAAATGAATTAAAGTATGCCATCACCGGCAGACACATTGAAGTATACTTCAGCAATACCTCTTCTCTGCATCACATTACTATCGATCACCTACCGTTGATTGTAAAAAGTTTATCACAATGTAAATCAACTTGGAGAACGCATCACAAGAGAGAGTGCAGGACTCAGGTGTTCATATCATTGGTGCTTGGTACTCAAACATTGTAGTTGATGGACAATGTTTTGCTGATGTTGAATGTTTAGAGTTAAAATGCCAGCCGTATTAGATGTCCAGAGAATTCACCTAATGCAAATTCAAAATGCAATTCAAATGCACAACAGGAATGCAGTACTGTTTTGTTCTGTTTCTTTGTTTTTGTTTTGTGTGATAGCAATATTTAGCTCAAATTGAAAGAACTTACCACCACTTTTAAAGCAGGGGATAAGGATTGCTACAATTAAACCTGGTACAAGCTTAGGAAAGCTATCAGGTCAGCTAAAATACAATACCAGGATCATTTCGCTGTATTCGCTGTATTTGCATACTGTGTTAAAACTATATGGGAGCCACTGTCGAAGTGACACACTCATTGGAGCAACAACATTCAGTCACCAAAATAAAATATAAATATTAGAGACATATTGGCCCCACGCTGTCGCTAAGCTTCCTATTCTAGTATAGTCCTACAGACTGTGAATGTAAATATTAAAATGGGAGGTGGTTACCATAAACCTCCTCCTGAAGCTCCGTGCTAGCATTGGTGAACATTTACATGCATGTCTCTACTATCTCCAGAGGAGTACAAAGGGAAAAGAACAGTTGTGCATAAGTATTTGTACTATATTCCAAAGAAATAACAAAATAATAATGCAATTGGTAAATTTACATCAGCGACACAGGCATATCTCTGATTAATGCTTTTTTATGAACAATAATTTATATCTTACAAAATGAAATATTTAGTAATTATTAGCTTGAACATCAAATATCTGCATCACTGTACATATACCATATTTAAAGACAAACAAGGCTTTACAATCATGCTGATCCATAGTGTTGATACATTCTATAAAGTTACGACAAATTGCAGTTATTTGGCATTAAACTGCTTTTATAGTATTTATCCCGTGTGTGTGTGTGTGTGTGTGTGTGTGTGTGTGTGTGTGTGTGTGTACACTTCTGTTGTAAACAAGTAATCCGCACAAAATTTATCTTTTCACTAGAAATACTGTAGGCTCAGAAGGTGACTATTAGTTTGTAGTTTGTTCTTTGACAGAGGACAAATACTGTGGTCAGCTTAGGTTCATGGCAGGTCGAAAATCAAGAGGACTGGTTATGACAGTGTGCTAGATACATTATTACAGCTGGGAGCAGGGGTGGGCTGGCCATAGGGGATACCAGGGAAATCCCCGGTAGGCCGACGGTGTTGGGCTGGTCCAATACCGGCCCACGTCCATAACCAACCAGCCCTCCCTCTAACATCACCGGCCCCAACTATATTCTATGCTTCACATTCACACATTCACTTCTTTACTCATCTAATCTCTTCCGTCAGTCTAACTTTGTTTTAGGTGTTATTAAATGTCAATCACTCTAGCCTACTCAACTTGCGCCACTCGCTCGCAGACAAAGACGTTTTTGAGCGCGAGTTGGCAGCATGGCACCGGCACCAGAACGTTAAGTGTATGGGTATTTTTCCAAGTAGGCCACTGACTAGTTGATACGTGCGATGCATTGAGTGGGCAACGCGCCGTGTATTGAGTGGGCCGGTCTGACAGTAACTCCCGGGCCACTTTTTTCCCCCAGTCCACCCCTGGCTGGGAGCCATGTGTAATGCACAGGAATGTAAACTGTAATCTCACCTGAAGCTGCACTTGGTAGTATAATATATATTTCAAGTGCATGTCTCTAAAAAACTGCAATTACACTTTCTGATTTCTGTATGCTATATGTACATACTGTATAGCTATATATTATGAGTTATTCAATTCAATTATGTGTGTACATTGTTTTCATTTCATTTGCACGGATTAATGGAATACTCTAGTCCACGCACAAGTGCCTACTTCATCATGTGACAGTAATGATCTAACAAGATGATGTAGATGATGTTGCAGGAGCAGAGAGATCTTTTTTAACGGTTCTTTATAAGGAATTCAGAGCATATATATTGTCTTCCCACAGCTCCCAACATGGCGTCAGCTAAGCAGGAAGTTTGCAGCTAACAGCGCAAGCACCAGCGAAGGTGCTGACAAAGCTAACAGTGTTTACCTAAGGTGGAATTAGAGAGTGGGCGCTGTAATCACTGTATGAAAGCAGTGCAGAACGGCCGCTGTGACCTACTGGACATGCTAACATGCGTGTCCGACCCGAAAAGCTTGGATCACAACACACACAGAGGGAGAGTGACTGGCCTACGTAGACATTACTCCTCTATATCTTTGCATAGACAATAGTTGTTTGCTGCTATATTAATGCTCTGAATATTGAATTTAGCACCTTTAACGTTAGATCAAATTCGAAAAATACTTGCACTGTGGCAGAGGAGAGTGTCAGGTTTCTCAATGTTACATAAAATCAAAACTAAAACAAAAATTATCATTTGAAAAAAACTTACAATATCCCTTAAGAAAAAAAAGTCTTTCTTGAAACAATATTGCCTGGTTAAAAATGAATGAAATTATTTCAGTTTAGATTATTAGCTCTAGGAGAGAGGTGTGATTTTTGTCTACGCTTGTGACAATAAACTACAGAAATTGAACAGACTTGATATTCCAGTAGATGAAAAAAAAATGTTTTCACATATTTCCCTATTGTTTTTCACATGCAGACTAATTAAATAACAAGAGCATGATTTAAATATTTTAGTAAATCAAATGCCATTTAACCAGGCTATTCAGCTCAGGTACAATGTTAACCAATTGGGGTCAGGATGAAGTTGCAATATGATAGCTATGTGGTAGCTACATCCTTCTAAAACATTATGCCTGGCCCTAAAACTAACTAAAACTACTTTAAAGCAAAAACTAAATATTTAAAAAATACAACCTTTTTGAGAAACTGAAACTAAACTAAAACTAGCAAACACACTATTAAAACTAAACTAAAATGAAAGTCAAAACCTAAATGAAATAAAACTATCCCAGAGACAGGGAGTTTGATTTACAGGACACGTTAAAGGATTCTGCACTACACAAGACTCGTCAGATACCATTTAAATAAAATGAGGTGAGTAGACTATAGGTGTGTTTTGGTAGGGGTATGTGTTCTGATCAGCCGCTGTGCCAAGCTGTTATACTGTACAGTCATAGAGGGTCCGATTTGGGTCTCCGCTAGCAAAGAATGTATTTTTTGGGACATATACCAGTTTTGATATGGATGTGCATGTACCAAACCTAATGAGATATATTATGTGTCTGTGGGCGTGCAATCTATTTGGTGCATATGTGTTTACATGATTGTGCACACATTTGAAGCTGACACCACAGATTTTCTTATGGATGTTCAGTCGCTTTTGTAACCGCTGTGAAGCTAAGCTGACTACTGCCGTTGTTCTCCATTATGAAACATTTTACAGCCAGCAATCAACTCTGGATGTATTCAGTGTTTCAAACTCAAGATTTTGGGTGGAGTATCGCTTTAGCTAACTCACTTATTTGAATATTCGTAGACAAAGACTTTTTAGTGATCATTGCTAATTTTCATAAAATAGGATTTCATCAAACACTAAATGCACTGCATGTATTTTGTTTTGTTTTTGATGTTTCTGTATTTCATTGTGTTGTGTTTTATATTAAACTCTTGTGGTCACCGTACACCTAAACGTTTGTGTTGTGGCTGTGGGGTATAATTCAGTGTTGAAAGGTATTTTACAATGAAATGAACACATACAACTTTTAAAACATGCCCATGCAGCTGAAGGATGTTAACACTTCCTTTACAAGACTTTTGGAGTTCTTGCCATCCCCAAATACAGCTCCCAACCAAACAGAGAGCTTTGCTCCATGCATTAGACACCACAGTGTGTGGGCCTACAAAACACCTTCAGCATGCGTTTATATGAGACATGCAGCATCGCTTGTACAAGATAATTGCCTCAAGCGTTCTGATCATTTGGATATTTAAAACCGTCAACTGCTAAGTGAAAATCAAAAGAACAAGATGTCATTGTATGGGATTTAAGTCACATGTATCCTGATCATTTCTTTTGGTGCATATGGCCTGAATGTTGACATTCATCACTGTTACTTTCTCTGTTTTACTTCATTGGTCTCCACATTTGATGAATTCATGGATTGGAGAAGTTGGAGAACTTTGGAGTGCGTCTTCCCACCCTTATACCAATCCTGGCTTCAGTTTGCAGAACTCCTCCACCTTTCTGGGCTTGCTGGATCCTGAAGGCCTCTCTCAGGTTCTGAGCTCGGACCTCCTTGCTCAGGATCTCCTCTACTAATCGACAAGGGAACCAGCCCCTTTCACCATCATGGAGCCTTTCCCCCATCATCCAGCCTGGAATACAGAAGACACAGAAAGACCAGAGATGACATGGAGATGGAAAGAGAAAACAATGCACAAGACTTGGGACATAAAAGCTTCTACACACCATCGTCTGTTCTTTCTAGGAGGTTTAAAACATCGGCCGTCTCGATGGAGAGTTCATCTGGCTCCTGAGATGAGTATGAGTGAATACATTGCACCTGTGGAGAGTCTGATAAATATCACAGATAGTTAGTTCATATCTCCATGTCTGCATGTTGAGGACTGTTCACAATGTTGCTGTGATATTCTGTCTCACCTTGTTGGTGGGCACTAGTTGACATAAAGCGTGTGCGCCGGTTAGGAGTGAGGGTACACATCCATCGCAGCTTATCACTCCTGTTCACATGATGTCATGATGAGTAACCAGTAAAGGTTAATACATTTTTATAAACTTCGTTCTTGTTTGGTATGTTCATCATTCTCCCAATAGGACCAACATTTTGCATGATAAGGTTGTATACAAATTCACAATTTGACACAGACATATTCTTTAAAGCCCCATGACAAGACAACAAACGACAGTGAAGTGATCCTATTAACAAGTTGTTTCTGTGTAAACAAAGTCTAAAATGTCTTCTTCCTCTGAGTCCTATAGAGCTCCGTAATATCACTGCATCATCTAGAGAGTGATACGTAATTATTTAACGTTGTGATTAAGGGCAGGTTCTCCACACCTACTAAAGGTCAAAGAGGTCAAACAGTGATATTAAAACTGTATTACTCACAGCCTGAGTTATATGTTTAACTTATTTGTCAAATATGATAGTTTTCTCTTTGTCTGTATAAGACAGCAGACTTGTCCATGTTTGTGATTGCAAACCCCGCCTCATCATGTGAACGCGGTCACACCCAGATTGAGAAACCTTGGTTGATTTATCAAGTTGATAATGAGCTTCATAGAACCACTGAGTGGGAATCGCGGTTGTTAGGGTTAGTCAAACCAGATCACCAGAAGATACCCTGAGTATGTTGATCTTGTTTCGATTACAGGGCCCTGCTCTTCAGAGGAGGAGAATCATCCACACAAAATTGATCCAGTCTGTTTTTTAAAATGTATTTTAACTTTTTATAACCAGGTGAGGCATTAAGAACAAATTCTTGTTTACAAAGGCGGACTAGGCCAAAAGCGCAAGGACTAAAGTTAAATGTATTTCATCTTATATATATTTTACATAAATATTGTCATGTCTTATATGGATTGCTCATCATTATATTGCTCTCTGAACAGTTCACAATCTGCAGATTAATTTAATAGTAATTCAGCTTCATGCTAAAATCACATATCTTTATCATAAATAACTGTGATTAGTCTGTTTGCTTTCAAACAAACCCATCCACAGTGACCCCATCTCATTTTCAACAGCTCAGTGGAACCCTAAGCTGATCCTGCTTCAGATACTTACATACTGGAGGCCTTGAGCATGTAGCTGACTGGACGCTCCTCTTGGTTCTCCAGCAGTTTCAGATTAAAGACATTCGCCAGAAGTTGGCCCTGGTCTTCAAGATCTTCAGTCCTCAACATGGCCCGTGTGCATGAGTCAATAACCAGGAACTTGTCCCCACTGACAACAAGTTGACTGAATTAACATTCTGAATGTGAACATACATGTACACATGTTTGTGGTGCCTTTGAATTGTATTGCATTGTACTGTTTAATTATTTTGTCCAGTCCATTAACATCAATGAGGGTAGGCTAAACAACAAAAGACCTCTCTGTATTATGCAATACAGTTACCCAGCACCACAAACTATATCCTTCATCGTGATCATGAAGTTAAACACCTCTATGAAACAGTTTCAACACTAAATGAAGCTTCATGTATGAAGGATTTACAGTTTAACTGAGTATTTTACAGTGAGCATACATTACCAAATGCTTACCTTGAGCTGCGCTTCGTGATCAGCAGCAGATTGTTAAAAAGGAACAAGTAGACTGGTTGGTAGAGCTTACGACTCCGCATGGTCCTAGTGCTCTTAGGTCCAGCCATTTGCTGCACTTCACCTTTCTTCAGCAACCAGCGCGAGTGTGAAATGATGGGCACAGACTACAGGAAGAAAGATAGGAGTTTCCAATCAGGGTTAGTGGAATGTTTCCTAATTTCTAAAACTTCTTTGATGTCATAGTTTCTGCACAGTGTCATTCTGATGTATTAGTTTGTACATCATGTGGTCACTTGATACGGGATAGATGTACAGTAAGTTACATTTGTAACTATGTTTTGTGTGACCTCTTTGACGATTAGTAGGTGTGGATAACCTGTCCTTAATGATAGATACGTATCACTGATTATTAGCAGTTAATAGAGCATTTGGGTTGGTTAGTCAGTGGAGAGTGCCATGCCCCTACTCAAAACATGAGTGAATAGAGTTAGCATGGTTTGTTAACAGTTGGTTGCTCTGACACAAACTAACTGTTGAGCTTTGTGGAAAACAGTATAATCACAAAGAGCCAAACATAATTTAGCCTAAACCTTTGGGACTGAACTCCAAATGAATAAGAATTTGTTTCTTTTTATAATCCCATTTTTCTGAAAAATCTGAAAGTCTGTTAAAACTAAAAACCAAATGCCTCAAGCACATTTGTCAAAATGAATCCACGCAATTGCCACAATTGGCCAGTCTAGCACTCTTCGCACTATTCTCAGTGAGAAATGCCTGCTCATGCATCTCTGCCTCTCTCCATCTGTGACAAACATCTATGTGGATGTTTGTCACAGATGGATTACCATGTCTCCAGTCCTGACAGCATACACTCCGTGGCTCTTTACCAAACAGCACTACAGCCCTCTATCGGTCTCAACATGCAACAGCAGTTGCAACAGTCTCTTCACAACATCCCTTCCCTCTTCCATTTAAACTACTCTGTACTTCACCAACAACTAGTGCAGTTTTTGTTTTTTTGTTTAAACAAGATGTGTTCTTTCATCAACCATTCAACTGGATTTATTTTCTCTCCTCTCTTACCAACCATCTTACCTACATATGCAGTCACCACTTTTGTACCACTGTTAAGTACACACTTAAATATTTGTTTTTGGCATCGTGGCCTTTATTGGAAGGATGATAGTAGAGAGGCACACAGCAAACGAAGGGAGGGAGAGGGGTATGACATGTAACAAAGCCCCCCCACAAGGGACGTTGTGGTTATGTGGTATGTGCCTTAAACGTAAATCTGCCGGAGCGACCTCCCCAGTGCCTTTTCCCCCCCAAGCATAAGAATACAATTCAATGATCAGTCTCAAGCTTGTGTGTGATTAAGCTCGTTGACTACCACACTAATTAAACAAAATATTGCCTCAAAAGTTCTTAATATGGGATTGTGGTCTCCTGATTCCTTAATAATAGTTACGACAAGCTCCAGTGCATGCTATTATGACGGACCTTAGGTACTTCTTGCCGCCTTTATGTTTAAAAGGCATGACTGCTCACTCGGCTTGCGGATATACTCATCTTGACAGATTTTTCACCTAAACTAACTTGAGTATATCATATTGTCTTATAACACCCAGCAAACATTATTACATATCTGTATCTGTTAAATATTAACTTAATTGTTTTAGTTAATTTATAGTTTTTATAATTAAGTAGAATGAGCATATCATTTTGGCTTCCCAGTGAGGAGCTCATTTATCGCTTTGTGTTCAAGTACCTCTTGACTCACACTTTCTCAAATAACCTTCTGCCAAAGACAGTTATTCCGTGCCTTTGTATTGGGCATCACCCTCACGTTTACTTGAATATTGTCAAAAATTAGACTTGAAGCCCAAACAAACTCCAAGTGTCAGTTATGTCTGTGAGACGGCGCTGAGACGTGTGCCTGCACAGAGCCAGTACAGACATGTGTAATGATTGAGACGTGCAAATGAAAAACCATGTCCGATACACTTGCAGTCTAGACAGAGGGCTAGACTCCGCTACATATACAATCACAATTTCTTTGGAATTTCTTTTTAGGGGGCTTCTTGTTTCAGTGCTATTTGCCAGGGTGGTGCAGAATCTGACAGTATTCTTCCTTTGTGATACTATCAGAAAGGGTCTCTGTAGCAGCCATAGCTCTTTGTTTTTTGCTAAAGAGAGCACACAGCTGTAATGTGGGAGGAGATGCATTTCCTTCGAAACATAACTGAGAATGCAGTTTAGTTGGGAAGTAATTTTGTAGGACACCGAGTTGTTAATACTTATCTTATTTCTTCAAGCTTGAATAATTAATGTGACAAACATTATGTTGCAAGATAATCAAGTTAATTTAGTCATTAACACAAGATTTCCACCCATTATTTTGGCTTCCATATGTAATGATGCTGCTTTAAAGAAGAATAGGTAGTCCATAGCTCATACAGTAGTTTACATGAGCTCTACTCATCCCTCTTAATAGCAGCTTCTCTGGTTTACTCCGTATAGTGGCATATTCCATTGGTCTTGTTCATGTGATGTATTTACCATTGAGTAATGACCATCTGAATCCAATTACTAGAGAAATACCATGTGATTGTGCTATACTTCCAAACACCACTCCTTTGAATAGGTATAGTGCCCAATAGATTGTGGGACACAGATGGCTATGAAGGATGAACCACATGTCAAACATAGGGCAAAAGAAAGCCACATTTCTCAAACCATTGGAATGGGACTTATTTACTTATGATGTAGTGAGTCTTTAAATCCAGACTTGAAGAAGGTGGTTTCTAAATTGGGACACAGCTACATTCTGAACAAATCCCCTTTATCCTGAACACCATTATTGTATCTCACTGTTTGATTGTTACTAACTGTCTTTTATCACTTTGTTACAGCCACATCAGCAAGGCATCAGCATGTGCCATCATAAAAACAAAAGTTTTTTGTTTACCTTGGATTTAAACTCCAGTGTTTTCTCAATGCTGATAAGCTCTTCAGTGCGACTCATTTTTCTCACCCCCTCGTTACACTCTTTCACGATCTGGGGAAGACACAAATATACACCATCAATCCATGACCTGAGAACATCATATGCTAGATTTTTATCTTTGTATCATGAATTTGGTTATAATTGTTATGGAATGCATACATTTTTTTCAAAGTGAAAGAAAATCATATCATAGAAACACCAATTGCTGTATTCACATGTATTGTTTATTTCAGTGGATTGAGGTGTAACTTATGAAAAACATTGGCTGCATGTGTAATTCATGATGAAAACCAGTTAAGAGACAGCTGATTGTGGTGGTCCATGTGGTCCATGCAAATAAATCATGCATGTAATATTAGAACATGTATGATATGGCAAACATCAATAAGACTCAAGAATGTCAGTCTTGTTTCAAATCATTATCTGAGTTCTGACTCCACTACATGGAAATGAGTTTGGGTAATTACACTTGGACCCAGTGAATGTTTGATGTTCTACAGTAGGTGTAAATAAGAATTCTGATAAAAACTGTGCGTCCGTCACTCTTATCAAATCAAACTTGCTTTTATTGACTAATATCCCATTGGTTTTCTCTGCAGGGTCAAGAAACACTGAATATGGTGAGCTTTGTGGTGCCACTGTAGAAAACACAGATTGAGCACAAGTTCTTGTAAACTAGTTGTGACTTAGATGGGGTGCAAAGTCATGATACACTTACCAATCACACGTGATTTACAAACTCCAATGGTCATTGATTTTTAAGCAGCTGGATGTCGGAGGTGCTGACAGCACTTGCTGGCCTCACCCAGTTTGAGCTGGTCATAACCTACAATTATGCTTCACTGTCTTAACTCCCAACCAAAGGAAAACCAGCAACAAACAGCAAAGCAAACATGGTGTTTTAAAATGTTTTAATGAGGTGAAGAGACATGCTCCTTAGTGTTGTTATTATCTAATTTATTTTATGATTTATTCTTGTTACTTCTTGTTAGTGGAAGTGTATTGTGACTGCCCTGTAAACAAGATAGAGGTAATTAACCTGTTTTTAGTTTATTCCTCCTGAGAACATAAATAACAGTTTTGCTTACTGGAGAAGCAAAGGGCTAAATGTGTGGGGGCTTCAGATTCATTGTTTCAGGTACCGGGGAGACAACGAGATACCACCAGGCAGGTTATCAGACACTAAAACACTGCACCGCTGTGTTGGAAAGTTATCATGGCAACAATCATTTTATCCTTCATGTCAACAATCAATGTAAGTCACGCTCATCATACAGTAGTACACCTGGAATCCTGTGCTTGCTCGTAAAGAAATGTGCCAAGATAATGATAGTCATATCATTGTAATTGTCATATCATTAGTTGACACAATCCTTTAGCCCCATTTCCTTTCTCAACCCAACTTGGCCCCCGCCCTTGACTGATGCTCACCTGCTCCAGTTGCTGATGTGCTTTTATAGCGTTTGGTTCCCTCTCTGAGTTTTCCTCTGCTTTTTTCAGGATGTTCTGGGAAAGAAACCAAGTGAAATAAAAATACAACAACAAAAAGCCTCGACAGTGGCACAAAAACCCTAATTATGACTGAAACTTTGTCGTGTTCAAAATATATCCAGACTCACTGCTGAATCTTGCCATTTTACTGGAAAGTATCCATTTAGTTTGAACTCATGTTGACACACTCACTTGTACGAGCAACTTGAGCCTTGTGATCCTCTGGAAAGGAAGGATGAGGAATGAGGTAAAGGACAGGCCCCTGACTCGCGGATGGTTTTCCAGTGAAGCCATGGCCTCCCGAAAAGCCTGGTTTCCCTCCCTGGACAGACATGTTAAGACAACACAATGCTTAGTTGATCCTACATTAAGAACACACACATTCTCTCTCATCCATATGAATATGTACAGTTGGTAAGCATTTGATGTTCTGTAAAGAATACAAATCACATAAGAGCTCAAAATCATTTTATTTTTACCTTTCTAATTAAAGTTCAAATGCCAGGGGCCAGATGCATGACACTCTGTCTAAAGCACGAGTGCACATTAAGACAGAAATATGCATAGTTGTTGAACTTGGCACCTGTCCTGAACTTTGCTCCATCCCCTCTGGGAATCATCCCCTCCAAGCTCCACTACAGACTGAGGTTCCCAGCACCAAGCCCCAATAATTATTTCTTCATATTTAAATGTCAACTATTTGTTATGACATTTATCCTATGTGTGTTTATTTATTGTGTGTGTGTGTGTGTGTGTGTGTGTGTGTGCTCTGCTCCATATACAATGAAATTGCCCCACTGGGGACATACACAGTTCTGCACATCCGTGGCACACATCATCGATTAATCACTTGAAAAACATATTCACGGGATATCTTAGACGTCCCTGTTAAATGTCAGACAGCTGATCAATCATTTATTTATAGGCTCATATTGGAAGAGATACAAAGTGCTTTACAATTAAAGATACAATTTAAAGATCATTGACAGCTCAAATGTAAATAAAATCTATGATAAAAAATCACAATTTGTTTGGCATTTTACAGAACACTGTGTAGATTACAAGAATGATCAATAAAATTATGATTAAAATTAGTACAATTAGCCCTATGAAGGTATAGGTGTTTCAATAACATGCAAATTAAGAAGACGGTAAAAACAACAGGGCAGAAGTTGCTATGGCAATGCATAAACATGGCACACAGTGTAACGGTATTGGAGGCATCCAGCCATAAACTGTATGTTTGAGCCAGATGAGCTTTTAACAACCTGAACAAAAAATATTATTGTACATAATTGTGACTGACTTATACGGCACATACACCAAATTGATGAAGCAAAATCTTTTCTTTTTGTCATTCATGGGGTCATTCACAAATTTCTCTGTGTGCACCGTAGTTTCACCAGAGAGAGACAAAGACAGAATCAATTTAATGATATAACTACTTGTTGGTCTGCCCAAAGCTATAAAGCATGAACCATATGTATATTGCTGCCATTGTACATTTAATTAGGTAAAAAGTCATCTGTTCTCTTAGCTTCTCACTAAATTGTTTACCGGCTTAGTTTGTTTTCTATCCATTTCTAACTGCACACAGATATCATTTTTTTTTGTCACTTGGAATGAATGTTGTGGAAGTTTTATGGTGAAAGGTCAGTTGAATGTTTCAGCTGTAATGTTGCATGTTGGTATTCCCATCACACTAATTAAACTAATGGCTGATCAATCACTCATCGAAGGGAAAACCCACTGAAGAGCAGCAGCAGCATTTCCCTGTGAGGAACCACTGCCAAAGTGTTTTAAAAGCCAACGTCTGGAGCAGGAAATGAAAATGATCAAAGTAAAAGAGAGAGATGAAGGCAAGCCGAGCAACAAAATCCTGATTTTGAGTTTCCAGTAGACCTAAACATCAGACTGTGGCCCCATAGGCAATACTTGGATCAATCCACTTGTTTTGGTCTTTTCAGGTGACTTTTATGACAGTAAGAAAAATACAATATACCACCATAACTGTCCTTTAAGGTACACAGTGATACAACAGTGATGATAACAATCATGACGGTGAATGTGAAGTTTGAGAGCAAATTATCGTTGCTTTATAATATTCAGCCGAGAAATAATCTGTCCTGTAATGCGCTAAGTGGACCAGCCTGTTTGAAGAAGGAACATGCTTTACACCTGAGAGAAAATGAAAGCAGCTCTTCTCCTCTCAGTATCACAATAATTAGTCACCATGTTTTGAACAGTTTTGTCATGTTCTTCCTAGGCTGATAGAACTAATCTTTCTACACTGCCACTGATGTTATTGTTTGTGACAAGTAATTAGGCTTGGCACTCCTAACACCCATATGAGTGTGATCAGACTGTAACACCAAAGACTTGGCATTATGTACTGTACATCTACAAAACAGATGGACAATGGTATCTAATACATATACTTTCTGTGCCACATCTCCAATATGTTAGTTCATAAATACAGTCGCAGGCTTTAAAATGTTCATATCAAGTTTTGAAACAACCAGCAGGTCTCAGAAATGTTTTCTGGTAGCTGGCAGAAGTCCCACAGTGTTAGTCATCCGAGGAACCTGTCCTCTGCAGCGCGTGGGAAAGCAACCCTCTCACTCAGGTATGTGTGGTTGATGAAGAGAGACATACGCATTATATTCATAGTCAACCACACCCTGCACATCGCATTTGTTATGATCAAAAGCAGAGCTGTTCTCTACTGAAAAGCCGGGCTGACAACATTCACAAAAAAATAACAGCCTATGAAGGATGAAGCCTGTTATTCTTTCTCCCAGTTCCTCTCTCTAATCATCAGTAGTCAAATCGGATGAAGTGTTGTTGTGAGCAGTGTATGAAGAAGACAATGTATTTAGAAAGTGGGTACTCACAAAATGCGTCTGTAGTTCTTCTCCTGGTACACCTGGTTAATGACGTATTTGATGAAGACATCGAAGTGTTCCACAGCGTGGTAGTAAACAATATCACACACATCAGAAATCCAAATAGACTTCTCAATTCGGTGCTCAAGATCCATTAAGAACCTGAAATTATTAAGAGATCGTTATCCAGGGATATAAGGCAAAGCTTGTTTGCTGGACTAGAACTTGATCAGACTTTTAAATACTAAACTGATTTGTGTTAATCAAGACCTCATCCTACCTTTCACTGGCCTTCATCACTTCCTCGATGTTGGAGAACAGAAAATGCACATCGGATTGGCTGAGAGTGTTGATTAAATCAGGGTTACGTAGGAAGTGAGTCTCTAAAATCTCCAAACTCTTGTAGTACGATGCTTCTGAGGTAACAAGCTCAAACATGGCCTAGACAGAAAAACAAATCACAATGCCACATTAATACTAACCAAGGATCCCTACACCCAGTGAACAGTTGATGTAATGACAATCTGATGTCCTGCTGCACAGCTGGATGAGGCTCATTGTTTTTATTTTACTGATTTTCACTGGAAAACCTACCAAATTACCAGATTTAAATGATGGATGTGTAATAGAGTAATCCATTTACTTATGTATTGATGGAAGATGAGACTTCACAATCTGTTTGCTTGGATATTCATGAAGTTATTTTGGAGTAAGGCAGCTGCCAGTCTAAATGTATCTCTTGTTTGTTTCTCTTATACTGACACTAGAATTGTCAGTAATGCTAGTCCAGCTAGCAGCGTGGCTCTAGGGATGGCAATATCAGTCTGTCGCACAGTCTTTGCAACAGTTTGATCCAGACTTGAATATCTCAGGAACTATTGGATGGAGGAACATTCATGGTCCCCAGATGATGAAGTCTACACTATTTGGTGAAACCCTGACTTTTCCTGTAGGTTGAGATTTTAGTGAAACACATTTTTTAACATTCAACATTTGTGGTTTAAAGTGAATGTCTTTACTACTATTAAATAGAGTGCCATGCAATTTGGTTCAGACATTCGTGATCAGGATGGATTGCAATCACTGTGGTGATCTCATAACAAACATCAGGTCGAAATTTGAATTTGTCAAATACTTTGGTTTATGACCAAATACTTGCCAAATGAATGCCATTGCCATTACAGCTGAGGCTGTAATGGGAATTCTATAACTAATACATGTTCATATCTAAATAAGCCTACACCCGCATAAAATTGCTCACCTCCTGCATTATGACTTCACTCTGTGGTAACTGGGTGAGCAGGCCGCTGGCCTGCACAACTTCCAGGTTCTGCCACAAGCTCAGTGACCGAGCATTGTTCCTTAGCTGCAGCTGTAGCACTGGAGGGGACATGACACCAGACCCTTCTACCACAGTCCCTGTAGGGACCCCAGGAGCAAGGTTCTCACGCTGCCGCCGTTGTTCAATCTCCTGCTGCTTGGAGGTGTCCCGGTATTCCTGGTACAGGAAGGCTGGAGAGTCAAAAGACAATGAGTCAGGCATGAAGTACACATGTAGAATTATTTTTTTGCAAAGGTCTGGATTACCACTGTGACTAAGCAATGGTGTTTTAGATGGGAAAAAACAGCTGCTCTGGATGCAAAACAAGAAAATTACACAAGTTAACTTTTTGCTATAATGCGCTATTTTACATTTACCACACAATTTAACAAAAGTGATAATTCAACTGCACAGACCTGCATTTTCTGTTTTTCTGTTCTACTGTAGTAGTTTGTGACCAGTTTTGGGTAACTATGTTTGCCCAAGTTTACCACATTGTCCTGCTGCTTCCATGTTTGGTAATCCTCTCATGCCATGTCAACACTACTAGGTTTTGAAAACGTATATGTTTTGCTACATTTACACTAAGCGTCCACACTACGACCGCGGTCACTAGGTTCATTGGTTTTTAGCAGTCACGACGTGATTTGTCACACCCTTATCACATGACCCTTTCCTGGAAGATCACAAACAACAACAGTCTTGATTATCGATCAACTACCAGGTTAATTCAACATGGACAACTGACAACAGGTGTTGCTGACCTTGTTGTCTTTATTTGCAGCTGCTGTCCAGTTAAAGTCTGCATTTTTGTGGAGGAAGCAGCTGTTATTGGAGCGATTAGTGAGCGGCGTGTCCAGCGGCGTTATCAGACCTACAGAGCGGCCGTCTGAAGTCACGGTTAGCGGCTTTGAGGAAGACGGACACAAAAAGGAGAACTTTCCTGTCCTTATTAATGCTAATTTTGTTCTGCACAGCTATTGTGAAGTCCACACAGAAACTGTAATGTAACAAAACATGAATTGCTCTCCAGTACGACCACCAGCAGAGTTACGAGTGAGAACAGACAACAACAAAACCGAGGAAACGAGTGAGAGACGTGTGTTGACCACATTTATGGACCCATAATCTAATAAACCATTATGTGTAAGTGTTCATTTTAAAGTAAATTTTATGTGTGTGAGAGAGAGAGAGCAAAACCTGCAGCGCTGTAACTAAGTCTGAAAAGTAAAACTTCTAAAACTTTCCACGAAATGTGTCTGTTTGAAATTATAGAGGAAGATTTCAGAGGAAGATCTTAAGTATCAAACACGACCTTTCATTATTAAAGACTACTTTATTACTCTGTCATATTTTTTTTAACTAAGCAACCAATCTACTTCCTGTTTTACACCGGCACCCGCAAGCCCAGTGTACGTGAATAGTCACGTGATATTCGTTTTCAGGCGTTTTAGTCTAGATGGAGATCATTTTGAAAACGATGTTGAAACGCTGTGTGGACAGAGATTTATTAGTTATTTATTAGTTTTATTAGTGTGGATGTAGCCTCAGAAAGATGTGTTGGATCCTAACACATCTTAGCATTGTATTTATAGTTCTGTCTTTTGTCTGTTGGTTGTTGGTTTGTCTTCATTTGTGTTTGGAGTTGTGTACCAGTTTGCCCGTGTCCTGGCCTGCTGTTTCCTGCCTGTTCTGTTGGACTATGCTATAAGCTATGTTTTTCAAATGAAAAAATTGCACTGTGTCTGCTGCCTGCTCTCCAGACCATGACAAACAGCAGCAACTCAGTACTATTAAAACAATTAATCTATATTCTGCTGCCAGCAAGTGGGGCTTTGCCACTTTTCCTTTATACCTAAGTGACATTTTCAGACATTATTAGGAATGGTTTTAGAGAGGTAGGTCCTGCTACACTTGCTTCTGTTTCACTAGCCCATGTAAAGTATTGACCTTCTGGACGTGCTCCTACTCCATAATTTTGTCTTTCAACTTCCTGCTTATATCCAAAGTTAGAATGTGTGCCATTCTGTAAATTGACATCTGCTGCATGTAATCACCTCGCCCCTACATTTTGTCAAATATCTGAGCAGTTTTATAATATTCTGTAGAGTGTGAAGGACAGACAGATAGAAGACCATGATAGACTCTCCACTACAGCAGTCTGACAAACATCCACTGCTATTTACATAGCAGCACTAGCTAGATCTGTTCCCTTACACTGCTCTGGGATCAGCTAGTCATGTTACTGTGATAACAGTCATGGTGAATGATCAGAATGTGTTGTTCTTTGTCTTTTATTTTGTGCTTATAACAATATAATATTATCAACAGAAGTCGACTCATTTATAGTTACAATATTACACACAGTCTAGTTTTAAATGACATGTGATTATTATTCTAAGCTCAGCCAAGAGATTATTTATCATTTTAGTTTAAAAATCAATATTACACATTGCATATTTGGTTGGGAAGCAACTTTTTAATTAATATTTATAAATCTGCTTCCAGAACAACAAAGCTGGTTCATTGATCGTCTGTGGCAAATGTGTTAATGCTATAAGTTATTAACATTGACCTGCATCATCGTACTGATAAATCAACCCAGTCTCACATCTTCGTGAAATAGTCATGAAATTGAAATCTATGTATTTTTTTACATTGACAGGATTGTCCGTTTTTGTGACGTGCAAAAAACAATGCCAATCCATGGTCCATTAGGATCCTTCTCCGTGGTGGACACATCAGTTAAACGCACCCACAAACATCAAACTAATGTACTGCAGCAATACACAGTGAGTTAACTCAGTAGGGAACTTTCCGCCGAAGATGGATGTGGTGGTGTCAGGTCATACAACCTCCTCATAAAAGTAGAAGTGTGAACCCAGATTTGAAAAAGGTAGCGGCTGTTTGAACCGATTAGGTAGTAATAGCAACCGGAGACTAAGAGACAAAAAACAGAAAGGTTGATAATGTTGCAATGTACAAAAACACCTGTGTATGTGTGGACTGGGACTAAAACTAAAAGAGTTTGCTGATAAGAACAGCTGCTCTTTTCAGGGAACATTGGCTATGTGTATATCAAGAGGGAAGGTGACTTTGAACAACAGGAGCCTGTTGCATAATCTCTCTCAGTCATATACTGCAGATTGCTTTGGTGGGCGTAGAACTGGACTGACACTTACATAAGAGAGAGTGAAATGTGCGTATATAGCCAAGAAATGCACAGGTTGGAGAAAAGTAAATGGCACATTTATTTGTTTATCGAAGATATAAAACTGTTTCTACCCTTTGTGAATTGTTCACCATAGTCCTGCAGGTGAACTGCTGTCTTGAGTAAATTTGGACAAAACCCTGCAAATAACCATTATTCTGTGTACACACTAAACAACACTTGGGTGAGTAGTCAGTCAACACAGCTGACAATCAGCTTAGAGAAGCGATCAAGGTTGATGAAGGAGTCAGATATGCAGTAACAGATATACAGTTCAGTGGCAATGCTGAACCCTGTTGTTGGGTTAGTACATTATTAATCAGAAATAAGTGTTTGCATGTGTGTTGCATATGTGAATGTGTGTGTCTTGCCAATGTTAAGTCTTAGTTATATAATATATATTCACAAATAAGATTGTTTTTTTATAGCTGTGGCACTGGTAACAGTGGGTGGAATACATACACCCTCACGTCATGTCTTTCCTCACCAATGTTTTTGACGATGTTGAGGCTGTGGCAGATTGTCTGGGAGCTATCTCCATTGCTTGGCAACCTGAAATGAAAGAAAATAGGAAATATGAGTTTGGACAGGCAGGTAGAATATATTCACTTCATGATTCAATTTGTTTCAATAAATGATGCAGCAGTGCTGTTTGGTTCATTCTAGCACAATATCATTGATACAATGATCTTCTCCATCAAACCCAACAAAGTAAACCTGAGCAGCGGGATTACTCTGCACATTATTTGTTGAAAATATAAAAACATCCATCTGCGCCTTTTCATATTCACTCTCTAGCCACACAATGAGTCACAACTCAATTATTCCAATCTCTCCATCACCTATTCTCTCATAACTCACAGCGCATTTGTAATTTTGTTGCTCACAAGCAAAAACACTACAAACAATAATTATTTATATTTGCCTGTTTTATGTTTTATATTTACTGTTGGCAGAAACCCACAGGTTAAGCTTCAGCAAATAATTCTTTTGCATTTCTATCCTTTACACCTCTCTGTTTCTACTGCAATCAGATCTGACCTGAGGTTGACGTCCCGATCTGCTCCCTGAGAACTGGGCCGTTGAGTGCTCATGGTTTTCCCTCTGACAGTGCAAGCTGCAGTTGTTTGCTCAGACAGATTTTTTATGTCTCCGCTATGAATGCTGTGAGTCCGGTAAGTGATCATGTCGGCTGTGCAATTTCGATGCTGGCTGTCGGAGGCAGCAGATATGTCCACACTCCTCCCTCCTCCCACTCCTCCTCCTCTTCTATCCACAGCATCTCTGTTGCACAGAGCATGTCTGCTACTGGCCGCACCATTGCTTGGCAACACAGCTCTGGAATGATGGAGCTGTGGTGAAAGCTGAGGGCTACATTTGATAGCAAAAAAACCCACTTTAAAATCACATCTATACAGTCACCATCATCTTCATCTTCACCTAGAAACTAAAATTCTTTAAACTGCCATGTAGTAAGGCCATGTACATCTGTCTCTTTACATTTGTCATGTGATTTTAACAGTGTATATCTAGTCGTCTAAGTGAGTGCATTCTAAGCATTTCTTCAGCAACCGAGTCCTTTAGACATTCTATGTCCTAATTCACAGGCTGAATTCTCAAAACACTGCATTTCTCGTTCAAATATTGTATATGTTCGGAAGAGATCAAGTTCATCAATCTTCTTTTACCCAAACAACAGATATGTCCTTCGTTGTTCTCTAAATCCCATATATAGTGGACCTGACCAAAACCGCTCACAGCATCGGCTAGGAAAGGAACAAGGTTATCAACCAGGAGTAGGCCGAACAAGGAGGACATTTCACATCTGATCAGAAGACCAAGCTTTGAACAGAGAAATGGGTTGCGTGACCAAAGTTCCAGGAAGGTCAAGTAATTACTCCTGAGCCAGCCCCATTTACTGAATGAAGACTTTTCATTCACATGAATTTTGCTACATTTTTGTCTTAATTTATGTCTTTTTGTCTTTAATATTGGATCACTTATAACATATGTCAGAATATACTCATTGGTATCAGAAAAGGAAGCGTGGGGATTGGATTCATTCATGGGAAGCAGGCCTACAGATGAACACCACCATCATCTGAACGCGAAGTTGAGAAGGAGGAGAGCCGAGTTGGAAGCTAAGCTAACGAATTAAGGCTAACCCAGAAATGGGAGGTCGGGGACTGTTGTGCCCACATCTTCACAGAGACCTGGCTCCATCATTCATCCCAGATCAAGCTGCACTTGACAGGCAGACCACAGGACAGAGAGCAGGTCTCTGGTTGGATGAGAGGACTGCTGTTTACATCAATGATGCTTGGTTCTCAAACACAGTCAAAACGGATGGACAATGTTTCTCTGATGTCAAATTTTGTGGCAAAGACCATCTTGTATCATGTCCATTTTAATGTGGATTACAACCTTCTCTATGTATCAAGTGTCCAAATTGTTTTCTCTAAAGGTTTGTCATCCATACAGAAATCCCCAAGCTATAAGTCAGTTAGGGTGTTCACATGTGTTCAGATACAGCACTGTGCTGGCCGCCTCCTTGGACTCTTTCTCTTGTTGGCAGATGGATGAAAGAATAACATAGATTTTATTGAGGGTTGTTGGAAGCTGTGAGTTTGCCACTCATTCTGAAGCCTCAGCTTTCTTTAACAAGCCAACGGGCAAAAAGCTTATATCTCTGATTTGGCTTTATTTTTCAGATTTTTATGGCACACAAGTGATCAAATTACTTTGAAGATTAATGCTTTTTGCAGTTTTCTTGTTCAAGTTAACAGTTTTATCACAGTACTGGGGCTTGGACATCAACAGCTTCCTCTTCTGGCTATAACTTGGACTGTTGTTTCAATATTAATGAATTAACCTTCAGAGTGACTGGAAAGGATTGTGTGTTTATCACAGACATGGTACGCCTTGAGAGTCTGTGCCAAATATGAAGTGTAACCGTGGTGTGTGTGTGTGTGTGTGCAGTGTTTAAACAAGCACTGTATGTGCTTGTTTGTTTTCTGGGCGTGTTCTGTGCCAGGGTTGGGCAGTAGTAGGCATGAGGACTCACCGTCTAGCCACAGGCAACAAAGGTGATTTGTTGGGTAAGGGAGCATAAGAGGTGGAGACTCCAGCTCTGCTGGATGGACTATTGTCCAAACCAGGACTGGTAGAACCTGAGAGACAGAGGGAGAGAGAGAAAAGTAATCAGATGGAGACAGTGGCGCTCGGACAGTGTGGAATGTTATCATCCCAACATTTCAACCACTCTCTCTCTCACACACACACACACACACACACACACACACACACACACACACACACACACACACACACACACACACAAACACACACACACACAAACACCCTTCTTCGACTGCTGAGTGTAGTACAGTAAGAAGCAACACCTTGGTTAAGAAAGGAATAATTCATAATGAGCCATGATGGTGTTTTTAAAAGCACTGTCAGAGACCAGCGTCTTACCACTTATCAGCAATCAGACTAAAACATTGTTTATTCATATATTTAAATGTAAAATGTTTTTTGTTTTTGTGGTTGTTGTTTTTTAACTTAGCACACCTGCTACATAGAGTCACACAGGGAACAACAATCCATGCCACATTATTAAAGAGAGCTTTACTGTTTAATAGATTAATCGATTCTATATATTTAGAGAAACCTTATAATATGAAAGTATTTGTCACATGCAACTAACTTGCGACAATCTTTTACTAAACTTCACTAAGTGGTTTTGTTAATTAAACCTGACTGAGTTTCTTGTGCAGACGGAGGTTTATTTAGAGAAGACTGTATTTCATGTAACGAGCAGAAATTGACACGTGTTGCTGGACTTTTGAAGGAAAACGCACAAAAGGTGAAGAGTAACTTTTTGTAAGATATCATACGAACCGTTGTATGCAGGGACGTGTGGTCAGTAAAAAACAAGTAAAAAACAAATAATGCTAAAATAAAATAAATATTAATGTCTCTACTGATCTGTGCTATAAATGTAATTTCTGTATGATTCCAATCATTTCAAGCATTTTTATAATCAAAATCGCTGAATTAGCGCATGCCCTGTTCAAACAGAGAGGAGACACGTGACTCACCTCACGTGTCTCCTCGCAGCAACGAGCTGTGCCTCACCTCAGACTGTGCAATCCCTCACTAACTGGGTTGAGCGCGTGCCTTTTGCTTTCTCATTGTTTGTCACCACTGTAATATTTGTAGACACTGTTATTATATCTCCTTTCTTTCCATAGAATATGTACTGTATTTCACATATGTGTAGAACATATTTAGTGTTGCTGATCTGACAGAAACCGCAGTGAAAAAGCACACAGGGGAGGCAAACAGTATCTCTGCCTCAAAGAAGAGGGTGTGCGAGAGCCCACGGGTCAGGTTTATACTTGTTCTGTCGTTGCTCTTCTTCTATACTTCTCATATTTTGTTTTGAGCACAAAAATGTAAGATTCTATATCCAAGCTTAAAAATGTCTCAAAAAACAAGGAAATATGAACAAATCAACAGCAATTCAATGTCAGACAGGTAAAGTAACCTTTTATGTGTTTGTTGTTCTCTTTATACATCCGTGGTTGTTACACAGATTATCGCGGAATCTCACGATTTTCGCGGGTGGTGCCCGCAAGCGCTCTGCTTCTGAAACGCTCCCGGTGGGGCAGGTCGCGGCGCACACGTTCCCGGTGGAATCAAATATGTACCTTACCTATGTGTGTGTAAATAATGCTGATATGAAATAAGAAAAACAACCAGTAGTCAATGTGCAGGCTGCCAATTGAATGGTGATGTAAGCTACTCTATTGGGTTCATATATTTGTAAATCTGACTTATGTAGTGTCAGTGCCTCACCAGCCACGAACCTCACCGCACGTCACTGGTTGTATGAGGATACGTTTGCTCCAGCCCAGAATCTGACTCATCTTCGGTCTGCCTTAGATGCCAGTGACACTCACTTTCCGGCCATTAAAAGTTTAAATGGCACTCACAATGCTTTTGCCGAGTCATATAAATACTTAGGAATTTGGCTTCACAGCAGACTGTCATTCAGTATTTGAATCAGTCAGTATTTTCAACATTTGACTCAAAAATCTAATTATCAATGTATCATGTATCAATTAAAGGATGTCTATCTTTTTGTGCAGTCAACCTCCATGACTTTGGATATGTTAAACTCTGTGTATCACAGGGCATTACCAAATGTCATTCTCACCTAGTGGATGGGCCTCCTTACAGCCATCTCATGTTCATCATTTAAAGAGCTCTACTGCTGGACATCTCTTCTCTCATTTAAGTCTAGTATCTGCAGTCCATCATCCAGTAACTACTTGGATATCCTTCATGTACGCACTAATGTTGGCCAAACTGGTTTCTGGTACTAGGCACCTTTTAAATGGAATGAACTGCAAACTACCCTCAAACTAGAGTCTTGCATTCCCCATGGAGATGTTAAAGCTTTATTATCTAATGCTTTTTATGATTCTTTTAACTGTTTTACATTTTTTGTGTAGTTGTGTTGTTTCTGTTTTGCCGATCGTGTTCTTGGGAATGTTTCTTGTTCTCAGGTTACTCTTAGAAAATAGATTTTAATGACATTGCCTCATTAAATACGGATACAATGAACACTATATTTATATTTAACATTAAAATAAAATGATTTGAGACTTTAAGAATTATGTTTTGCCTATAGCCTAATGTCAAGCATACAAATCTCCCGTCATCCTGTCCTGACAATAACAGAATCTCCAGTTAGCACTGCATGCTACTGTATTGTTCCCACTGTGTGTGGGTGTTTATGAATATACATTGAATATCCACTGGGAGTGTTTCACTTTGACTTGTTCCCACATGTGACAGATAAATACAGTATCTCCAGATTAATTTGGAAAACCTCTGGACAGACTACAAAGACTGCAAATAAGCCCCGAAGATACGCTGCTGTGCAAAAAAAACATCCCCTATAATATTACTCATAATGACATTTAAGACTAACACTCAGCAGTGCATAGCTACAAAAGCATTTTATAATTAAATATGACAAATACAAAAATAATAAAGTTGGACAAAGTTAAGAGACAAACATCTTTTTACTGTATATGTATTTGCTGAAATGACGAGGACAGTCCCCGCTCCTCATCCTTCAGTTGGTGCACTGTATTGTAGGAAATTGTGTGTCCTTACACACACTCATCTCTTACATACATTCACAAACACATAGTGCGCTTAAACTACAATGAAGAAATTGATCAACAGATGTGTGTTTAAAATATACAATAGGATATTCTCCATCATTGTCCATTTCTACTAATGTCTACTCATACTGGCTTGTTCCTGCGCTTTCAACGATATCTCTCAGTCTTCATCATTGAAGGGAGTTTGCTCAGTTCTTATCTAAAGAAGACACCGTGCACTGTGTTTCAACCCTCCAGAACAACCTTGAGTCTAGATGATTTTGTCACCTATTCCCATGGTCAAGAATGCCTGTTTATCATTCTGCGTGACTAACTGCCTGTAATAAATCTACAAGAAAGCATTGTATTATATACTGGAGGGGTTCCCAACTCCAGGGCCTCGGGACAAAAAGGAAGAAATATGATTTGGCAATAATTACACATTTTTACAGGCTATTTGTGTGGTAATTACCTTGAAACTGATTTGGAAAGGGACAGTCTCTCTACACTTCTTGGCACTGCTAACTCTGCTCTAACTCCACTTTGATTTAGAATTGTTTGAAACCATCTCATCATCCTTAAAGACGGAGTGGAAAAAATACAGTAAGATTTGATTTGAATTTCCCTCATAATTACCTCCACTTACATCTGTTTTACTCAGAAATTTGTCACATTACACAATGTTTTATGGTGACTTTTAGCGATAAAGATAATGTAAACTACACTGCCTGTCTGCACAGGCAGACGTGTTCAGATTTATGAATTATTAATCTTTGGTTAAAAGAGTAGAAAGTAGATGAAGACTTGAAAAATCCTTTGAATCTTTAGGTCATGTAAGCATTATTAAAATATGTTATGTTTTATACAAATTCTAATATCTTTTCCAGATGTTGCCAGTTGCTTTTCCAAAATCCTATTCTGTCCTCCTGAATAGACTGTGGAGGGCAAACACACAAGCAGTAAACTTAAGAAATAAAGGGTGTTGACAATGTGTCTGTATTCAGTCTCACTTGTATACGAATAGAACTTTGACCTCTTTCATTAATAATTGTATAACTCGTATATGAAAGGCCTTCTGGTATATGACAGTATTTTGGGGGCCTATATAAAAAAGGGCAAGCTATTGCTTCTCATCAGACATTACATTCCTTTCTAGCATGGGGTATTTTATAACAGTTTTCAGTTCTTTGGATGATTTGGTAGTTGATAAATCAGAGTTCTATATTCACACCAATCTGATCAGTCTAATTGGTCATGAAGAAGTTAACTTGTACAAAATCGGTTGAAGATCTTAATTAAAAAATGTACCATTGCTGCTCGGAAAGAAGATGTGTAAGTAGTCAAATGTTTTTGTTAAACACAAACTACAGACATGCTTTACAGTTTGATTTGATTTATAGAGTAAATGTGACACCAGAGGGACATCACTTAATGAACTGTGAAGGAAAGGTTTAAAACAATGTTGTTGAATCTTTCAGAAAATTGGTACGCCATAATAATGATGATATCATAAACAGAACATTAATTTAGCTGATTTGTATTTTTTGGTCTGTCTTTCTGAACCCCAAAACCTGCCACCGGAAAAGCATGTTTTCTTTAAACATTTGCCAAAACTAGACCATTTATCAGATTTTCATTATGTGTAATGAACGCTTCTGTCAGAAAAAGCAACCAAAACTAAGCTTAAAATTTTGATATTTCATCAAAAACATTTTATGCTATATTTAAAATCTCAGAACATAGAGCAGAGAGGTGAAGACAGCAGAGGCTGTAAGGTTGTAAAAATGTAAAGAGTTCCTATTTATAGCACAAAAAGCCTCCATTGTTTTTTCCAACATTAGTGACGCTTGTGGGCACTTGGAACAATGTTGTATAGATTCCATTGATAATAGATTGTTTGCCATTATTTATTTGTAAAATAAATGATCAAAGATATTTAACTTGAGTTTTTTTATTTTTATGATTTACGTCATTGTAACTGTGTTATTCTGCACAAAAGACTTGTTTTAGTTCTCTCTACTTCTACTCATGATTGTTCTGTTTCCATAGATAGGACTTTTGTATTACAGTGAAAATCAAGGCCACAGGGAGAAAAATTTGACAGGAGCAAAACCCGCCCCAACACTGTTTGGGGTTCAGAGGGTTAAAACGGACTTCTGTAAAGCATATTGAGGCTTTATCTTTCTTCAAGGTCAGTGTTTCTTCCACTGCAAAGAAAAGCAGACCATCTCTATGTGACTCCTCCACTCAAAAAGGAAACATGATATTAGGCCAACAAATGTTGGCCTAATATCATGTTTCCTGCATGGTAGAGATACACATAATACATAACACATACATAATAAGATCAAATAGATAAGAAATATTTGGCCTGCCCCAGTGTTTGGGCTAAGTTGAGCTAAAGCTGGTTCTGTCAGCTACAGACCCGTTTCCTGGATGTAAGTGTATTATGCTAGAAGCTTCATTATAGCTTTTCTATCTAAGATTAGATTTTTTAATTTAGGAATTTTAAGAAAAAAACATAATTGCTCTAAGAACTGTCCCAACATTATACCACCTGCACTCTTTTTGAAATTAGTAGGTTTTATAATTACAGAAACTGCTGTATTTATTCTTCACTGCATATGAATACAGTGAGAAAGTACAGTTAGATATTCCTTTGTGGTGGCCACATTGTGCTGTGATCTGGTGTGCATTTATCAGACATGCTATCAAAACAAATACTATCTGATCATATCCCTGATGAAATGCAAAGATCAAAGTTATCAGTGCCTGTGAAATTGATCACTATGGGGTAGCTGACAACTGTTGATATGATCAAAAAAATTAATCACAATCATAATTTCATAAACTGCTTCTGAAAATGCACATTTTCCTTATTATTTCAGGTCACAGGATGATCAGGTGACTGGATCGTGTGACATTTTTCAACAGGCCTCAGTGTTTTATAACTTAATTTATTTATAAGGCTGACGCTGTCTAGTTATGTATGAAGTAATCACTTTAATCCCTCCCTTTGAGGCCTGTCCGAGATGCCGGGCAAAGTCTAAGCTCAAATGCTTTATTGTTGAGTTTGGTGTGGCTCTACTGTATGAATATGGCACATTCCTATAGAGAACAATGACTAATGCAGCGCATAAAACACAACAACAATACATTCTTTATCACTGTCATTCAGTTTCTGGGATTGTGCCTCTGACAGACTGTTCAGAGCAAAGCAGGATGACAAACAGAACTTCCACCAGAAGAACTTTGCAAATCATTTCAGACTCTCATATCAACACCAGAACTTTGTCATATCAGGGATATGTTGGTTATTTAATTTCAACATACTTTTTGCTTGAAATCACAAGATCAGAGGTTGACCTGTGGAAAAATAACTCAGATCATAGTGCTGCTTAAACACAACTAGTTTCTCAGGTTGGACTTGTAAATAGGATGGAAGTACCAAGCCTTTGTTCCACTTTTTAAAAAACAACTTCATCAATGCCAACTGCTAATGGGGCAAGAATGCAGAGCAACAATACACAGTGATTCCACTTGCAAAACCATTCTGCTGCATTGTGATGCTCTCCAATGAAGCATGTTCATGTTAAATATGCATTCAGTTGACTAACAGGTTTGAATTAATCTCAGTACATGTTGCTTAAGGACCAGAAAAGTCAACTTAAATGTTGATTAACTTTGAAGTTTAGTACAAAAACAATGTTAAAATGCAGGCACAGTGGAGGCCTGATATGTTCTTACTTTCAGGCTGGTCAGATAAGTTTGGCCTCTTCTTCCTCATGGACCGATAGAAGCGGGAGTTCCTGCGGATAGGCTCTCTGGTCAACTCTTCATCATCGTCCTCCCCCTGGCTGGGTTTAACCACAGCTGCTGGATGCTTCTCTGGGGGTTCCGGTGACTTGTGCCCCCACTTGCCCCTGAATAGGGCAGTCACAGACATGGTAAATGATTCCCTTTGCTTTAAAAAAAAAGTGTGTTTGGAAGATTATGTTTGAAAATGTATCATAATTAGCCAGAATCCAGAAGCAAATCCATGACTAGAAATCAAAAGTTCTGGTAAAAAATAAATCCGAAGATCAAGTCCAAGAACAAAGAATTGGTTCCAGGGCCGTCTCTCCCTCCTGTCAGTGGGACAGCGGTGTTGTTAGCTACACAGGCAGTCTTTGGAACCAGCAGAGTGCGTCACTTATTTCTGCCTAAGCTGTAATTATTGCATTTATGACTCTCTCTCTCTTTCCTGCTCTTTACCCCTCCTCTGATAGGCTGCCTACCTCCGTCCCTCTCTCTACACCACCCTCTTACGCGCTGACATTCCTGAACTCAACCTGGTCTTACCAGCCTGCATGCCTCGCGGCTCTAAAACTCTCCCTGTTGTGAAACCTGAAAAGCCACCTGCTGACAAACTACACTCTGTTCACTTTTCTGTGCTTTCAGGGTTTCTCAGATCACTCCACAAAATCTGTACATGTTCTCGCTCTTGGACTCAGAAAAAGGTTAAATTATTCAGGTTAAGGAACAGAATAAATCACAAAGTACATTAAATACATTTTGCATATGGTGTCAGTTATTTCTTTGTATAGAACTGTGTGTTACAGTGATGTGTGTAATGTTTCAGGTCCTGTTGAGCCAGGGCTCCATACAGTAGTTGTATCTGTAGTCAGCTGACTAGGAGGGTTTAAAGTTCACTGTCTCTTATTTTCCTCACAGCAATCAGCCTGCCTGTGCTGCTCTTCATAAAAAAGAGTTGTGAAATCAAAGTGACAAACAAAAGGATGTCCTCAGACACTGAGAGTATTTCCTGCATTGTTGTCCAGCGGGACATGTTGTATTAGGGTTAGGCTGACACAAATTATGCTAAATTTGTTCATTATTTTTTTAATTGCCCTCTGATGTATGATGATTTAGTTTAGGAAAAAGCTGTTGCATGCACTTTGTGTGTATAGTTGGTTTTGGTTATATTTCTGTAAAATACCTTGATCGACACATCACCCGTTTTTATTTCCTGTTAAAAGATATGCTGGCATTATTTTATATTTTTCTTCATTCCATCCATTGATTTTCTGCTGCAGTCAATCTCAGCTCCATGCCCACTGGTTCTTACTGAAGACATCTTTAAAAACAGCTCACAGACATATAGTTTCACTTTTAAAAAAGGCTCAGTAATTTCCTTTGACAAGCACTGTATGTTTTAGCATTTGTTGAGGACTATTTTTAGCGGCAGATTAGTACACATTTGGTGCTCTAGGGAGTATTTGTGACAGCAGGACGCTGTAAGTTTGATTGAGTCAAAATTAACTAGTGTGTGTGTTGTTGGTGATGGGTTTAGCAAGGCGGTGAGAGACGCTAAACGACAGTACGCTGAGAAACTGCAACACAAGCTCTCAGCAAGTGACTCTGATTCTGTCTGGAGAGGTCTCCATTTCCAACTACAAACCTAAAGCCCCCCACTCCATGAATGGCCTCCGCCCGGCAAACGAGCTGAACGAGTTCTACTGTTGCTTTGATGGACAATGGGACAGTCCTGACCCCGTCCCCCTCCCCCAGCTCAGCAGGGGCCCATGCCTCTCAACCACACATCCCAGTGCCCCCCCACCTCAGTGACAACTCTTTCTATTCTGGAGAGAGATGTCAACAGGCTGTTTAAAAGTCAGAACCCCCGCAAAGCAGCCGGCCCAGACTCTGTCTTTCCCTCCACTCTGAATCATTGTGCTGATCAGTGGTCTATAGCGTTCACATACATCTTCAACACCTCCCTGGAGACATGCCATGTGTCAGCCTGCTTCAAGTCATCCACCATCAACCCAGTCCCCAAAAAAACAAGGATCACAGGACTTAATGACTACAGGCACGTCGCCCTGACCTCTGTGGTCATGAAGTCTTTTGTGCGCCTTGTCCTGTCCCACCTCAAAACCCTCACCGACCCTCTCCTGGACCCCCTGCAGTTTGCCTGCAGAGCCAACAGGTCTGTAGACGATACAGTCAACATCGCCCTTCATTTCATCCTCCAGCATCTGGACTCCTCAGGAACCTACGCCAGGATCCTGTTTGTGGACTTCAGCTTTGCCTTCAAAACCATCATCCATGCATGACAAGCTCTCTCAGCTGCACGTGCCCGACTCCACCTGCAAGTGGATCACAGACTTCCTGTCTGACAGGAAGCAGCACGTGAAGCTGGGAAAACATGTCTCAGTCTCTTGGACCATCAGCACCGGTTCCCCCCAAGGCTGCGTTTTCCCCCCTCTGCTCTTCTCCCTGTATACCAACAGCTGCACCTCCAGTCACCAGTTCGTCAAGCTCCTAAAGTTCATGGATGACACCACCCTCATTGGACTCATCTCTGGTGGGGATGAGTCCGCCTACAGGTGGGAGATTGACCATCTGGTGACCTGATGCGGACAAAACAACTTAGAGCTCAACGCTCTAAAGACAGTGGAGATGGTTGTGGATTTCTGAAAGAACACAGCCCCACATGCCCTTATTGTCCTGTGTGACTCCCCCGTCAACGCTGTGGAGTCCTTCCGCTTCCTGGGCTCCACCATAACCCAGGACCTCAAGTGGGAGCTAAACATCAGCTCCATCAACAAGAGGGCTGAGCAGAGGATGTACTTCCTGAGGCAGCTGAAAAGTCAATGATAGTGCACTTCTACACTGCCATCATTGAGTCCATCCTCCGCTCCTCCGTCACTGTCTGGTACGCTGCAGCCACTGCCAAGGACAAGGGCAGATTGCAGTGCATCATTCGCTTTTGCTGAAAGAGTGATTGACTGCTATCTGCTGTCCCTCCAAGATTTGTTCACTTCCAGGACCCTGAAGTATAAAGGTGGTAAACCTCTCCTTGCAGGAGGCCGCGGACCTCTTGCTCTGATGTTGTTTGAGCAACGAAGTCATGCCAAAAAGTCAGCTGGATCCGGTTTACAATAAAAAAGTATTTAATAATTCACAGAAGCTAAAAGGCAGTTACAAACTGAATTACACTATTGATAATAAGGATTCGCGAAGCCGAGTTCAAACACTCCCCCTCCAACAGTCCGACAAAAGCCAGTTATCTGTAAAAAAGGATCGCCAAGAGCTAAATAACTTCTCTCCGAACAATGTTTTTATACCCGAAAGTCAGTGGTTTACTTTCAAAATCCAGTATGGTGAATGGATCATCAACACCAGAGTTCTCTGCGAGCTCATGGCTGAGTGCTGTCAATCCAGCCAGAGCTTTGGTCACCGATCCATCAGAGGCTGTGTTGTTTGGAATGAAAGTATTACAGGCAGATCCCAAACCTTCTGCTAACTATGTCTATTTCTGCTAAAATCATATCCAATGTCATTCTATTTTGCCAGGTTATTAAATTAGTTTTATCTAACTGCTCATGAAGTCCTGTTATGACATCACAAGTGAAGTTTACAAAACGCTGCTGGTTATAATATATGTAATTGATCCAATTGACATTTTTATTGATTGACACCCACCAGAAGAAAGCAGATTCAAAACCTGCTGATATTTGGTTTCTGGCTTTAAACTCATTAGGCACCCCCCTTGGTACCTCTATGGCATCTATGTAAACATGGTCGTCAAATGACCCTCCAGTCTGGACATCCTTTTTGTATCTTTTATTGAACTGTGTGCGTGGAGAAATGAGATTCTGATATAGCATAACAGGTAAAATGTTCTAAAACATTTATACTATACTAATGGTATTTGAGTTCTGTTCTTTTATTTGGTGATACATCAATATTTTATTAACCTGTTGAAGAAATTAATTATAACCTGAATGGTACAGTTACCAAAATAAAAGTATAAGATTTAATCCAGTTATAGGCTGGATTTTGAAAACTGTTGTGGTCTTTCATAACGTTCCTAAATACTAATACAAAATGTGGGTAACATATATACTAAAAACTGTACTAAACGTGGATCTATCTTTACAACCAAATTACACATTACCTGTCCCCCCTTTGCCACACTATCTCTGCTGTGAGCCAATTTAGCATAACTATGGAAAAGATCATGTAGCAATAATCTAAGTTCATTCATACATAATTTATTTAAACTGTACCAGATGTGGTACAACACTTTTTCTCTGCAGGGATAGTCAACGTCTGCAATAATTGAATCATTTAAGTGAGGAATATTTCTGTAGACACACCTAATAATTTTATTGAGCTGAAAAGAGTAATCTAAAAATCGCCTGCTTAGTTGCCGCCTCAGCTGCAGCATTTCCTATAGAAACGGGATCAAAAGGATTAGTATGAGCATCACATTTCATATCACATACAGTTTTAGGGAGGAGTCTGGCTTCCAGCAAGTCAGGCACGAGACGGTGGCGAAAATGGGTTTGTCGGATGATGTCAGAAAGCCTCTGTGTTTTCACAGGGCATCAAAGTCGTGCAATACGTCTCAATACGTTAAGTATAACAAGAATATGTGTACATTTTAACTGTTTTATTGGCAGCGAGCTTACAGACTTACGTGAGAGCCACAAATTCTGCAGCTTTAAGCAGAAAATGTGAATGGCAACTTATCGCTGCTCAAAACCCAACCAACCTTTCTCTCATGTCTGGCAAGCTGGATGCCCACCTCTCCACAAACAGTCAAAAATCAGCATTCAATAGGAGTGTCTGTGAAGTCCGGTCTCAGTGTGCTTCTTCAGGTGTGCTTTTAATCATAATAATATACTTCTAAACTTAAATATATCACAGAAGCGAGCAAGAAGGATTGTAGCCGACCCCTCTCACCCTGGACATAAACTGTCCGAGTCCCTTTCCTCTGGCAGGAGGCTGCGGTCCATCAGGACCAAGACCTCATGCCACAAGAACAGTTTCTTTCCTTCTCCAGTTGGGTTCATCAACAAAGCCTGGGACCCCTACTGACTGACTCTGAGTCTTATACATGTTTGAACCTACTGTTATATGTTTGTTTTTTTACCATATTTCATTGTAAATTTTAATATTTCTTCTATTTTTAAATGATGTCTTGATTATTGCACTGTGTTCATTGTTTATTGTTATGCACCAGTCACCAAGTCAAATTCCTTGTATGTGTAACATGCTTGGTAATAAACGGTTCTGATTATGATTCTGAAGGAAGCTCGTTGCTGTGTTTTAATGAAGCTCTATGGTTTACAAGAAGAAGAGATATCAGGATGTGACACACACAATACTTGTTTGTAGATACATTCACTGTAGGTTTAGGTCTGCACATGAGATTTGTTGACAATAATGCCAACAGACATATGGTTGTTAAAATCCTGTTTGACTGACAGTACCATACAGTATATACATACAGTATAATGTGTAGCATGTAGTTCCAGCTCTTCATTGAAGATATATAATATGTGTTTATATTTGAAGACTCCAGGTTTTCATGGCTGCAGCATTCCATCAGTTTGATATAATCTACAATAGGTTCATGTCTTGTGAATTGTTTAAGGCACTTTTCCCAAAAATTCTTTGGAAAATCTTTGGAAAGTTTGGGGTGATAAATATGGTAAATGTTAAGGATAAACATACTGGCTTTCTGTGAGCATTGACCTCAGTTAAACATTTAGAGGACTAATATAAGTTATTATATTATTTCACTTTAAATAGTAAAAGAAGAGGGCCTATTGAAATATGGACACGTTGGTATTTGAGCTCCTGGGAACAAGAACGGTTTGGAGAGTGGGGCTGCATTCTTTACATTCCCATTCGCATTTATGCAGAATTTAAACTCATTTTAAGCCTGCATGGAGGCGTTTGTAAATCCAGAGTTTTCTTATTTTGTTGGAATGAAATCTGTGTCCTTTTATATACAGAGCAGCTGTAAACCACAATCGTTTCAGGGAAAGGCTCTGCACAAAGAAAATACTGACATGTGTTGATTTAGGACAGATAAATAAGACAGACAGGATGGACATCATTAATAACATGTTGATGAAAAAGTTACCAGGTTCATTTATTTGTCATTTTTACAACACAGGGTTGTACAATGAAATGTTGTAGTGAAAGCAGGTTGTAATCAGCTCTTCAATGTTAAGCCTGTATGTGAAAGTCCAGTGAAATTCCTGATATACTCACTCATTATAAGTTTAAGACAATGATTGGAGCTTTTCCTTAAAAACTAAATAAACTTTTTCTATTGTTGTTATCACAACCAGAAGCGTATAATGACTTATCAACAGGCAAATACCAATATTAATCAATATGACTTAATTATGCCTGAATTATGGTAGTCTTGAGTCATACTCAAAGGGCAGGCACTGACTAACATGCTCTCATTAAATAATTCATATAGAAAGGGCACCATCTGCTGGTAAAATAATTTGGAGAATTTACTATCTGTTCCATGAGACTTGTTATCTTTCAGGAGTCTATTAGTAAAGGTATGTTAATACGGTAATTCCGTGACATGTAGTTTTAAAGCACTAGATCAGGGTATTCAATTAACATTCCAAAAGGTCCAGATTGAGAAAATCTCCTCAGGCAAAGGTCCGGAACATTAATTGCGCTATTTAGCGCTATTTAATGATATATATATATATATATATATATATATATATATATATATATATATATATGTATATATATATATATATATATATATATATATATATATATATATATATATATTCAAGAAGCCTAGAAGTAGTAACAACGTCTCTGTGTAGTCAACAACTGTCAAATCAAATAAAGAAAGTACACATCAATTATATTTTAACAATTATTATTCTCAGTTTTCAAATTTAACTGGATGGATTATAAATAATACATAGAAATACATAAATAAATGTTCTTCTCATTTCAAGTAAAATGAGGGCTGGATTAAAGAATAACGCTTTTGAAAAATGTACATCTTAAAATAAAGTACTTAATTTTAGAAAAATGAATTTCACTGAATCGCCCTGCAGCTTTAAATGCATTTCATTCAGGTGTGAAGTGATGTCAATCAAAAAAGCCATATTATTATATTTTTCTCATCTTCTAACAAGATAAAGCTATGTGCAGGGACTTTATCTGTGGTTATTAAACCACTTGTTTCAGCTCTATCCTCTCTGTTAACATCATTGCTGTTTAGTGAATTAACGTGAGCAAGTGCCGTAAAGGCTGAAAAAGCTGCGCCAGTTAATAAAATACAAGCTCTCCGTCAAAATGGAATAATTCTCAATTATCTATCGGTATTAGGTCCTGGGTCTGGATACAACGCCGTCTGGGTCCGGACACGGACTATTAGTGACTGCCTATTAGTGACCCTGACTATATATTTGGGAAAATATCTAAACATGTGTGAAAATGTTTCATGCAAGATCAAGAAAGTACTGTATCATATTTAAATAGCTATCGGTTTTAACAATAGAAGATTTCTTTGCTAAAGCGATTTTTAACTTCACTTTTTATATTTAAAAGAGTTGTTCCAGTTCCAATAATTTGCTTTATTACAACTGTCATATGAAAGAAATGCTTGGACGGAGATAAAGATACAACTTTATGATCAGTTATAGGGAGGGAAGAATGCTGACTGAGACATTTTGCTCACCAATACTTAAACCAACCAGAAGTCTCCATGTGAATGCATCTAGTGAATTTAACCCTCCTTATGTATATAAAAACATTCAGATATGAAAGCCTGAGCCTGCCATGAGCAGCTCGTCATAGAGAGGATGATCTTGTCCTTCATCTTCCTCTCTGCCACTAACTCCAGCCTGTCCAATTCCAGCCCGACCACAGAGCTTGTAGAGTCTGCTGAGTCCACCCTCCACTTCCACCAGCTGGATTATGCAACAGGGGGCCTTTCTGTTCCTCTGGTAGTCACCACCAGCTCTTTGGTCTTGCTGATATTGAGCTCCAGGCAATGGTTGTTGCACCATGTGACAAGTTTTTGTTGATGCATCCAACAGTGAAGCAGTTGTGGGAAGGAACCTGAGTTGAACCGGAAGACTGAGGTGTAGAGAGTGAAGAGAAATGGCGCTAATACAGTTCCTTGAGGTTTCTTTAATCCAGGGACGTGCGGTCAGGGGAGGAAGGTGAGGCAGAGCCTGTCATCATGAAAAGTAAAAAACAAATAATGCTAAAATAAATTAAATATTAATATTTCTCTACTGATCTGTACTATAAATGTAATTTCTGTATGATTCCAATCATTTCAAGCATTTTTATAATCAAAATCACTGAATTAGTGCATGTCCTGTTTAAACAGAGGAGACACATGAGGTGAGGCAGCGACGAGCTGTGCCTCACCTCAGATTGCGCAATCCCTCACTAACTGGGTTGAGCGCGTGCCTTTTGCTTTGTCACCACTGCAATATTTGTAGACACTTTTATTATATGTCCTTTCTTTCCATATAATATGTACTGTATTTCACGTAGGTGTAGAACATATTTAGTCTTGCTGATCTGACAGAAACCGCAGTGAAAAAGCACAGAGGGGAGGCAAACACTACCTCTGGCTTAAAGAAGAGGGCGTGCGGAGTGATGTAAAAGCACTCGTCAAAGTAAAATACGCACGCGGATGTTTGATTTGTGCGCGCGCGTGGATCTCATTTGCGCTCTCGGATTTTGACAGGCCAAATCCCAATGTCCCCCCCTTACGGACTCACGGACTTTGAGGCACACTCCTGCGAAGTCCGTGAGGGTTTAGGGATGTCCCACTGTCAAATCCTTAAGTGTTTGAGGGCTCTCTCGCAGACATTTTGAGCTCTTTATGAACCCTTTCCGTAAGTCAGCATGGTATGCTGACTCAGCCTAAGGGAATTACCCACAAGTCATAGCAACGTGACGTTAAACACGGGGTAACCAGTGGACGTATGGAGACATTAAAAAAAAGTCAGGGAGTACAAAATATAAAATAAATACCCACAATTATACATCTTATTTTTTGTTGTTTTCACGGTAACGTGATATGTTGCAGCAAAGTGCTGTCCCATTCCTATTTACACCATTTCGAGCCCTTGCAGCCTCTCACACTCAACCACTTACCAGGTGACGTCAATTAAGTCCTTGAGGGTTCAGGGCTTAGGGTTTAGGGAGGACATTGGGATTTGGCCACAGTGATTTGCATTTATAGCGGAATCTCACGATTTTCGCGGGTGGCGCCCACAAACGCTTCGCTTCTGAAACGCTCCCAGTGGGGCAGGTCGCAGATCGCGGCGCACACGCTCCCGGTGGAATCAAATATGTAACTCATGTGTGTGTGTAAATAATGCTGATATGAAATATGAAAAACAACCAGTAATCAATGTGCAAGCTGCCAATTGAATGGTGATTTTTAAGCTACTCTATTGGCTTCATATATTTGTAATTCTGACTTATGTAGTGTCAGTGCCTCACCAGCCACGAACCTCATCGCACGTCACTGCTTTAATCACAACTCCATAGCTGCCCCCTCCTTCTGGAACTCTCTCCCCAAACACATCCGAGACGGCACTGACCTTTCCATGTTCAAATCCCAAATCAAATCCCACCTTTTCAAAACTGATGCGTGACCAATATTGTGTGTTCTTAAGTTTTTAGTGTATAGCTTTTATATATGATGATTTTAATGTAAAGTGTCTTTGAGTACTCTGAAAAACGCTGTATAAATAAAATGTATTATTATTATTATTATTATTATTATTAACTTCAGAGGCACAGCTATCCATTCTGACATACTGTGGCCGGTCACACTGTGAGCTAGCCAGTGGAGCACACTCACATGCACTCACACTCACTAAAAGCATGCACGGCCGGCCGGCCGCTATGTCAGTAAAGTGGAGAACCTTGGTTAACAACAGAGAGGGAGAGCAACTGTATTTTCTGTTCGGGTAGCTATTACAACAATATATTTACATTGTAAATAGTTGTTTGCTGTTATATATTAATGCTCTGAATGTTGTATATTGCTCCTCAATAGGATGCTCCTAGAAGAACATAGCTCCCAGAGGGTCTACAAAGTCAGCAGTTAAAGGGCAGGTTCCGGTCCTCAGATGGGATGTTTGGTGCACCTTTCATTACATTACATTACATTACATTACATTACATTACAGTCATTTAGCAGACGCTTTTATCCAAAGCGACTTACAATAAGTGCATTCAACATAGGTATTCAAGAGAACTACTAGTCACCAGAAGTCATAAGTACATCTTCTTTTCCAAGCAAGCATCTAAGAGCATGAAGCAGATCATAACTCAGAGCCAAAGTACAGTGCAGAAACAAACAAAAACAGTAAGTGCAAAAAATAAATAAAAGTAATATGAATACAATAAGTGCAACAAGCTTGTAGGAATACAATAAGTGCTAAGTGGAAGGCTCAGGGTAGCACTTCCTGAAGAGGTGAGTTTTCAGCCTGAGCCGAAAGATGGCCAACGACTCTGCTGTCCTGACGTCAGTGGGAAGTTCATTCCACCACTGTGGGGCCAGGACAGAAAACAGCCGTGACCGGGTCGATCGGCCGCAGGGACCAATGAGCGACGGGGCAACAATCGCCCCGAGGCAGCAGAGCGAAGTGGTCGGGTGGGGGTGTAGGGCTTGACTATGGCCTGGAGATAGGAAGGAGCTGTTCCTTTCACTGCCCTGTAGGCTAGCACCAGAGTCTTAAACTGGATGCAAGCTCTTACAGGTAGCCAGTGTAGAGAACGGAGAAAGGAAGTTGTGTGGGAGAACTTGGGCCAATTGAACACCAGGCGAGCTGCAGCTTTCTGGACAAGCTCCAGAGGTCTGATGGCTGACGCCGGGGCTCCGGCAAGTAGAGAGTTGCAGTAGTCCAGGGGAGAGATGACAAGAGCCTGTATGAGCACCTGCGCCGTCTCGTCAGTGAGGAAGGGGCAAATCCTCCTGATGTTGTAGAGCACGAATCTACAGGAGCGTGTAATGGATGAAATGTTTATTGAGAATGACAGTTGGTCATCCAGGGTCACACCCAGGTTCCTCGCAGTCTGAGTCGGCGTCACCACGGTATCATCAGTGGTGATGGTCAGGTCCCGGTGCGGGAAACCCTTCCCCGGGAGGAACAGTAGCTCGGTTTTGTCCAGGTTGAGCTTGAGGTGGTGTGTCGTCATTCACTTCGAGATGTCAGCCAAGCATGCAGCAATGCGTGTCTCCACTTGGGTGTCACCGGGAGGAAATGACAAGACCAGCTGGGTGTCATCGGTATAACAATGGTAAGAGAAGTCATGCGAGCGAATAACAGAACCCAGAGATGTTGTGTAGAGTGAGAAGAGAAGGGGGCCCAGGACTGAACCTTGCGGAACCCCTGTGGTCAGCATGCGTGGTTCCGAAACGGCCCCCCTCCACGTCACCTGGTAGGATCGAGGAGAGGGGGTGGGGGTTGGAGAAGTGAAAGTTTCAAAGAGTTTTTTAGGATTGGAAGCAGAGGTTAGGATTTTAGAGCGGAAGAACGCAGCTTTAGCAGTAGATAGAGAGGAGGAAAAAGTGGAAAGAAGAGCTTGGAAGTTAAGAAGGTCCTCAGGCAGTTAAAGCCATTTTCTGAGAATTTGAAAAGCTTTAATTTGGAAATAACTTTCCATCATTCATCAACATTTCCCATTTAAATGGATGAGGCATGCTAAGTAAATTGTAAATGGTAAATGGACTGTACTTGTATAGTACAGTCAGAGCCTTCTAACTGGCCAACAAGTATGTCATCATTAACGTTCGGCTTGATTGGTCAGTAGGCTAGCGTGACTGTTGTGAAACTAGCTAGCAGAACTTTGTAGTAGTAAGAGTTAAAGTTTAAAGATATGTAAGACATTTTTACGTGACATTACATTTTTAGCATTTTGGCATGTTTGGCAGTGACAATCCCAATGTCTACTGCCTCTGTCGAGCGGACATTTTCAGTCCTCAAACGCATTAAAACTTATTCAAGAAATACAACCGGGGAGGCTCGACTGTAATCACTGGCATCCATGAATCGAGAAGGACCTCTTGCTGGAACTGAACTACACCGATGTACTGTACAACCGTGTCATTAAACTTTTTGTAAGGAGAATGGACTTTGTCTTTAAATAGTGAACAGCAGCTTTAGTAAGTGAACTGCTTTTGTTTTTTTACATCTGCAGTAGCGTTACTCCTGTGTTAATTTTTCTTTTGTGTTGTTTTTTTGATATGGTTAATATTGTTCCCTCTGATATGAATAATATTTGAATGGCCCGTGCCCTTGAGTGTGTGGCGGATTGCGTGTTTTAGCGCCGCAGTTTTGCTGGAATGTGCAGAGGCCTGTTGAATCGTGTTATTTGGGTTTTATGTTATTCTACCTGCTTTGTTGTCATATAAATATGTGACTGGTTCTTGCGAGTTTGTTCTTGTCATTGTGTTAAATACATTGATTTTGACTATATGCATTGCCCGTTAATGACGAAGCATCCCGTCATGCTGGTGTCATAATGAGGTTATTATGAGGTGGTTCAACTGTAGTAGGACAGCACTGAAGGCCCAGGTATGAAATACATGGCCCGCCACTGAATTATATTTTATATTGGTAGCAGTGTATATTTTGGCGATAAGGTGTAATTGACATGTTAACTGGTTAACTGTCCATCAGAGTGGTCTGTGGAAAGAAACATAAAGAGCACGCCTCAGGGAGGAGACGCTAACAGTTGTATCCGGTCCAGTGTGTGAAGGGTCTGCACTGATGTTTCCGGCTTGTTTCCTGAATGGAGGCCAATGAAGGGCTGAGGGCAGATTTTCTCTGCAGAAGAAGAAGAGACAATCACAATGAAGAGCCTGCTGAACCTGACCGAGAACCAGTTCAAGATTGGGGGAGCAGTCCTTGAATTGTCTGCTGCGACAGGTTTATGCCTTTGGAAATAATCTGAGCTGCAACACACATGCTATGGAGGGAAGATCGTTTGATAAAAATGAATTTAATGGGAATCAGGGGGAAACTGTTTAAATGGATAATGGACTTTTTAAATAAAAGAACTATCCAGGTAAAAGTAGGCACTGAAAGGTCAAGGAAATATGAGGTAGAAAATGGGACTCCCCAAGGCAGTGTGGTAAGTCCTATACTATTTTAAATTGCAATAAATAACATCTTTGGAACGGTCTCACCAGATATGGGAAGGTCATTATTTGCAGATGATGGGGCTTTATGGAAAAAAGGAAGAAACTTGGAACATATTGTTCAAAAACTGCAAGAAGGGATAAAACAAGTTGAAATATGGGGGAAGAAATGGGGATTTAAATTCTCATCGGAAAAAACGAAAGTAATGTTCTTTATGAGACTGAGGAAACTTTCAGCTGAATCGGTATGAAAACAAGTTAGAAATAGTAGTGTCATTTCGGTTTTTAGGAGTACACTTTGACAGCAGATTAACATGGAAAGACCACATAATAAATGTTAGTGATAAATGTAAAAAAGTTATACATGTAATGAGATGTCTGGTAGGGTTGGACTGGGGAGCAGAGGTTGCATCCCTGATACACATTTACAAAACTCAAATTAAATCCAGATTAGATTATAGTACTATAGCATATGGTTCAGCATCAGAAACCGCACTTAAACAGCTAGATGTTATCCAGACCAGGGCCCTCAGAATTTGTATAGGGGCAGTAAGAACATCACCTGTGTGCGCCATCCAAGTAGAGACAGGAGAAATGCCATTGTGTCTTCGCAGAAAACAACTTGGTTAATTATTGGATAAATCTGAGAGGTCATGAAGATAATCATCCAACTAAAAAAATATTACAGGCGTGTTGGGAAAGACATAAAGTACCAAAGACAATTTTTGGCTGGGTAGGAGAAGCAACAGCAAGAAACCTAGGAGTATCTGATATAGAGTTTTGCCCTACTGTCATGTGGCCAGTAACTCCTGTGTGGCTGCTTAAAGAACCAGAGGTGGACATGGAGTTGATGCAAATTAAGGTAAGACATACAAATACTAATTTAGTTCTATGAATACACAGATAAAAAATACTCAGAGCATGTGCATGCTTTTACTGATGGATCAAAAGATCCAGCTACAGACAGTACAGGATCTGCTGTTGCAATTCCTAGTCACAAATTTGAAATATTTAAACGCACTTCGAATTTTTTAGCTGTGTATACAGTTGAGCTGTATGCAATTTTTTTTGGCCCTAGAGTGGGTTGAACAACACAGACCAGGCAAAGTCCTTATTTGCAGTGACTCCATGTCTGCACTCATGTCTGTTAGTCTGAAGTCAGGTATGTCCAATACTCGACAAGATCTGCTATTAAACATAATGTCAATTCACTCTAGAGCAATAGAACGAGGCACTGAAGTTATATTTATATGGATACCGGCCCATGTAGGTATCAGAGGACATGAAAAAGTGGACAAATTAGCCAAACAAGCGCTAAAGGAAAACAAAGTAGACATCTATATCAAGTTATCCAAAGCAGAGGGAAAGGGTATCATCAGGAAAAATATCAACAGAGTATGGCAACAATATTGGGACCAGGAGATGAGGGGGAGACATCTACATTCAATTCAGAGTAAAGTGAGCAGTGTAAGATATAGGGGAGGAAACAGGAGAGAAGAAGTTACAATATCAAGATTAAGAATAGGGCACAGCAATCTACACAGCACACTACACATAGGGAATCATCCAACCGGTCTCTGTGAGCACTGCCAGGCACCAGAAACTGTGCAACATGTTATCATCTCCTGTATTAGACACAGCTCAGAAAGGAGGGGCATGCTGGGAGAAATGCAAAGACTAGGGATGAGAGGAAGAGAGCTGAATAATATACTCGAGGGGGGATCTAGTAATCTGGGAAGAAGGTGCTTTACAAACTTTTTACGAGCAACGGGACTGATGGGGAAAGTTTAGTAGTTGGGAACATAGGAACTGATTGAAACCGGAAGATGGCAGTAATGCAACAAAACGGATGCAAGCTGCCGTTAAACACCACAGAAGAAGAAGAAGAAGAAGAAGAAGAAGAAGAAGAAGAAGAAGAAGAAGAAGAAGAAGAAGAAGAAGAAGAAGAAGAAGCAGCAACACACTTCCGACCCGAGGGAGGCAGAAATGTGCCGCAAAGCATCTGGTCTGCCAAAAATCCACCAAAGAAGAAGAAGTGGACGCTACCACCGGATGTTTGAGATAATTAGCACCGGACCAGTTCACTGTAACCGAGTGTGACCGCTGTCAATAAAAAAACAGCAATGGCTGGCAGCAGACTGGAGAGGTTTGGAACTGTATTCACCCGGTAAGTGAACAGCATTTTACGCTGTGCTTAGAAGCTAGTTTGACAGCTTCTAAGCTGTCAAACTAGCTAACAATAGCTAATGTTAGCCATATCCTTGAGCTATTGAAAGCCATCGGATCAGGTCCACAGAAAATGTTGTTTACCACAGATTTACGTTACGTGTTGCTTAATCGGAATACGTCATGCTGTTTAAGTGAGTAAAACGGGGTTTTCAGGAATCAGTTCATTGTTCTCATAATCAAATGTCTCTCCTGCAGCATCGGTGACATCATTAGCTGACCCTCGCATAAGTCGTCTCACGTCAGCACGTTAACGTTACGTCGGCATTCTTCTCAGGCACCACTAACTTCAAATACATGTGGACGAAACTAATGGCAAATTCATTTCTTATTTTAAGCGTTGACCGGTCAAACGAGTTTAAGGATACGGTGTGATGACATAAGCATGCGACAGAGACGGATCTCAGATAGTCATGTTTGTGTGCATACGACTGAGTATGCACACAAGGAGGAGTCTTAACCATGACTCGGAAGGAGTCTTAACCATGGTCCAAAGCTCTTGACTAATATTAAACAGATCAGTAAAAAAGAAGGATTGAGGAGCTCAGCATAATTAAATGCGATCAAAGTGACTAATTCTTCAGTGCTGGCTGCTGAGGGTATTATAATACAGAGTATGTGACACTTATTCTTATTGCTCATTCTAATAATTTGGAAACACAAGAGGTCAACATCATACTTTAAAGTAGCTTAATACATACCATCTTTGAGTTTAAGCCAGCAACATTATTAATGTCTGTGTAAGTCTCTGATTTACAATGAATCATGTTTTTGTCAAATGCCATTTTAATGATCAATTGTGTGATGAACAGGGTTCGGGATCTGATGCGCTCTGGGGTCATAAAGCCGTCAGACAAACCCATCTGGTATGATGTATATGAGGCTTTTCCACCCAAGAGGGACCCACTTCATGTGAAGCCACACACCAGACCCTGTACCAACAAACAGGAAGATGTGCCTGAAATCTTCTACAGAGAGGATGAAGTTAGAGCGTAAGTCGAGTACTCACAATAGTGACTATGTGTGCTTCCATGTGTAAGCACATACATGCTTTCTGTGTAAATATTATGAAAATAACACATTGATCGGGAGTGTTGATATTTGTCACTGATAACCACAAACAAAGTTGTGGCTGTTTGAATCATATTTTGTTAGGAATCCCCTACTTCATGTGTCATAGCACCTGAGTTTACCAGAACACCAATCAGTTAAGCAAGCCTGTTGTTTACCTGAATATATGAAATCAGTGGGTTTTGTTTTGTCACAGCTCATAGCTTTATTAACTGTTTGTGGATACACCGCAGTGCATTCACTGGTTCCCTTATAGCCCGTCATTCTTAATTCACTAGTTTCATCACTATATTTGGAGTGATTAATATAGTAGTACATACGTTTATGAAATATATATGAAACTAGCCATTTAATTTGAGAGCTCATCTGAACTCACAAACATTTTTTAAATGGAAATCAGCTGCTGCTCATGTCAGCACTAAAAGTTGTTGAAAGACAGGGTTAAATTTTCCTGACCTCTGACCCAGAGGTCATTTTAAATTGTTATTCTTTATTCTGTCATCAGTGTATGGTTTTGATTTCACACAATATCAGATGAAATCATGCAGGTCCACCAGAAACTTCTTAAGCTCAGGCTCCAGTGGGACCTCCATCAGAGACCAGTCCACCGTGGACTTCAACCTGCAGTCGGGGCACCGGGGGGAGGAGGAGAGCTCTGCTCCCGGCAGCAGCCCCTCCTCCTCCTCCCGGAGCACAGCTTCTCCTCACTGCTCCTCCGGTCCTCGCTGGGAGCCAACACCGACACCATGCTGCTGGAGTCCCAGGCTGTTTTGCTGGGCCCACTGGAGGGAAGGGAGGCACGAGAGAAGAAGAACCAGGACTGAGAGAGGCAGACTGTCAGATTCTTATTGCAGTGAAATGAGAGATTTTCTGAATGGAGTTTGGTGCTTAACTTTTGTCCACAGGGACCGCCAAAACCAACACAATAAGTTTCTTATAATAGCTTTAAGTAAATAAATCAGAACACCCTTTAGCGACCATTAGCAGCAACGGACAAGCAATGTGTTAAATTCTTTTTATCACTTACTTGGGCGAGTAAGTTGCTAAAGTTACTCGCCTGACATGGTACTCTACTTGCCCCGCGCAAGTGAGCATCCTTATTGTTGAGGCCCCACTTACCCATACGTGTCTGCCTTTCAGGAAGTTCTATGTGCAGTATGGGACGGGTCCTCGGCCTTTGGATCTGGTCAAGTCAAACTTTGTTTCGACGTGTCAGAGGTATGTTCCCCCCCAATCATCATTTTGGTTTTGGAGTGATTTATGAAAAGATATGATATACAAGCATGAAAACACCCGTCAGAATGTCAGGTGTGATCTAAATGATTTGGCTGTGAATTGTTTTTATGTGTGTTCCAGAATCTGTAGTGTTTGCACACAAAGTGCAGGGTTGAAATAACTCATTCATTGAGTTAAATACAATACATTATTTCCTTGACAGTGTGACTAAATGTTTCACGTTGCTCCCGCAGGTTTGTAGACAAGTACACAGAGTTGAAGAGCCACAGTGAGCTGGAGGATTCTGCTCTGTTTGAAGATACAGGGAAGGCGTTACTCACAGATGGCATCATGCTGAGGCGGAGAGGAGCTCCTCCTGTAAGAGTCTGAGGCTACTTCCACATTAATACATTTTTGCTTAAAACCGGGGTTGTAAAACAAAAACAATCTCAGTCACATCGTTTCAAGCCTGAAAACGAATATCACATGACTATTCACGTACACTGAGAATGCGGAGCCAGTGTAAACAGGAAGTAGATTGGTTGATTTGTTACAGACAATATGAGGATTATGGTAGTCTTTAGTAATATAAGGTAGTGCTTGATACTCAGATCTTCCTCTAAAATCTTCCTCTATAAAGTCAAACGGACAAATTTCATGGAGTTTTAGAAGTTTTATTTTTCAAACTTGTTAACAATGCTGTAGGTCTTGCTTTATCTCTGTCTGTCTGTCTCTCTCTCGCACACACACACACACACACACACACACACACACACACACCTTTTCACTGCATAATATTTGCATTCTGTCTGAAAGTACTCATGACAAAAATGGCAATAAGAAAATATATTTACGTGCAAATGAATTGCATGAAAAGAAAACGACCCTGGTGTGTGAAGGCCTTTCAGTTTGAATGAAGTAGAAGCTACAGAGATGACTCAACTGTCTTGAGATCTGCAGGATGGAGGCCCCGTCTCCAGCTCAGAATACAGAGACATTCAGCAAGGGGAACATCATGTTCATAGATAGTCCTAATGTTAATACTGCATGTCCAACAGGAACGCTCCTGTTTCTCAAACCAAATAAAACATGCACTGTTTTTATTCCACCTCAAAGGCACCTTTAGGAGCTATTGTTTTCCTATCACATAAACTGAAGAATAACAAACATTTTAATAGAAATTAAATGAAATGACACTATTTTGTGATTATCTTCATTTCTGTCTAAAATGAAACTTCATTTATGTGGAGAAAGCTTGTGAAAAGTGATAAATTCCGGGCAAGTAACCGTAATCAGGAGAAAACCATCAGTCTGATGTTGCGGCACATGATCACAGTACTGCTTTTGTTCTACAGGTGTCAGCAGAGGGATCCAGGGATCCAGTGCTTGAGCTGAAGCTTACGGACATGTTGGCGGAGCAGCAGTCAGTCGGTGCTGACAGCGAGGAGACAACAGAGACCACAGACACACACACGGACACACACACACCATAGACCTCAGCTCAAGGCCCATTTGATGAGCTGCAGATCTTCCACACCAGATACGCTGTTTGACTTTAAGAAACTGTTGTTTTCTTGCTGCTCCTCTGGAAGTGATGGTCATCTGCAGAAATGATCTCACCATCAGGAACTGCTCTGTGGACTGTGTCGATGCCAGCTTCCTGTTTCCTGAACCGATGTCAGTTTCCACAGGATATTGACATTAAAGAATCAAAAACTATAAATCCTGAGTCGACAGTGTAGCAGTACTAGTCCAAGCACATGTCGTATATATGTGGAAGTATGTAACTGTGTGGAAATGAAATGTGAAATTAAAGTTACTCTTGGTAATATCTTTTGGGGTTATTGAGAGTTTTAATTTTCCAGCAGAGACATACAGTGTGTAGACTAAAGAACCTCGGTTCCACTACGGCGCAGGAGCATGCTCAGATGACTGTCTCTTTCCACAATAAAAACACCCTGTTACATTTTTTTTTTTTTGTGATTTCTTAAAGTGATCAGTGAACAAATACTTAGTTTAGAAGATATGGTTAAACTACAATGATTATGAAATCATCAACTATCTTTTAAAAATATTCCCCATCACTCCCATTTTCAGATTGAAATGTGTCAGTTAGAGGTGATGCCCAGACATACCTGTTTATGTACAGTTGGGGCAACTGTGGCTCAGTGGTAGAGCAGGGTTGTTCTTCAATCAGAGGATCGGCACTTTGATTCCCGGCTCTGCTAGTTTATGTCGATGTGTTCTTGGACAAGACTTAACCCCAAAATTGCCTACAGTGTATGAACGAACCTTGTATGGTAGCCCATCATCAGTGTATGAATGGGTGAATGATGACATGGCGAGTGGTCGGAAGACTAGAAAAGCGTTGTACTAGTATAGTCCATTTACAGTTAATGTCTACAGTTAATGTCTACTGTCACAAAGAAGAATTTTACTTCCATAACAAATCTTTTTTCAGTCTAGTGGAAAGAAAACAACAACACATATGTAGCTGTTTATTTTACATATGACATCTTTGTCTATTTGTATCTGTAGATTTCTCCTAAATTTATCAAAAATGTACCATTAGAAAATGCCTCATTTGCAAATTTAAACATAACATTTCACAGAACTTGTGATATCAAAAATAGTGATCCTAATGTAGCTTGCCTCTGCTCTGCTTGCAGGTGAAGGTATGTCGTATTTTGTCAGTAGCTCAATTCCCGTGAAGAACCAACATTTGTCACAGACCGTCACAGCTCGGCTCTGCCTGTCTAGCAGCATTTATCTTTGCTTCCGAATGGGTGGTTTTGGGAGGGACAGGGTTTGGTCCCCTTTTTTAGTACATTCTTGTATTCACTTTGTATTGGCAAAACTCCTAAATTTGGTTGTTCCTTTAACCCCTATATTTTGTGTCCTATATAGTTGTTACCACTACGTAGAGTTCAGGTGCTTTATGTCTGAGGCCGAGGTCAAAAACGGTATTTGCCGTCACCTCCCTATGTGCTATAGGTTGCCCTCCTCACCTGTGGGCGAGGCACACTTGCTTTCAACACAAATGAAGAAAAAGATCAGTAATTAAAATACATAGACATGAACTTAAATGCGGCTCCTACAAACCAGCCCCTAATTGTTCTCTACAGAATCAATTAAATGTATTACCAAAAAGAAGGAGCTATATATAAAGAACTATGTATTTAGAAAAATAAATATACATTCATACAGCTTCATGGCTGTCTTGTGGCTTTAGAAGGAAGGCTTATTCTTCATTCTCTAGAATGGGCCTTTTAATTACTGAAGTCTTAGTCTGGAACTCCACTGAACGGACCAGACCTCTTTCATCAGGCTTGGTTTCCAGCACTCTGCCTAATGGCCACGACCCCAAGGAGCAGTGGGGTCAACCACCAGGACAATGTCTCCAATATTCAAGTTTTTTCTCACTTCTGTCCATTTCTGCCTTTCTTGGAGCAGCAGTAGCAGGGACGTGCGGTAGACAATCTGTTTGATGGTCTTGTTAATGGTAATGGACTGTACTTGTACCGTTCTTTTCTAGTCTTCCGACCACTCAAAGTGCTTTAACACTACATGTTCATTCACCCTTTCACACCCATTCATACACTGATGGGAGGGGCAACCATGCAAGGTGCCACCTGCCCATCGGGACTATCTAACTGAGACTGATCCATTCCCAGTTAAAAGTTCTTCACAGTAGCTTTAAATACATATTAAACATGACAATTAACTTTAGTCTCTGTTGTTATTTGATACCTCCTGGCTAAGTGGAGAGCAGGGCCGTCCTTCAATCAGAGGATCGGCGGTTCGATCCCCGGCTCCGCTAGTCGCATGTCAATGTGTCCTTGAGCAAGACACTTAACCCCAAAATTGCTCCCGTAGCTGTGCCTATGGTGTATAGATAGATACTGAATTTACATAATACAGACTGCTTTGGATAAAAGCGTCTGCTAAATTAATGTAATGTAATGTAATGTAAAATGTAAGGTCAGGGTAGGTCAGGACCCGATACCTCTGGGTCAGAGGTAGAGCTACAAGGTAGGAAGATCAGCGGTTCGATCCCGGTTCGATTTCCCCAGCTCCTGCAGTCCATGTTGAAGTGTCCTTGGGCAAAACACTGACCCTCAAATTGCTCCCCAAGGCTGTGTATGAATGGGTGTGAATGGGTGAATGATCACATGTAGTGTAAAGCACTTTGAGATTAGAGTTGTCCTTCAATCAGAGGATCGGCGGTTTGATCTCTGACTCCGCTAGTCCATGTCCATGTGTCCTTGGGCAAGACACTTAACCCACAAAATTGCTCCCATAGCCTACAGTGAGTGAATATTAGATAGTCCTGATGGGCAGGAGGAATGGGTGAATGGTTCAATATTGTACCTCAATGCATCGGATGGCCATTGGGAAGGCCTAGGATATTTTGTAATTAGACATTAAAAGGCATGTTAACACGTACAGTTTGGTTGTGTTAACAAGCTTTGTTCTTATGCCTTAACACAACAAAAATGGTCGTGTTGACATGCCTTTTTTCAGGTTGTGGCCAGTGGATAAAGGCTCTAATACACATTCCGAGGTGGGTTGTACAAATGTATTGTATATAAAGTTTTATATAAAGTAATTTATGCATGTTTATGCACGTTGTGCATAAATTACTGATGTGAGCATCTACGCATTCGTTTCGAGAACCTTTGTACAAGCAAAAGTTGTAGTTTAGAAAAACGCAGCTTTCAGTGGAGAACGATGAAGTTTCAGAATCGGAAGAAATCCTGTTTTCTTTTCCTCTTAATAAATACTGTGATGCATATGATTGCCGTTGAGCAGAAACCTTGTATGTCCAAAACAAAGGTTACGATATTGCTTACATCATAACTATAGGCTAAGGTGGAGCGCTCTACTGGACTCTATCGGTAATTTTCTCCTTCCACAGTACGTTATTTCTTTCTTTGCGATATTTCTCTCTGTGACTCACACAAACTCACGCAGCTGCTCATCGCCTTCCTGTCCCCTCGTTGTCTTTTTCAGAAGCCGCTCTGCTGAGTGTGTCTCTGGTGAGACAGCAGGACTCTTCTCTCTGGCTGGCAGTGAGTGACTGCAGAGGGGAGGGTGTCGGGGCTGACCTCTCCTGGCTCCTTCCAGAAAATGCCAAAGGCCAAACATTTCTGCACTCAGAGTATGAGGGCCGCATTAAAGCCAGGCGCTGACTTACCAGTTTCCTCTGGCCCTTCATGAGGGGCAGGACCTGACCTGTGTGTGTCGTTTTGATCATGGAGCCACAGAGAAAAAGACCATTTACGTCCCCAGATACCGTGAGTTTAGAAACGATACTCTTACGAGCACCTGCACACTTCAGTTGCTCCAAAAGTAGTGATTCACACAAATGCATTCAGCTGACTGCTAAACTGACTTTTCTGCAGATATCTCCTTTGTGAGAGTCTTAAACCACACGAGTCCTCTGCAAAGCCACTACGGCGGTGAAACCATCACACACAGACTGGCTCTCCAGGAAAATCTTCTCAACCAGAGAGTGCTGCTCCGAGTTGAAGGCAACGTGCCAGAGTACAACCTCATCTGTAAAAGGTGATGTGTCCTCCTTTATCTACCAGCTAATGAGGATGCAGCTGTACGCACAGTGTACGGCACTAAATTAAATGTCCGCCCAATTTATAGGAGCTATTACACCCAGAGTTAGCAATTATCAGCCTGGAAATGTAACATCATGGACATCATCCAGCATATCTTTGACATTAAAGTTTGAGTTTAGAGAGATTCTATAATCCCATGAACTGTACTGTAGTTTTTTTGTTTGGATCAACTCCACATATTCTGCTGCAAATACTCACTAGAAGACAAAATGTGTTTAAATCTGCAATCTAATGTGCATGTACTCCTGTTGTGTTTTCGAGTATCTTTTGCGAAAAACTACAGTGCACAGTGGAAAGAGGAAATTACTGAGCTTTTTAGCAAACAAATTAAACTTCATAATTTGGGTGCAATTTTGAACATTTACAGTTGAAACCAGAAGTTTACATACACTGTGCAAAAAGACACATAACAGTTTTTTTCTCACTGTCTGAAGTCAAATCAGACTAAACCTCTCCTGTTTCAGGTCCGTTAGGATTACCAAAATTATTTAACTTTTGCTAAATGTCACAATAATGAGAAAGAGAATTTCTTAGAGAATTTTATATTACTTTCTTTGAGGTCAAAAGTTTACATACACCAAAAGTACTATGTCTTTAAACAACGTGGGCAAGCCCAGATGATGATGTCATGGCTTTTGAAGCTCCTGATAGGTTAACTGACAACATGTGAGTTAATTGAAGGCACACCTGGGGATGTATTTTAAGGCCACACCTCAAACACTCTGCTTCCTTGTTTGAAATCATGGGAAAGTCAAAAGAAATCAGCCAAGAAATCAGGGAGAGAATCGTGGAGCTCCACAAGTCTGGTTCATCCTTGGGTGCAATTTCCAGATGCTTGAAGGTGCCACGTTCATCTGTGCAAACAATTATACGCAAGTATAAACATCATGGGAATGTCCAGCCATCACACCGCTCAGGAAGGAGACGGGCTCTGTGTCCCAGAGATGAACGTGTTTTGGTCTGACATGTGCAAATCAACCCCAGAACAAAAGCTAAAGACCTTGTGAAGATGATGGCTGAAGCTGGTGAGAAAGTGTCATTATCCACAGTAAAACGAGTCCTGCACCGACATGGGCTGAAAGGCTACTCAGCAAGAAGGAAGCCATTACTCCTAAAGAAACATAAAAAAGCCAGATTACAGTTTGCAAAAAGACACCAAGACAAAGACCTTAACTTCTGGAGACATGTCCTGTGGTCTGATGAAACTAAAGTGGAGCTGTTTGGCCTTAATGACCACCGTTACATTTGGAGGAAAAAGGGGGAAGCTTGTAGACCTGAAAACACCATCCCAACTGTGAAGCATGGAGGTGGCAGCATCATGTTGTGGGGCTGTTTTGCTGCAGCAGGAACTGAAGCTCTTCATAAAATAGACGGCATCATGAAGAAAGAACATTACCTGGAAATATTAAGGCAACATCTCAGGACATCAGCCAAGAAGCTAAAACTTGGGCGCAAATGGGTCTTCCAAATGGACAATGACCCTAAGCATACTGCCAAAATAGTTAAAAAGTGGCTTGAGGACAACAAAGTCAATGTCTTGGAGTGGCCATCACAAAGCCCTGACCTGAATCCCATCGAAAATTTGTGGGCAGATCTGAAAAGGCGTGTGCGAGCGAGGCGGCCAACAAACCTGACTCAGTTACACCAGTTCTGTCAGGAGGAATGGGCCAGAATTCCAGCAGAGTACTGTAAGAAGCTTGTGGAAGGATACCCAAAACGTTTGACCCAAGTCATGCAGTTCAAAGGCAATGCTACTAAATACTAAGGAAATGTATGTAAACTTTTGACCTTGAAGAAAGTAATAAAAAATTCTCTAAAATATTCTCTCTCTCATTATTGTGGCATTTAGCAAAAATAAATAATTTTGGTAATCCTAACTGACCTGAAACAGAAGAGGTTTAGTCTGATTTAGCTTCAGACAGTGAGAAAAAAATTAGTTATGTGTCTTTTTGCAGTGTATGTAAACTTCTGGTTTCAACTGTATGTCTAAAGTGTAGGAACAGATGAGGTGTAAACAGAGTAGGAAGTCAGAAACATTTGAGAGATGGACGAACACATCGTTGGTTCAAATCTTCAGACTGAGCTGTTTAAATTATGTATGTCTAATACATTTTAAAAGTCAGTTTTTTTCCAACAATAAACCAGTTTACTGAATATATTTTCTCCCTGAGATTTCCTGCCCAAAGCACCACAACCTATAACTAAACGTTATGAAAGATGCAGCTTCCAGCCGCTTATTCCCTTTTTGAGAAAACTGCCTTTAAAAAGGAAAAAAATGAATCCTGATTTCATGACAATGAATATTATTGCATATTTTTCAATGTTTAAGATTTTACAGCTGGAAACAAAAGTGTAAAATTAAGGTGTTTACATGTGAGATTAACCGTTTGCTTCATCAGGGTTCTCATAATTGGATTTTGAGCCATTTTATTTTATCTACACTTCATTTATATTAAAAAAACATGAGAAACTAGACAAACAAGGAAGTGTTTCTTTGTCCCCGATGTCCCTCGTTTGTTGTCTCACCTTGATCACCATCTTGAATCCCAGATGAAGTTCCGCATGTTCTCGAACCTGCTCGCCACTTCTGCTATTTTCAGGACACTCCTACAACAAATGTGCAAATCAGTTATCCAGACATGTACTATACATGCACCAAAAAAACCTGCCGTGCCTGTACTAAATCGGTGTGACATATTTTAACCCTTCATTAACACACAGTTAGCCTCTGCTAGAAAATCTGCCAGGTTGGTTCCCATGAGAGAGAGGCAGAACACGGCGATGTCCACAGAGCCGTCACAAAGAAGGACCTGCACAGACGATGCGTTTTATATTTTCGAACAACTGCACAGGCTGTAAGTGGATTGGCACGCAGAAAACACCGACACTCAGGTCGGCCATGTCACAGACTGTGACAAGATGGCAGGCGGCTGCCAGGTCGAAGCTTTGCACTTTGTTCTTCACGCTGCGCGCTATTTTACAGTCGCCACAACCCAAGTCTGCAACCACCAGAGAGGGAGGTCTGAAATAAAAAGGCACAATTGATGTGTTTACAATTATAGCACATTAAACTAAAAGTAGCGGCTCACCTGTACGTGAAATCAACACAGTGCCAACGCAGATCTTTTAGGTAATAGGACCACAAGGAGTCAAAACTGTTGATCTTCTCCCAAACTGCTGACATTAACAAAGCCGTCTCCTTACAGCAGCCAAATGAAGCATCAATTCAACACCCACAGCGCAGCAGCATCACCTGCATTACTCTTCAGCAGAGTAATGGAAGGTATTTACTGTGTACAGCAGATACATGATGTAGATGATGGGAGGTGAGGACCCCCAACACGAAATGTGAAGGATATTAAATTGTTTTTACTGTTTTGGCGGTGTAGAGGGACGGCCTTGTTAATGTTTTGAGAAAAAGCTGAACTAAAGAGGCGTGTCTGTAACAATGCATTTTATACATTGATTATAACGTCTCACTTTTGTCTGATGTAAGAGATGATGGCGTCCACTGGATTGCTGGGCCATCTCTGAACCTGCGCCGTGTATCCTCTGTGGTAGATCCCGAAGGCCTGTGGGTCCTGCTTGAACATACGCTTCGCCTCGCCGCTGGACATGCTGTACAAAACCTCATTAAACGGGCCGACTCCAGCCGCTGCTCCATGCGGGACCTCATGGAGGCAGAGCGGTCCTCTTTCGCCTCTTCTTCTGGGACCGTAGGCTCGTCTGTCGTCTCCGCGGGACTCTCCTGCTGGACCGGTTCCTGTCTGTGGAGCAACTTCCGGAGCTTCTCTCTTTTCAGAATCTGTTCTTTGCTCAGCTCAGGTTTCAGTCTTTTCATCTGCTGCTCACCTGCGATCTCCACTTCAGGTACATCTGGTTTCTGTTTTGATCCATTGGCAGACGATTCAGTCTTTTTTCAACTTTGCCACCGACTCGCTGCTTTTCCTCTCCGAGCGTCTGTGTGTCTGTTGTACCGGATAAGTCTGTGTCCTCTTCTGGCTTTTTCATTTTCTGTGGTTTACTTTGCTTTTCCTTTTTCTTGGCTGGTGTCTGACCGTTGTTGTTGCTACATGAATCTATTTTGACTTCTTCCGTTGGCTTGTTCTGTGCTGCAGATTCTACTTTATTGATTTCCTTCTCTGGCTTACTCTGACTGTATATATTTTTATATTTCCTCTTGTTCTTCATTTTGGTTTTCCATTGTTGTCTGCTCAGTCTCTCCGAGTCATCTGGTTTGGATTTGATCATTTGGTTATCCGTTGTTTTCACCCATTGATGTGTTTTTTAACTTCAGGGCCGCTTAAGGGAGAAAAACATTTGGATATTATCTCATATTTAAGTACTGTGAACATCAACATTGTTGTTTATTAATCCAATGAATGAATACTTCTCCACACTAAAAAGTTTTTAAATTGATGCAATGTAAGCCTTTAACCAGTTAATTACTCACCAAATTTGTTGTCTTTCTTCCTCTTTTTTGTTGCAAGTGTCTCCTCATTAACCGTCTGATCCAAGTCTCCATTGTCTTGCTGCTCTCCTGTTGTCTCTGCTTGCTTTCGCTTCTTCCTCCTCTTCTTCTTTTTCTTGCCAGGTGATGGGACCATGTCTGCCTCACTGTCGCTGTCCAGCTGATGGTCGTCGTTCTTCCACTCTGGTACTGACCCGAGTGTCTGCAGGGTCTGCAGCAGGCTCTTCTTTCCAACCAGCTTGGGCTGATCTGGGGATAAATTCAGATAATGTAATAAGTCTTTGAACTGAAACATGCAGCCTGATGTTGAAGACTGTCCAATGTAGAAAGTGTCCCTTTTTCTTTGTAAATGTGGAAAATCACATATTTAATGGCTTCTTGTGCTACAAATTACATTTCTGATCTCTCTCTCTCTCTCTCTCTCTCTCGCTCTCTCTCTCTCTCTCTCTCTCTCTCTCTCTCTCTCTCTGTGTGTGTGCATGTGTGTGTTTCTTTTTTTATTCAATTATTTATCTATTTCTTAAAATCCAATTCAACATCAGCAAATGTTTCCCTGCTTGACTGTCTCCCAGAACAGGAAACATTAAAAACTAAAACAAAACAACCTACAGAAAACCAGCTGTTACATTTCCTGACAATCATCTGTCCTTTTTAAAGGTTTCACCATCTTCTGCTTTATGTATTTTGGACTTGCACAACTCAGGATACTTAATAAAGCCATACACAATACTGGTTACCCCTTATTGTAGTACAGCTTGCACATTTACCTCAACATCTGTGCTGCTGGTCGCCTTCTGGGTGTTTCTGAGGACCGTTTTGCTCAGGACCTGAGCGTCTTGGTCGTCACTCCAGTCTTCATCCTTATTAGACATGTTTCCCGGAGGACTGTCAGAAACACAGAAACACTCATACGAATGTAAAGCACTGCTGAAGAGGAGAAAACAACTGTAGTTCTTAGATAGAGCCTACATTTTCTGCTCTTATTCAGGATTTGTAGAGTTCAAAATGTAACTAGGCTATTTGTATCACTAATCATATTTATCATAAGCACTCTGAACTTGAATGAATGAATACATGTTTATAAAGTCTTGTTTCATATTTATACTCTTTACTGTACAATATGCATTTTACTTAAACATGCTTAGATATGTAACTGACAGGTTTTTTGACATGTTTACACATACAAGGACTTTGTATTAGAAATTTAGTGCATAACGGTCATAATAAATATAGTAAGAGTAAAGGAAAAAGTGTAAATAGAAGTGCAGAGTGAGCAATCAGAAAGTTCTGAGGCCTTAAAGTAGCAGCGGTCGCGTCTGTTTCCATGGCATTCAGTGACGTGGATGTGTGTGAGTGCGTGCGTGTGATTGGTCCAGACAGAAAGAGAGCAATATTAATAATGTTCTCATAATATATATATATATATATATATATATATATATATATATATACATATATTGTATACATATGTAACGGCCGTTCCACAAACACATTGATGTTCTGCTTGTTTGTTACATATCGTGATGAAATGCTGCTGCTTCCTCTCTTATTTGTGAGGGTTTTATTGTGAAAACAGATTCATGAAAAACATGCAGACCTTATAACATGTCCTGTGATGTGAAGGGATCATTTGTTTTCTACTTAATGACACCTTCATCTGTCAGCTTCTACTAAAATAAATATCTTTAAAAACACAAATATATAGTTTCATTCTTTTAAAAAAGGCTCAGTAGTTGCTTAAAAAAAGCTGGTGGATTTAGTTTTTATCAAACACACTTTATGTTTCATACTGATGAGTTTCATACAGATCCAAAAGTTAAAGCGCTTCAACATTCTCTATGAGATCCTGTAGCTGCCGACTCATATATGTAACCACAGGTATCCTCAGTGTTAGCCAATTCATATACAAACAAACCAAAACACCACATAAACAGTAACATCATTACACTAAACAAATGATGGAAAAGCTATCTAGGTGTATCATAAATCTAAACTGTAGCCAGGAAGCCTCTGTCTCTGATACTGACTGATGGGCCAGTCAGTAAATATATACTTATGCTGAGTATCATCTCCTGAGACACTAGCTAGACAGCCTTCAGTCAGATGAGGTCCAACAATGTAGATTACAGTTTGAGGTTGCAGATGACAAGAGATAGCGCTGCCAAAATACAGATTTGAAGGCCTGTGCACACCCAGAAAACACTCACACAGGTGATTTAAATTACTTTTTAAATCCCTGGATCGGCCTCTTCTCAGGCTTGTTTCTGTGTGCACAAACCGGTAGTTTGAAACTAAGCTTGATTAACAGCTCTAGTGCATCTGTTAAGGTAGGACAAATTACACTTTGATCATTCTTATTAGTACATGGAGGCACATTATTTTACACCATAGCTCTGCCCATTTTTAACCTGAGCAGAGGTCTTATCAGAACAACTGTGTGAAAAGCAAGAGAACATAAAACACATGACATGATTTTAAAGGAAAGGAGTATTTATAAAATCAAATTACTTTGATATATCTACATATAATCTGCTCTCTTTTGGACAAAATGTGCCTGGTCATTTCTGAGGGCACTTTCAGCATGTTATGAAAAGCTGGTAAAAAAACAAAACAAAACAATTGTTAACGTTTGTCGACCTCTACTGGTGATTATTTAGAATTGCAGCAATTGCAATAAGGGTAAAATGTATTTCTGTCCCTATGGTCCCCTGTAATTTGAACTTTACCAAAAATGTGTAATTAGGGCCCGAGCACCGACGTAGTCGGAGCGGAGGACCTATTGTTATTCTAATGTTTTTTATTATTATTAGGGCCCGAGCACCAACGTAGTCGGAGCGGAGGACCTATTGTTATTCTAATGTTTTTTATTATTATTATTAGGGCCTGAGCACCGACGTAGTCGGAGCGGAGGACCTATTGTTATTCTAATGTTTTTAGGGCCCGAGCACCGACGTAGTCGGAGCGGAGGACCTATTGTTATTCTAATGTTTTTTATTATTATTATTATTAGGGCCCGAGCACCGACGTAGTCGGAGCGGAGGACCTATTGTTATTCTAATGTTTTTTATTATTATTATTATTATTATTATTATTATCGTACCAGTTTCATCGCAAAAAGGAGGTGCTTGGGATACTGGGAATCTTTTGAAATTTGGCACAAAATTCAATTGTGGTGAAAATTCCAGTATTATTGGGGTGTCCAGCTGCGGCATGACATTTTGGCTCGATAGCGCCCCCTACAGAGTAGCCCCAACTTTGGGTTTCACCTAGCTGTATGACATTTGATGGGTATGTGGAACGTGATGGGACGTACAAAAAAGTCAGAAGGAGGTATATCCTAAACCAAACAGGAAGTCGGCCATTTTGAATTTTATGACGTTTTTGGACCGTTTCAAGGCGCCGTACTTTAACGAACTCCTCCTAGAGATTAAACCCGATTGCCTTCAGATTTGGTCAGTATGCTCTTGAGACCTTGGCAGTGAAACGATACTCAAAGATCAAAAAGTTATCGAACTATGTGTCCGTGGCGGCAAAAAAACACCATTCGCCATGAAACAGGAAGTTGTTGTAACTCGGCTGTACATTGCCTAATCTGCTCCAAATTTCTCAGATGTCATAACATCCTGACCCTGAACACATGTATATGACAATTTTGAATCATAGTAATAGCGCCACCTAGTGGCAACAGGAAGTCATAGGTTGTGTACTTTGACACCCTACTGCTCACAGATTAATCGGATCCCTCTCAAATTTTGTCACAACAGCCTTAAGACCTTGATAATGCTTCATTGTGAAAATTGTAGGAAGTTGTTGAAGCGTGGCGACGTGGCGGCTCTGCGAATTTCGATCCTTCGCCATGAACAAATAAACTGATGTAACTCGACTCTGCATCATCAGATCTTTACCAGATTTCACATGTTTGATTCAACTCCAGGCCTGAAGACAACTGTAAGCCAATTTTGAATCATAGTCATAGCGCAACCTACTGGCAACAGTAAGTTAAAGTCTTTATACTTTGGCTTGTTTCTCTTAGTTGGAAAATCCGATCAACATCAAATTTGTTCTACACAAATGTAAGAAGTTCATAATGCCAGTTCTCTAAGCTTTTGATGTTTCGTCGAACGCCGTTGCCGTGGTAACGCAGTCTTCGCCGTGAAAAACGATGGTCATTTGGAGAGGTTAAAAAAGCTCGAAACACAAGCAAACTTGACACACAGATCACAAGGCCAAAATGTAGTTCTATAATATGATTTTATTCAATCAGAGTGTTAAATCGGCTCAATAGCGCCCCCTACAAAATTTCGACGAAGCAGCCCTCGCAGTACGTTTCACATAGATTAACAAAATTTGGTAGGCACATGTATCACATGTGGACTTAAATAAAAGTCTCTTGGGGCCATGCCCTAAACCCAACCGGAAGTCAGCCATTTTGAATTTAGTCTGAATTTCTAGTGTCGTTTTTTCAATTTCCAGGCGCGCTCCTTTAACGAACTCCTCCAAGAGATTAAACCCGATTGCCTTCAGATTTGGTCAGTATGCTCTTGAGACCTTGGCAGTGAAACGATACTCAAAGATCAAAAAGTTATTTAACTATGTGTCCGTGGCGTGGCGGCAAAAAAACACCATTCGCCATGAAACAGGAAGTTGTTGTAACTCGGCTGTACATTGCCTAATCTGCTCCAAATTTCTCAGATGTCATAACATCCTGACCCTGAACACATGTATATAACAATTTTGAATCATAGTCATAGCGCCACCTACTGGCAACAGTAAGTTAAAGTCTTTATACTTTGGCTTGTTTCTCTTAGTTGGAAAATCAGATCAACATCAAATTTGTTCTACACAAATGTAAGAAGTTCATAATGCCAGTTCTCTAAGCTTTTGATGTTTTGTCGAACGCCGTTGCCGTGGTAACGCAGTCTTCGCCGTGAAAAACGATGGTCATTTGGAGAGGTTAAAAAAGCTCGAAACACAAGCAAACTTGACACACAGATCACAAGGCCAAAATGTAGTTCTATAATATGATTTTATTCAATCAGAGTGTCAAATCGGCTCAATAGCGCCCCCTACAAAATTTCGACGAAGCAGCCCTCGCAGTACGTTTCACATAGAATAACAAAATTTGGTAGGCACATGTATCACATGTGGACTCAAATAAAAGTCTCTTGGGGCCATGCCCTAAACCCAACCGGAAGTCAGCCATTTTGAATTTAGTCTGATTTTCTAGTGTCGTTTTTTGCATTTCCAGGCGCTCTACTTTAACAAACTCCTCCCAGGGAATTAATCAGATCAACTTAGAATTTGGTCAGAACAATCTAAAGACCTTTGTGATTAAAAGTTACTCAAAGCTTGTTGTTTCGTGAAATGCCGTTGCCGTGGCGATGCATTCCTCGCCATGAAAAACAAAGGTGTTTTTGAGGGACTAAAAATACTCAAAACAAAATCAAACTTGTCACACACATTTAAAATCCTGAATGTAGTTATCTGATGTGATTTTAATGCTTCAGAGTGGCAACTCGGCTCGATAGCGCCCCCTACAATATTTCGACGATGCAGCCCTCGCTGTACGTTTCACCGAGATGTATGAAATTAAGTAAGCAGGTGTATCACATGTAGACTTAAAAAAAAGTCTAGGGGTCCATGCTCTAAACCCAACCGGAAGTCAGCCAATTTGAATTTTGTATGAATTTCTTGTGGTTTTATTTCCTTTTCCAGGTGCTGCACTACGAACTCCTCCTAGGGAAATAATCCGATCAGCTTAGAATTTGGTCAGAACAACCTAAAGACCTTAACGATTAAAAGTTACTAAAAGCTTGATGTTTAATCGGATAACATGGACTTGGTGTCGCGGCAATTTTACATGATTCGCCATCATCCATCAAGCTTTTGTAACTCAACCTTACTTTGTCAAAACTGCCCCAAACTTGACATGCTTGATTGCTGTCATGATTTTAGGACTTCTGCATGCCAATATTAACTCATAGTCATAGCGCCACCTACTGGCAACCACGGACGTAAACAGAATTCTATCATAACAGCGGCCCAAACAGGGTTTGTGGGCACACCATGAGAAAAAGACTTCTCTGATCTAAATATGTGCAAACTAAGATGCTTGGAGAACAAAAGTTAATCAACAGTGTTTTTCAAACCATGTCAGCGGGCATTAGTATAAATGATCTGTCCAGAGCTTCTACATGAGAATCAGGTTAAATGTTACAATGAATGCTTCACAGTACAATCTAAAGTTACAGAAGAGCTTAAAATGAAAACAGTGTCAAATTAAAGTGTTCAAGTAAAAACAAATGACACTGCTGTTCTGTTAACTTTCATGTAAGTCCAAATGCAATCAGTAGGACACTGCAGGGAGTTGAACTCCATCCCAGTAACCTGACAGTCTGTTATGTTACAAATACTGAAGCACATTCACACGTTCATTTTCTTAATGATCTCAACAGGCTTACATTTATGATTGTATCGGAGGTACACTCAAAACATTTGAGGCTTAAGACCTGGCAACATGGTCTTGCTATGCTGCTGGTCGACGCAGGAAATATCATCTAACTTGTGCATGCAGTGTATGATGGTCACAGAAATGCATTGCCGCATCAACCAGAGTCCTGCCAGTACCCTCAACGTGTGTGACGTTGCAAGGGCCCGATCAATGCTGCTTGCAGCTTTAATTATTATTATTATTTATTATTATTATTATTATTATTATTATTATCGTACCAGTTTCATCGCAAAAAGGAGGTGCTTGGGATACTGGGAATCTTTTGAAATTTGGCACAAAATTCAATCGTGGTGAAAATTCCAGTATTATTGGGGTGTCCAATATGTGCATGACATTTTGGCTCGATAGCGCCCCCTACAGAGTAGCCCCAACTTTGGGTTTCACCTAGCTGTATGAAATTTGGTAGGTATGTGGAACGTGAGGGGACGTACAAAAAAGTCAAAAGGAGGTATATCCTAAACTAAACAGGAAGTCGGCCATTTTGAATTTTATGACGTTTTTGGACCGTTTCAAGGCGCCGTACTTTAACGAACTCCTCCTAGAGATTAAACCCGATTGCCTTCAGATTTGGTCAGTATGCTCTTGAGACCTTGGCAGTGAAACGATACTCAAAGATCAAAAAGTTATCGAACTATGTGTCCGTGGCGGCAAAAAAACACCATTAGTATAAATGATCTGTCCAGAGCTTCTACATGAGCATCAGGTTAAATGTTACAATGAATGCTTCACACTACAATCTTAAGTTATAGAAGAGCTTAAAATGAAAACAGTGTCAAATTAAAGTGTTCAAGTAAAAACAAATGACACTGCTGTTCTGTTAACTTTCATGTAAGTCCAAATACAATCAGTAGGACACTGCAGGGAGTTGAACTCCATCCCAGTAACCTGACAGTCTGTTATGTTACAAATACTGAAGCACATTCACACGTTCATTTTCTTAATGATCTTAACAGGCTTACATTTATAATTGTATCGGAGGTACACTCAAAACATTTGAGGCTTAAGACCTGGCAACATGGTCTTGCTATGCTGCTGGTCGACGCAGGAAATATCATCTAACTTGTGCATGCAGTGTATGATGGTCACAGAAATGCATTGCCGCGTCAACCAGAGTCCTGCCAGTACCCTCGACGTGTGTGACGTTGCGAGGGCCCGATCAATGCTGCTTGCAGCTTTAATTTAAGTTGTTGTACATTTTTTTCATTGGAATGTATACTGAAAGCTGCATTGTTTATTTCAGCCACAAAAGAAAGAATTACAAGATGCCTGTGCAGCACTTGGTGTCAATTCTGAGGGTTCCATCACTGACCTTGTCAACCGACTGGAGGAGCTGCTAAACTTCAGCTGGCAGCATTTCGGTATTCTGTCTGCCAAATGAAGGAGGCACACCTCAAACAGAGTTCTCATTGAATTGCACAATGAGAAAATAAACAATCGCTTCCTCCAAAATATGATGGCAATATGCAGCACACCACTAGCGATAGGACAACATGGCAGGTTGGTGTTGGAATCTTCAGGTAAGAGCGTACATCAAAATTGTCATTGTTTTCATTTAAAAAAAAAAATTGTTGTTGACAACCGTTTGTTATAGACTTCATTCTTTTGTGTTATAGAGAAATTTTGAACGACATGCAGCCTTTCTTGACCTTTATGCCACATGCAATTGCAGCCACATAGTGTCTAATGCCTGCTATTGTAGTAGATATCATAATGTTTTTTTGTGTTTACTTGTTTAAATAGCTAAAATCATAGATGTTGGTTTGTGGCTGTAAAAGTGAAATTCTTTCATCAAGTTAGTCATGCTAAACAAAAGCAAAACGTTTTTCTGTTTAATTTGTTTTTGTATATTATGGTAACACCTCCAGATTTTCTGACCAACGCCTCAATCTATCAGTCTTCAATTGGACATGCTGCAACCTTTAACTTATAAATGTGTAATACTGTTTTAGTAAAAAATGGCTTTAAAGCTGTTGTTATATGTAAGAAGTTAGAAGTACAGTACATGCTGTAATTTAAAAAAAATGAAATGAAATGACAATATACACTATTTTGTAGATAAACAGCCACTGGGCCACATTTGGCACCAGAGTCAGCTATGGACAAGATCAAGGCATTCTCAGCACAGAAGTACATCATTGATGATCCCGACAAGGTGAGATTCACTATGGAAATGATAATTTCTCCATTAAAAAAAGTGTCCATTTTAAGTATTATCCAAGTCTTTTTAATATATGGCTGCTTTTGTATGACCTTGAATATCTGTGGATACTACATGTGTTGGTGCTTCAGTAAATTACAGTTATACAGTTATTTGCATTGTTTTTTACATGTGTATATCACGCAGGAGAAGTTAAGGAAACTTCTGACAGGGTCGCGTGATGAAAGGCAGGTGTTGGTCAACATCAAGCGAAGGTATCCTGTGTCCATACTGGATATCTGCAGTGTCTGTCCTGTGGAACTGTTGGGCGAATCGGCATGGGTTATGCCATGGCTCACTGATGATGTAAGTTATATGTTCATAGAAATAGTTTATCAAACTACAATGATTACAATAATATACAGTGTTTCAAAAGGTTTCTGTAAATTCAGTATAGATAGATATGCATGTGTAGCTTGGCATATGTGATTTTGTTTATAATTAGGATTAAATATTTTCCTTTAGGCCGTCAACTATCGTGTGGCACAGCTTGCCATGGACAACTCAAAGGTAAGTGCTGTCACATGGTCACTGTAATATTTTATGGCTATCAAAATGTGAATGTGATATTTTCTATTGTCATTTAGCTTGTGTATTACAAAGGTTTGTGATTTTGTTGTATACAGAGTGCAGCACTTGGTCATTTTGACTACATCTTGTGGCACAGAGACTGGATCATGAACAAAAATGTCAATGACAGGCTTGTTAAACATCTCCCTGTACGTGTTTCACACAAATGTGGACAAAAGAAATCACTAACACCCTTTACAAATTAAATTATTCAGTAAGCATTTGTCAGTGACTGAGTAAAATTATAATTCTCTATTCTACAACAGGATGCTGAAATGGTATTTCTGCCAAGAATTGTGGGTCACATCAGTAAATAAACTGGCAACCACTTCATCCTATGGGTATGCATCAGTTATTACTTTTTATTGACTGTTTACAAACATAACCATAAACATAAAAAAGATTGTATGACTTATAAGACCAGACGAATAATGGTGCTTTTTATAATACCATGTTAAACAGCACAACACATAATAAATCTCAACATCTGGTGAATTACATCTTGACATTGTTGTTTATAAGGTTCTGGATTTCTCCAAAAAAGAAATCCGTATTTATGACTCCTTGAAGACCAGGACCGGTTTAAACAAGGATGACATGGATCTTCTGAAGTTAGTCTACGTCAGCTACCAAAATACAAATATGACACAATTATTTTTCATCTCTTTGACATGTAATTGCATTTGTTAACATTTTGGCACCCCAGAAATGTCTTTCGGAAGAAGGGTGGGCTGCAGGACTGGAGTGTGAGATACCCTGTCCAGTGGCTTCAGAAAGATTCTGTCAATTGTGGGATTTTTGTCTGCTCAGTGAGTAAATCCAAGTCGCTATATGTGTTTACGTTATGCCTGCTTTTGAACCGTTTTCAAGTAGTTTGGTTTTGAAGCTGGTTTTGAATGAAGCTTCAAACAATTCGGTTGGCTATAGCCATGGAAGCCACACTATTTTGAATTTGACAAACACAGAATTAGGCTATTATATGTTTATTTAATACATATGTCCAATAGTCGTTCTATATGGCTGAAATTCTGGAATATCAACGGCCTTATTAACGGTCAAAAAAGTCTAGCGTAAACTCTGGTGTACAGTGTGCATTGTTAAAATATTATAATAGGCCTATGCACATTATTCAAATATTATAATGTAATAATCCTCACAGATTGTGTGCAATTAACAATCTTATCATTTGACATATAGGCTGCTGAGAATGAAATGACCAAAACAGATATCCAAGAAGAGTCACTGACAATGACCCAATGCCGGACTCTGCGGAAATACCATGCAGCAAAAATGATAAAAGATATCCCAGAGATGGTAATGAAAACAACGATTTTTTTTGTTCTATATTTAATAAATATATTTGTAATGTGTTGTCTGGACTTTAACCTGTCCAGTTTCCCTTTCTATGTTTTGAAAAAAGGCCTTCCCTCTCACCAAGGATGAGTTAGAGGAAATGAAAAGAAAAGAGGTCAGGCTGACGAGAGCAGAAGAAAATCAGGAGGACTCCAACTGCCATTGCATCGCATGGTGCATAAGAGCCTGCATTTTTCAGCGTGTCGTGGGGACAAGCGTGTAAGTTATAAGTTTGTGTTCAATTTAAAAAAAGAAATATATATTTAATAGATGTTAAAATAACAATGTGTAGCATTTAGAGGGATCTATTGGAAGAAATAGAATATGATATTATTAAGTATTTTTTCTTAGGTGTATTATCACCTAAAAATAAGAATCATTGTGTTTTCGTTATCTTGGAATGAGCTGTTTATATCTACATACAGAGCAGGTTCTTTTCAGAGAGCCGGCCGCTATGTTCCTACAGTAGCAAACCAAACACTGGTTTGCTACTGTTTCAGTTGGTTGCAATCTGCAACCACACTGATAATTTCCGCCAAATACTACACACTGTATCTTTAAGTTTTAGATGACAAAACTTGCATTTCAAAGATATCTAACATTTTCAGCCACCACTTAACATTTGGTTAGTTTTTTGGTTTTTAATTATCTGTTCAATTTAGGTTTCTCCACCAAATCCTAAGGGATTACAAATGGCTTCAATGCGAAAACTGCAAGAAATGGATTAATTTCCATTGTGCTGGAATTGTTGAAGAGTGGACCGACAAAGACTTTGATTGTGGCTGCAATAATGTTGCCCAACCCAATATGTGAGTGCTACGATAGTAATGATCTCACCTACCTTGAAACAACTTTTGCCTGAGTCTTGCATTTCCTTCCACTAATATCCTCTTGGAAGATTTTGAAGGCATAGTTATTCTAAAAATGACATACTTCTGTGATATCTTACTCACAGTATTCATATATACTATCAAAAAAACCTTTAAAGGTAATTCAAAGATCAGAGTGTAGCAGGATGGTTGCTTAGAAAAGCCTTTCTCTTTTTGTCACCAGTAAGGAAAGCCTGGAATCAACTGGACATGAGGTGGACAACATGTTGACTGACCAAGAAATAAAGGTAAAAAAGGATCATTCAAATACGTATTATTAATGTATTTAAGAACTCCCTCCTACATTTGTGAGATGCAAGAATTTTTATGTTGTCAAATGATTTTGAAATGCAGTCTGTCGCTATATGGATGGTTGTCAAACTTCTCAGATGTAGTGACACCCAAAATCCAAACTTTTGAGTAATGGATTATAATTAAAGATTTGAAATGACTACTATACTGTATTAAGCAGCTGTTTTTTCATATTTGTCTTACTCCCATTCAATTGGGATTGCCAATACTTTAACATCAGAATTATTATGCTATTCTCAGGATCTGGAGAAAAATCTACAAGATGGCAAGCTTCTGTCCAACAGAGTCTATCTCCACCAAAATAAGGGTTTTTATCCAGGGCTCCAGATGATGTATGCCACCAACAACACATTGTTGGATGAAATGAAGGTATGCCCAAGACATTGCCATGTTACCTCATAACTAGAAGCAAAAGATATTTTTATTTGTCTCAAATCGTTTTTATTCCACTCTTAGATAATAAATAATTCCATGCAATTTGTACATTCAATAGGAAATTATTAACTGTATTTCAAATAATATCAAAAAACACAAGCACAACATTGTCACCAAAGCTCCTCAAAAAGGTCTGTATTTTGGAGATTATGTGTAATAACTAACTTAGACTGCACAGATGATGAACAGGCTGAAGAACATCCTGCCTGTACCAGGAACAGAAGTTGAGCAAAAGATGTACCTGGAAGAAGTGATTCTGCCAGAGGTATGATTCATAGTATTCAACAAAAAATAATTATACACATAATACACAATTGTGAGAGACAAAACCATCCCATTTATAATAATAAATGTTATGTTCTTTGAAATACACTGTCACTTTGTTTTTGATAACATATACCCACGCTTTACTGTTATCCAGTGAATGTATGCTATTTTGATGAAAAACATAAGCATAAACCTTTGACTGTATGACCATATATTTGCTATTGACAGCAGTGTAATAAATACATAACATACAGCCCAAAAATAGAATTCTTGGCCATACTTTGTGAAATAACTTTGGAGTTTTATTTTTACCAAGCTTTCCGGTGGCCCTGCTGATAGTTTTAAGCACAAATAATGCTTTAATAAAAGGTTGTTTATGCAAATTGTTAAACATTGGATTAATTTGATTTTACAATTTTGTACACCTTACACCTCTGGAAGAAATGAAATGTGGTCACAAAATGTGCATTCATGTTGCTTTTAAGGTAACAATTCAGTGGCTGAGGAAAACGTTTGGTCTTTGGCTACACGAGGCAAAACGTATCCTTTTGAAACAGGAAGACGCACAAAGGTAAGACCTCATTGTGAGATCTAAGTCATTCCTTCGCTTTTGGGAAAGTAAATATGATAGTGGGGGGTGCTTTGTGGTTAGCAACAGTTGGAGAGCTAGGTAGAAGTATAGTTAAACTTCACTTTGCATTTCTCCTGTTGCTTGCCTCCTTGAGTCTTTGTTTATATGTAGTATGCCAACAGATGTCTGTAATGGCTAGACATCTGCATAATAGCTATAACTAGGATATAAATATACATATATTTATATATCTCTTATTAATTTATGCCTGTTGAAGGATAGATGTGACCAGGCGATGTGAGGAGAGCGGGTGAATTCACTCAAACACAGGCCTAGTATAGGGTCAAAATTATGCTTTTTATTTTCAAGTTAAAACAAATTGGGGCTAAATGAAAAAAATGTATTGTCAAACTGGATTGTCAAAAACAATAAAAGCAAATAATAATAATAATAATAATAAGCAATGTCAACAGTGGATTTTGTACTAGTTGTTTCAATTAAGGAGGCTACTGCAGGCTACATTTAGAGACAGACTATTTGTGGTGTGGTTTTTTGATGTGTGTGAAATGAATGAATGTTTGTGTGAATACAGGGTATTTTGTAAAGTAAAGTTTAAGGAAATGTTTGAACTCATAGTACTGCGATACTCTCCTGGTGCAGTTGTTTAAATAGAGGTGCTATAGAGGTGGTGTGTGTTAAATGAAGATATTATGGATTTGAATGACAACAATTAACAAAATACAGACACAGCAAAGACACAAACAAGTTGCGTGATGAGGGGCAAAGTCACCTCAGGACAATGCAATTGATATAAATCAAAAAAGTATCAAGGTTAATAATAAATAAATGAAGAACTGTGTTTCTACAGCTAACTGTATGCCTATACTCAGTTTGCCATAAGAATCCAGTATTCTCTGTAAAGTGTGAATTTTTCATCTTTTAGAGAAAAGTAAATCCTGAAAGTAATATAACAATTTATTCTCTTTCTGTTAATTTCAAGTGGAGCAGATAACACAACCAGCAGCACTGCAGCCCAAGACCCGACAGACCAACAGGTAATTGTTGTGCAAGTCTGATATAGCATGTCTGAACACATCATTACACAGTTAAACAAAGGGTTTAGCATTATGTCTCCCTTCTGCAATATAAGAACACAACAGGAACATTTTCCACCCTACTTGGATGGCGAATTCCAAATTGGGGTTCCACTACATTATTCATGCTCCAGTGAACTCCTGCTTATGATTACAAAAAAATGTTGGTTATTCTCTCCTATAACACCCACCGGATCCAACGTTTGTTTGGTTTGACACAACATACATGGTGCTCAAGGACCTCCAGTCGGGTACACAAGCATTTTGTGCACATCACTGTAGACATTTGGAAATAGTATTACTGTGCTGATGTAGCATTTTGATGTATTACTTCTTTCTTGTTGAAATTAAAAGTGCTATTTAGTTATTGTTTCATATTTTCTAGTCAAAGTGATTTAAAAAACGAAATGTACTTAAAATGAATGGTGTTTTTTTATAATGCTCCTTTTCTTCAAATGCAGAATGATGGCAAATTAAGAAGATTGGAACACACTTTGTTGGCAGCCAAGTGGTGCCAGACCAAGGCTTTCAATGGAACAGTCACTTTGCCAGAAGTGACAAATATGAAAATACAAAAATACAAAAAAACAAAAATAAAAAACAAAATAAACCAGCTCAAAGCACTAGATGATCTTGAGAATCAAAATCTGGATGATGAAGAAGACGAAGACTCACCACGAAGTGTCTTTGTCTTTGAATTCCAGTACCAGAGTGATTACGATATGTTTTGTGAAGAGTTCATAGATAAGGGCTACAAGGTGGATGGTTCATTTAAGGAATGTGATTAGCACACTCCTTAAATGAACACACCTAACAGAACTATGGTAGGCGACCCAAACATTTGTCCGTTCTTCGCAAATGCTTCATTTAAGGTGTGTGGTTAGCACCCTTGGCACAGGGGAGGAGTTTCAGTTGGTTGCAATCTGCAACCTCACCGCTAGATACTGCATGTTTTTGGGCAGAATTTCTTGCCATATTTAATTCATTTGTAGATAAATTCTCATGTTGTTTTTATATGTTTAATTAACAGTTTATTCTATTTTTTTTACTTGTTCAGTTTTATTTTGATTCCAATTGTTTGTTAACATTGTTATATAAAAATAGGTTCTGTCAACCCTGTTTCCTGACAGTCTCTGTGTCTGGTTCTATTCCTCTTGTGTTCCCACCCATGACAACTGCAACTTTATTGATTCAGCAAATATTTATGCTTTCATGTGTAACTGAATTTTGACTATTATTGAATCATTCACCATCACATTAATTACATCTAAGAACTTTCAACAGCACTTTTCATTGAAAACAGATCAAAACAGAACATAAATCGAGCAAAACAGAACCTTTCAAAAAGTATTTTTTAAATAAACTCTGACATCTAGTGGCAGTCCTGTGGCAGCTTGGCAATCCTCTAACAACTATAGTGGCACTCCTCTGACTAGTGGCAATAGTCTAACACTAGGTGGCAGTCTGAGACGAACGAGACAACACCTCTGACTACTGGTGGCCCTCCTGTGACAACTGTTGTCACTGGCAGCTTGTAGCACCTACATATAAGCAGAGGAAGAGTGACGATATTTTCAGACTTGTATTTTGTTTATGGGTTTTATTTTAAAACGTTTTATTTATATATATATATATATATATATATATATATATATATATATATATATATATATATATATATATATATACTTTTAAATGATAATAAAACAAATGATTTATTTTCATTACTTTATCTGATTGTTGTAAATTAAATAATTAGTAAATTTATAAATATTAAGGAAAGTGTATTATGTTCCCTTTTGTTGCAAAACCAGCAAAATCATACTTAAATAAAATGAATGAGAAACAAAAAAGTACAACGTGGTTACGGATGTATACATAGAACGGGTGGCTCAGGTGACTTAACTAAAATCATAAAACTGATTTACGGCAGCTGACCTGTCGTAAGAACAATGGGTGTTCTCAGGAAATGTGGCTCCGCCCACTCAGTCCGGCAGCTTCTTGACTGGTGCCGACCGAGTGCTGCTGTTGTGACATCTGACTGACGCTTGCTGCTGAGTTGCCGCTCAGGTGCCACAAGGTGCCACAGACTAGACACTGAGGTGCCACAGTCCTGACGCCTGACTGACGTCTGATTGACGCTTGCCACAGACTAGCCACTGAGGTGCCAGTGCCACAAAGAGGATCTCGCTGTCTCTCCAATTGGGCTTCAACTCGCAGTCCACAACCTTGTCCAGGTATTAGCAAAGTTTAAAGCTGATTCACAGACGGTTCTAATTTCAGTTTGTCGATTGTAGACACTGTATATGTGGTAACACTATGCACTCTGTACATAGTGTTAGCTAGCTTCAGAGCCCAAAGCTAAAAACGAGCCGGTGTTACGGTTTAACTAGGGACCCTGTTAACTGGCGACGTTCAGCCGAATGCGTCTGTTGTTGTAGTTACGGCAGCTGTTGTAAATAGACAGATAACACGTAGCTGTCCTCGTGAATGCCGCATTGATTAGTTTTTGCATTACAGTGTCAAACCTTCTCATTTACAGTCTCATAGCATCACAATATGTAATATGGTGGGCACAGAAGAAGAAACCGAGCCAAGGTTTAGAAAGAGGCCATCTGCTTTCCACACAATATACAATTTTAAGGATGACCATTCAACCTGGTCAATACATTGAACACACATAGTCCCATCATAGTGTGATGCTATGTGGCTCTGCACTGAAGTACACGACAGAGTGCTCCACGGTAAACACGCAGTGTGGTCACAAGTTGATCTGGTGTCCTTTGCTCTGAAGAGCGACCACTGACTGTGTTGTGCGTTGTTTAAGTTTAGCCTACATGGCATCACAGTACGTTGATGGTGGCGTAGTGGTTGTGCTTCTGATTATTGACCCCCCCCCCCCACACACACACATACACACACAATATAAGTTTGAATCCCGTAAATATGATTTATTTATAATTATATATATTTGTCTTCTTGTAACTGTGCTACAGAGTTCTTCTACGTGACACATGTTTGCACAAAACAGGCTCCAAAGACGTTGAAGTGGAAAAGCAACGTGCTCTCTTCCTGTTTCAACACAAACAACACGTGTCGTTTCAAACTCGAGTGGACTCGTTTTCTCAAAAGACTCTCCAACGTGGAATCTGGTTTGTTGTGACCAAAGACTGTAAATGAGAAGGTTTGACACTGTAATGCAAAACTAATCAATGCGGCATTCACGAGGACAGCTATGTGTTATCTGACTATTTACAACAGCTGCCGTAACTACGACAACAACAGACGGCTGAAGGTCGCCAGTTAACAGGGTCCCTAGTTAAACCGTAACACCATCCCCCAATTTCAACAGACGTTGATTCAACATGTTACTAACGTTACCTCCGCTGCTGCCCAAACGGAATGATATTACCCATCTCATGTCCCCATGTTATACACAAAACATACATAATATATTACCGCCGTAAAGAGGCTGTGTAAAATGTTATAACTGGCTTGTAGGTGAACGTAACCGCCATACTGGACCGTGTTTAGTCGGGTAAACAGGATTCCACAGTTCCGGGAAAGACTGGCCTTTGTTAAACAAATACAATGCAAGTGTCCTCTATAGCGCTGGCGCATTGCCGAAGCAGTAAATGCTGCATGTAGTCGTAAACATCACGGTTATACCGGTTAAGCGGGGCTGACACAGCATTCTAATGTTACACAGTTAATAACGTAGCTAACAAAGCTACATGTGGTAGCTAGCTAGTTGAACTCATTGAATTAATCTGTAGGCTGAAATACGTTAGGTCAGTGCATATTACTGATAACATTGGTTGTCTAGTAAAAAACACACTTACCTAACTTGGGAAACTTCAGGTCGGCAAATAGTTCGATAATGTCTAACTTCGGTCACATGCAGTTAGACTTTCTGTTCACAAGATGTCCGACCACCACGCTCCGCATCGCATATGTATGCATAATAATATCAACCAGTACATCCGAACAGGTAGCATATTAAAACCTGTTCTGCACGACGCCCCTGAATTCGGGGACTTGAGGGCTCAGACGAGTAGCATATACCGTCGAAAAAAATGCATTTATCCAGAGCGAATATAATGCATGTATACATGTTATATACCCGATTTTTTTTAAAAGTCTGGGTAATACTATCATGTAAGCCATTTTTACATACTCCAAACACAATTCTACACAAATAAAAAAACTAGACGATTTACCACAATATCACGTAGTTTTCGATTGATCACCATCTGGTTGTGAGTTGGGTCAGATGGTGGGGGAAAACTCTGGACAGACCTGGTAAGCCCAAACGGGTAGTGCGGGCAAACTGGGAACGTCTGGAGGAGGCCCCTGTCCGGGAGAACTTCAACTTGCACCTCCGGCGGAGCTTTTCTAGCATCCCTGTGGAGGTTGGGGGCATCGAACAGGAATGGACGATGTTCAAAGCTTCTATTGCCAAAGCTACGGTGGTGAGCTGTGGTCTCAAGGTCTTAGGTGCGTCAAGTGGCGGTAACCCTCGAACCCCGGGTTGGACACCGGTGGTCAGGGAAGCCGTCCGACTGAAGAAAGAGGCCTTCTGGGATATGTTATCCCAGAGGAATCCTGAGGCAGTTGCAAGGTACCGACAGACCCGAAGGGCTACAGCCGCTGTCGTGAAGGAGGCAAAGCAGCGGGTGTGGGAGGAGTTCAGAGTAGCCATGGAGAAGGACTTTCGGTCGGCACCAAGGTGTTTCTGGAAAACCATCCGGAACCTCAGGAGGGGGAAACGGGGAAACATCCAAGCTGTATACAGTAAGGATGGGACTCTGTTGACTTCAACTGATGGGGTAATCGGGCGGTGGAAGGAGCACTTTGAGGAACTCCTGAATCCGACTAATACGCCCTCTATGGTAGAGGCAGAGCTGGAGGCTGATGGGGGAGCATCATCAATTTCCCTGGTGGAAGTCACTGAGGTAGTTGAACAACTCCACAGTGGCAAAGCCCCAGGGATTGATGAGATCCGTCCAGAAATGCTGAAGGCACTGGGTGTGGAGGGGCTGTCTTGGATGACACGTCTCTTCAACATTGTGTGGAGGTCTGGGACCGTGTCTAGGGAGTGGCAGACCAGGGTGGTGGTTCCCCTGTTCAAAAAAGGGGACCAGAGGGTGTGTGCCAATTACCGCAGTATCACACTACTCAGCCTCCCTGGTAAAGTCTACTCCAAGGTGCTGGAAAGGAAGGTTTGGCCGATAGTCGAACCTCGGATTGAAGAGGAACAATGCGGATTCCGTCCTGGCCGTGGAACAACGGACCAGCTCTTCACTCTCGCAAGGATCCTGGAGGGGGCTTGGGAATACGCCCATCCGGTCTACATGTGTTTTGTGGACCTGGAGAAGGCGTATGACCGGGTCCCCCGGGAGATACTGTGGGAGGTGCTGCGGGAGTATGGGGTGAGGGGGCCACTTCTGGGGGCCATCCAATCCCTGTACGCCCAAAGCGAGAGCTGTGTCCGGGTCCTCGGCAGTAAGTCGGACTTGTTTCCGGTTAGGGTTGACCTCCGCCAGGGCTGCGCTTTGTCACCAATCCTTTTTGTGGTATTCATGGACAGGATACCGAGGCGTAGTCGTGGGGAGGAGTGTTTACAGTTTGGTGGGCTAAGGATTGCATCGCTGCTGTTTGCAGATGATGTGGTCCTGATGTCTTCATCGGGCTGTGACCTCCAGCACTCACTGGATCGGTTCACAGCCGAGTGTGAAGTGGTTGGGATGAGGATCAGCACCTCTAAATCTGAGGCCATGGTTCTCAGCAGGAAACCGGTGGATTGCCCACTCCGGGTAGGGAATGAGTCCTTACCCCAAGTGAAGGAGTTCAAGTACCTCAGGGTCTTGTTCGCGAGTGACGGAACAATGGAACGTGAGATTGGCCGGAGAATCGGAGCAGCTGGGGCGGTATTGCAGTCGCTCTACCGCACCGTTGTGACAAAAAGTGAGCTGAGCCGCAAGGCAAAGCTCTCTATCTACCGGGCAATCTTCGTTCCTACCCTCACGTATGGTCATGTGGACTGGGTCATGACCGAAAGAATTAGATCGCGGGTACAAGCGGCCAAAATGGGTTTCCTCAGGAGGGTGGCTGGCATCTCCCTTAGAGATAGGGTGAGAAGTTCGGTCATCCGTGAGGGACTCGGAGTAGAGCCGCTGCTCCTTTGCGTGGAAAGGAGCCAGTTGAGGTGGTTCGGGCATCTGGTAAGGATGCCACCTGGGCGGCTCCCTAGGGAGGTGTTCCAGGCACGACCAGCTGGAAGGAGACCCCAATGGAGGCCCAGGACCAGATGGAGGGACTATATCTCCAAACTGGCCTGGGAGCGCCTCGGGATCCCCCAGTCAGAGCTGGCTGATGTGGCTCGGGAAAGGGAAGTTTGGGGTCCCCTGCTGGAGCTGTTGCCCCCGCGACCCGATCTCGGATAAGCGGGTGAAGATGAGATGAGATGAGAGGTGACATTCAGCTGGCCGCTAGCTTGTAGCAAAAGTTATGGAGAAGTATTTAAAATAGTGCTCGGCAAGTTAACGTGTTATTATCGCAGTCACGCATTAATTAAGTAACACCGACAATTATTTTATCGCGCATTAACGCAGTTTTTTTATTATCATTAAGCGGACATTTTTAACATAAGAACCGGGCAGCGAGCGGTGAACAGCTGTTTGTGTGTGTGTGTGTTTGTTTGTGTGGCGTCTCTTCCTGCCGCCCCCCCCCCCCCCCTCCGGGTGACACGTCTCGTTACAGGATCAAACGTGACAATATCAAAATACATATTGTCGTGTTTTTAAATAAGCATATAAGCACGTGAGAACAAACTGCTCTTAACTCTTTATTAGCATAGCTTCACATGCACGTTACTGCCCCGGTACAGAGTCCCTCCACGTTCCATGCTTCACCTACATTCCCCTGGGTCCTAAGTTCCTCCTAGTACAGCTTCTTATCACCCTCTATGTACCAACGTACATTTATAAGAAATACCACACATAGTACAAGGTACTCAACGTTGCGTATGTGTCTGACCAAAAAAAGCAAAAAAGGAATGATTCATTTAAATTATTTTTAGATTTTTTTAAGTTGTTTTGCTTGGAATATGTATAATAAGCATACCATTTAGTTATCCTACTGAGAATTTAACAAACATAAAATACATTACAGGTTAGGTTTGCAGTTTTCAAGGTGTATATTTCAAATTTAATCTATTACACACATGAAAATAAAGTTGTGAACACCGGCTGAATATCTATGATCAGAATCATTTTAACTGCTACTGTGTAAAGGGAATACTGCTGTTAAAAATAACCTGATTTGTTTAAAGTGTTTGCAAACCAAATGTTATTGCACTTTTGTTCATATAGCAGTACTTTTAAAATAAAAGTGCACAATACTCTACTTTTGAATTCATTATTGAACATTGCGCATAACAATGCATTTAATCGCAGAAAATCATGCGATTGATCGCTATTAAAAATGTTAATCGTTGCACGGCACTAATTTAAAACCAAAAAAATTAAGACGAAAGTGGTGCCAAACCCCCCAAAAGTCTACATTTACAATCCTGACTTCATTAAGTACAGCTTTGTGAACGGAGGTAACGAGGCAGAGCCGAGAGCCAAGTGTGTGGACTATTGTGACTGTTGTTATTGTTCATTTGTCACAGATATGAAGAACAACTTCTGGTTCTGCCATGCCAAAATGAAGACTGCTGAAGCATATAATTCACATATTATAAGGCTATATTTTCATTTGCACTTTATTTCAATTCTATTTACAGTGTATTTCATTTGACACTTATTATTTTGAATGTATTTTATGACCACATATTTATCAAATTTCCATTTTTTTCTCAGTTTTTTTGAGAGTCCCTCCTTTTTTTCTGTAGTAAAACCTAATTATTAGTTATTTTTGTGTTAATAAGCCTGACTTGAGCCTTTAAATTAGTTCTTGTATTACCTTGATTTGTTTCATGAATTGTTAGCCTGTTGGGCGCCGTGTTGTATATGCAGGTTTACATACAAATGATAAATAAATGTGATGATCACATTGTATCATGTCATTTATTTGACAAGGTTTTTGCTTGTTAAACTGTAAGTGAATTTGATTTTGTTATTGAATACAAATCAAACCAAGAGTGAGATAAATTAGTTAAACCAATACAGTGTTAATATTTGAATGGGCCCCGGGCCACTTTGTACTTGAAAAGTTGGGCCCCGAGGTCAAAAAGGTTAAGAACCCCTGATCTAGCGGCTGGAGACAACATTTAATCAGTAATCACAAATAAGACATTAGCTTCTGGTTTGATTATGATACAGAATGTTGCATGCATGGCAACACTCACCTTGATGAACTGTTTTCAGAGAGTAAATCTTAAAAGGGAAATATGAAATAAAATGTAAAGAATAAAAATAAAATACAAGAAAGTCATCAGCTCTCCTGGAAAAGTCAGAATATTGCAACTATTTACATAAAATGTTTCTTAATTTTTAAAAGCAGATAAATAAATTAAGCACAAAAAGTCATTTCTGGACCCACAAAACACATGAAAATAGAAGAGAAGAACTTTTTTTATTTGTTGTGAAACTACAAAACATTGTTTGGTTGGGGTATTTTGTGCTGGTGAAATATTTACAAATCTGGTCGATAGTATAGTGTCTGAGAATAAAATTCACAGCTTTTCGGGACTCTCGTGATACAAAGAAAAACAGGAAAGTGAACAAAGTTCAATAAATACATGCTGTATGTTTCTCATAGCCGCCTCCATACACATTACCAGGTTCATCACCAGTCCGAACACAAACAGATTAATGAGGGAAAAACAATAATCAAATGAGGGAGGGAGAAAAAAAATGCACTTGAACTTCAAAAAAACAAACAAGAATTATATCATAACCTACATGATGAAAAAATAATTATTTGTGACTAACAGCATTTGTTTTTCTCTGAATGATTGTGATTTCTTGAAGCAAAAACTTACATTCCTTCATCCAGATGTTGATATATATAAATGAGTCTTTTTTTATTTTTTTATTTCGCGGTTAAACATCATTCGGTCCAACTGAAACAATTAAAACAGGAAATGAGCCAGAGTTAGTCTATAGGGCTCGTTGTCATCTGCTAAAATATAATGATGTCCACTTCATTAGGACACTTGTACAATCTACAGGAACTCAATACAGCTCTACTAACTTCAAAACGTTTAGAACGTTTAGGTTTTGATGAATGAAATGTGTAACTTTAATTATACCATTTGTTTACTACTGAGGTCATAGTTAAAGGTGAAGACACCTGCAGCCTACATTCCCGTTTGCGTACTTTTACATGAGTATCGGGTGTTAAATCTTTGGTAACGACCTTTTGTACATTGATTAGTTCATGAGGATATAACGTTTAGTTCCAGCAGTGTGAACGCAGCCTCAGAGTGAACGTCCTCACAGCATCTGATTCAGTTCGCATCGAGTTTCCTCCTTTTTTCTCCTTGTTTATTAATAAACGAGGTGTGAACAGCTGTAGTGTTGTTGGATTCTTTATGTATCTGTGTGATATTCATCATTCTTATAAACACTTGTGCAATATATTCCCACTTCTACTTCAATGTGTTGTGACTATCTATTTTTGTGGATTTAAAACATTTACAGTATTTATATTTTGGGACTTTTTTGGAGACCACTGAAGGATTGAAGGGGGACGTAATAGGAAATAAGGAACAGAAAGTGGAGACAGGTCTTTAACATACGCACACTGAAGGCAACACATGAACTACACGGGCCAAAAGAAGAACAAGTTGAAGGTTGACACGTCACTGGATCTGATCTACAGTTCAAGAGTCTTCTGAGCTACACACAGTGAAACAGAGAAACATCTGGAATGACAGCAGCAGAGAGGTTGTTTTTTTTGTCAGCTACATTCTTGTTGGGAATGGAAACATGATTCTGTGAAGGGGACACACTTTTATCCAAAGCACCTAACGTACCCGAAACTCAAGATTAGCATGATGACCCAGCAAAAAGTGAAGCCTCGGCATGTCTGACACATCATTTCTGAAACAATGTGTGATTTATTTTGTCTAATAAAGCAGCGTGGAGTTTATTTACCAGCATAAAAACGTCACAAGTGAGGGACTTGAAGTAAATTTTAAGACCCTAAACTTCACAACATCAGGTTTTGTTAAGTAAAAATCCATGTTTTTGTTACTCTTGTTCTGATCCACTGCTTTCTGCTATTTAGTTGTTGAGTTTCCTGGTTGTCCTAGTTTCTTTTTGTTTCCTTAATCTCAGACTCTTACAGTGATGTAGAGCCACAAAACTAACTTTTTTCAATCTGTGACGCTCAAGACGTTTAATTATGTAATGTCCCATGGATGCAATGTTCTTCTTCTACTCCAGTTAGTCATTTACTACATTTCCCAGAATGCCTTTTAGCAACTTGTTTCAGTCCTTGTTTTGTATAGTTTAGTTTGATCCGTTTGTCATATAGTGTTTTCTCTTGATCAGAGATGATGATTTCAGCCAGAAAATAGTGGCGCTGTTGACAAATTCGGGTCCGCTGTAGCATTTAAAGTCCAAAAAAGTCAATTTATGCATGTATTTATGAATATGAAAAAAAAAAAAAATTCAAAATCTGGGTAAAACAAACAATCTAAGACATTCTTACACTCCAAACACCATTCTACACAAATAGTGTACGCAAATAAAATATTTATCACAAAATCACGTATTTCTAGCCATAACTCGCTTTTCTCCGAGTTAGCATAACAAAGCTAACGGTTAGTATAGGCAACCGAGATAGCAAAAAGCACGAGCATTCGACACAGATTCCAGAACTATCATCAGATCGTCTCTCCGGTAAACCCTCACAAGGCTGTGAGCAAACAAACACCAGAAACACAATGCGTAATATCCTTCAAAATCATCCAAAGCTCCTTCCCTTTTCGTTGTTCTGCTGTAAATCTCTGCTTATTTCCATCAAAAATATTTCTACGTATTTCGGGTGCGTCGCTGAACTGTCCCCGTGTAGAAACACGGGCCTGTATAGCAAGGCGAGGGGGGGGAGATGGGCTCCATTTTCGGCGATGTTGTGCGCACGTTTCAGGTGATGCGCCACGGTTTTACTCCCTACTGGCAAACGCTTCTGTCTATCAGAATCACAATGTGTTTGTTAGATTCTGTGGACTCAGACGCTTCTAAGGAGGGTCCATTGACTGAAATCGACCAACCATAGTCTGAGCTAGGAGACCTGGACTGGAAGCCAGATGAGAAAATCCCATGGATGACAGACATAAACAGGCTCTGAGAGGATCCAGGCTCTCTAAATGATGCCAGACTGCTGCATATGATAGATTGAACACTATTAGTCATAAAAGAAGTGAAATATATAATTATATACTATATAAAATTACAATGGAACAGCTGGAACCAAATTACATTTTGGTTGACCTTGGCTGAAATCTCTGCACTCATACCTCTCTAGCTCTTGAATGCTTCACTTTATCAAAGAAAACATTGTGCAGAGAGACTCTCAACCCATTGGGCTATGATCTGGGAGAGGTTTGAGCTTTCAACTACAACATTAAAAAAAATATATCTTATCAAAATTGGATTAATTTATAATCGGAGATAAAGAATTTCAATTTGTGCTGTGTTCCATCTTAATGTTCTCTTAACCAGTAACATATATAGTGATATTTACAAATCTGAACAAATTTCACAAGGGTCAGCTTTCTACAATATAAAAACTATTAAAATACACCTTATATTTAGACAAAAATCACTCTCTTTACTATGGGTTGCAAAAATCGAGGAGAGGCCTACAAATAGGCTTAGGGCTTAACGGGTTTTAAGTTGTTAATCTCTCAATTATATATATATATATATATATATATATATATATATATATATATATATATATATATATATATATATATATATATTTAGTCCGTTAAATGTGTCTTTGGACTGTGGTCACTACACTTTAAGTAGAAGAAATACGATAAGAAATTGGTCATAGAAATGAGATAGTAAGCAAAGTAATGAGAATGCTTTTCCAGTTCTTATTGATAACTAAAACTGTCTTGTTGCTGCAATGCATTCTGGTCTATTTCCTACTTCTGTGGTGGTTCAATTTGGCCTCTGCATATCTTCTCTGATGTGAAAGTCGGTCATTATCAATATTTAAATCACCTGTGTGAGTGTTTTCTGGGTGTGCACAGGCTTTCAAATCTGTATTTTGGCAGCGCTATCTCTCGTCATCGGCAACCTCCAACTGTAATCTACATTGTTGGACCTCATCTGACTGAAGGCTGTCTAGTCAGTGTCTCAGGAGATGATACTCAGCATAAGAGTCTGTGATGTTTGGCTTTGAGACACACATCAAAGTAGTTCTTGTTTACATTGTGTTACTCCCTTATCATTACAACCAGAGAGCAGCCCTTCAGAGTGTTCCTGTGTTTGTAGAGGGTGACCGAGTGTCATAGAACTGTTCATAGAACAGTTGTTAAAGACTGCACCCCTTCTCAACAGTAGAGTCTAAGGGATTTAGGTAACAACTAATAAGTCTGTCAGTGTATATTGATTTGTTTCATACATAGTTATTAATAAGGGTTAGTGTTAGAAGTTATTTTGAAGCTGCTAGTCCCACTACCACTCCACCCAACACACCTTAAGTTTAAATAGTTTAATAGTTCAATAATAGTAGCTCTCAACTCCAAATATATCTTAATACATAATAATAATATACTCCCTGTAGGAATATTCTGGGAGTTACATTTGTTGTTGCCATGGAAACAGTAGAGTCAACAATAGTGAGTTATTTAAACATTTCTGCTGTCGCTGTTTAACACTATTTGTTAACATATGAATAATAAAGCAATGTTAATCCTTTTTTAAATTAATTATCTTCTTTTCTCACAAAGTAATCAAAAAGAACCGATAAGAGTAATGATAGTACTAGTATTGATACTACTATGATCAGCGACTACCTGCAGTTATTCAGAGTTTGCATCCTAAAAGTGTCAATATGTAGATTCTGTCCAGCTTCATGTATTCAACACATGAACCAGTGAATCACAATCACAAAGAAAACATGAAGTAGTTTACAACTCTCTGTTAATTCAATTATAATACCGGTAAATAATGCTAATATTAAACATATCCATAAACCCGTCAGTGATGAAGGTCACATGTTTTTACTGTAGAATAATATCTTTGTTTTTAAACTCCAATTAAATACCATTTGGAACTTCTTTTATGAAACTTTGATCATTTTATTCTTCTAGCTGCAGTTTTGTTAAAATCACTTAAACTTAAACCGATTTCAGTACTTCTTCTTTATAGTCACCATCATGAAATACAATTGTATTGATACGATATATAATTAATTAGAGAGCTAGAAACATATAACATTGATTTGATTTTTTATTTGATTTTGTTGATTGAAAGGACACAGGTGCTCAGGCGGAGCGGACTCGGACTCTCGGAGTCGGAGATATGTCGATCTGATTGCCCTCCGGTGTTGATTCACGGGACATCACGCCGTCGATCTGCCTGCCCTTCGGTGTCGATTCACGGGACATCACGCCGTCGATCTGTCTGCCCTCCGGTGTCGATTCACGGGACATCACGCCGTCGATCTGCCTGCCCTCCGGTGTCGATCCACGGGACTTCACGCCGTCGATCTGTCCCATGGATCGACACCGGAGGGCAGAAGGGCTTCGGACACAGGTGCTCAGAAGGACGGCCGGACTGCCAAACTTGCTCCAGACACAGGTGCTCAGGCGGATCGGACTCTCAGAGTCGGAGCTCCGGGGAACAGGATGCTGGCCCGGCGGCGGAAACTGGAGGTTGCTGCAGCTCGACGGCGTGGTGTCCCGTGGATCGACACCGGAGGGCAGGCAGATCGGCGGCATGGTGTCCCGTGGATCGACACCGGAGGGCAGGCAGCGACCTCCAGTTCCCGCCCCTGGGCCAGCATCCTGTTTCCCATCCTGTTCCCCGGAGCCCCGACTCCGAGAGTCCGAGTCTGGTCCGCCTGAGCACCTGTGTCCGGAGCAAGTTTGGCAGTCCGCCGGAGCACCAGTGTCTGGAGCCCTTCTGCCCTCCGGTGTCGATCCACGGGACATCGCGCCGTCGATCTGCCTGCCCTCCGGTGTCGATCCACGGAACATCACGCTGTCGATCTGCCTGCCCTCCGGTGTCGATTCACGGGACCTCACGCCGTCGATCTGCCTGCCCTCCGGTGTCGATCCACGGGACATCACGCCGTCGATCTGCCTGCCCTCCGGTGTCGATCCACGGAACATCACGCTGTCGATCTGCCTGCCCTCCGGTGTCGATTCACGGGACCTCACGCCGTCGATCTGCCTGCCCTCCGGTGTCGATCCACGGGACATCACGCCGTCGATCTGCCTGCCCTCCGGTGTCGATCCACGGAACATCACGCCGTCGATCTGCCTGTCCTCCGGTGTCGATCCACGTGACACCACGCCGTCGAGCCGCAGCGACCTCTAGTCCCCGCCGCTGGGCCAGCATCCTGTTCCGTGGAGCCCCGACTCCGAAAGTCCGAGTCTGGTCCGCCTGAGCACCTGTGTCCGGAGCAGGTTTGACAGTCCGCCGGACAGGATGCTGGTGATGTCACGTGGATCAACACCGGAGGGCAGAAGGGCTCTGGACACAGGTGCTCAGAAGGACGGCTTGCAGTCCTGCGGCGGTGGTGGCGATAGTCCATCTGTCTCCAATTTGTCTCTCTTGAGTCTTTAAAAAGACTGTTGTTGTCTGTTAAAGACGTGTCTTGTGGCGGCCGGTCGCTCCGAGCCCGGAGTGGACAGCGGCGGCAGCGGCGGTGGTGGTGATGGTCTGGCTTGTGTCTGGCAGTCCTACGGCAGCGATGGCTGTCTTGCGGCTAGCAGTTCTGCAGCGACGGCGGCCGGTCGCTCCGAGCCCGGAGTCGACGGCGGCGGAGTCGACGGCGGTGGTGCCGGGGGCAATGGTCTGGCTTGTGTCTGGCAGTCCTACGGCGGCCGCGGCCGGTCGCTCCGAGCCTGGAGTTGGCGGCGGCGGCCACGATGGCTGTCTTGCGGCTAGCAGTCCTGCAGCGACAGCGGCTGGTCGCTCCAAGCCCGGAGTCGACGGCAGCGGCCGCGGTAATGTTCTGGCTTGTGTCTGGCAGTCCTGCGGCAGCGCGGCCAGTCGCTCCGAGCCCGGAGTCGACGGCGGCGGCCGCAGCGGCAGCTATCTTGCGGCTGGCAGTCCTGCGCCGGCCGGTCGCTCCGAGCCCGGAGTCGACGGCAGCGGCGCCGGCAATGGAGAGACATGGGGCAGAGGGTGGATGAAGGTAGGGAAGATGGAGTAGGGAGGTGGGGGTGGAGAGGTGAAGCAGGGAGGAAGTTGTTGCTATTGAGCAATCTATCTGTCACGTCTTTTTCGTGACTGAAAGCTGAAGCACCCTGTAGCTTTCTTCTCTTCCTTCTCCTCCACTTTCCTTGGATTTCCCAACCTTCTGGAGAAGAACCATCTTTTCTTCTTCTTGTTCTCCTCCTCTGCTGGTTGACAGATGTCTAGCAGGTCCTTATTGACCTCTGTCAGCTCCTGGATGTCAGCCTCCTGGCTCCGATGTATATCGGCCAACAGGTGACTCTTAGCCATCTCCATGCTCAGTTTTTCAGTGAGTTCTTGGTTGACCGATTCCAACTCGGTCACGATGGCTCTCCAGGTGTTGTCTCTTCGGTCCAGGACCTTATTGCTCTGGATGTCATAATTAACCTTCCAGGCCTTAAGGTTCTGAGCGAAGTTGTCTTGCACCGTTACGAGTTGATCTTTGGACTCGTTAAGTTGCAGCTTCAGTGTTTTTATCCTGCCGTCAGCGACCGTGAGACTCCGGTGTAGACGGGTAGCTTTAAGCACACCGTCATGCACCCGCCGACAGAAATCCCGCTTTGCAGAGTCAGACTTCTGGTTAGCTGCCTCCAGGTCTCCGATCTGCTGCTTTAGGCGGTGGATCTCGTTGTTTGCACTGACGAGGTCCATCTCAAGACGGTTAGTCTTCAGAGGTCTAGCGGCCTGCGGTGGAGAGGACTCACTGATGCCGGCCACAGCGCAGGGTGGAGCGTCCTGCAGTGGTGAGGAAACGACCGTGGTTTCGGTGGTAGTGGGTATTACAATGCAGGTGTCATTATGAGTGATCCTGCGCTCGACATTTGTTCGGATATCCATGGCACCGAAAGACATGTCTTTAAAAAGACTGATGGTTTGTATTGACTATGAGTCTTTAAAAAGACTGTTGTTGTAGACGTGTCTTTAAAAAGACAGTAAATGCTTTCTGCCAAATCCTCTCTGTCAAATCCTTTCTGCTCAATGCTTTCTGCTAAATGCTCTTTGCTAACTGCTCTCTGGTGGCTGGTTAGCTGTGAAGAAATGTCTCTTCGTTTGAAGCCAAACAATTTCCATCTCCATGGATACATATCATTTCTGTGTAGGAGTGTTTTTGTTAGTGTTTTGTTTGTTTGTTTATGAATTGGCTAACACTGAGGACACCTGTGGCTACACGTATGAGTCGGCAGCTGCAGGATGTCATAGACAATGTTGAAGTACTTTAACGTTTGGATCTGCATGAAACTCATCAGTATGAAACATAAAGTGTGTTTGATAAACAATTAAATCCACCATCTTTTTTTAAGCAACTACGGAGCCTTTTTGTAAAGAATGAAACTATATATTTGTGTTTTTAAATATATTTATTTTACTAGAAGCTGACAGATGAAGGTGTCGATAAGTAGAATAAAAATGATCTCTTCACATCACAGGACAAGTTATAAGGTCTGCATGCTTTTCATGAATCTGTTTTCACAATAAAACCCTCACAAGTAAGAGAGGAAGCAGCAGCAGTTTATCACAACATGAAACAAACAAGCAGAACATCAATGTGTTTGTGGAACAGCCGTTATATATGTATACAATATATATATATATATACAATATATATATATATATATACACAATATATATATATATATATATATATATATATATATACACAATATATATATATATATACACACTATATATTACTATATTTATTATGACCATTATGCACTAAATTACTAATACAAAGTCCTTGCATGTGTAAACATGTCAACAAACCTGTCAGTAACAGGTCTAAGCATGTTTAAGTAAAATGCATATAGTACGTAGTAAAGAGTATACATGTGAAACAAGACTTTATAAACATGTATTCATTCATTCAACTTCAGAGTGCTTATGATAAATGAAGCTTAAGCGCAGGTTCAGTCAGGAAGACAAACATTGTAATCTCTGTCTCTCCTCTCCTTGTAATTACTCTATCAGCTGATTGGGAGCGTGCACTGTTAAGTAACCAACCAGATTCTGCACACTGTTTCCTTAATAAGCCAATCACATCGTTGCGGTCAAACTTTAAAAAGTGTTCTCCTCTCTGCTGCTGTCAGTTGTCATTTCAGCGTTAAGCAGATGCGACCCTCCTCCACCCCAGTCAGCATCACATCCATGCTCCCGATTCATCATCAGGTTGCAGCAACGCCTTTCACCACCACCACCACCAGTGTCTGGACTCCAGGGGGATTAGGCCTATTGGACCTCAGTATCCCTACCCTCGGTGATATTACTTCAGGATGGAGTCCAATTGCCAAAGACTTTGCAATTTTCATATTTGTTGCTTGTATAATAAATCATTATTAAATTATAAAACAAGTCTCTCCTGATTGAAATAGTATTAGTGATACAAATAGCCTAGTTACATTTTGAACTCTACAAATCCTGAACAGCAGCAGAGAATGTCGGCTCTATCTAAGAACTACGGTTGTTTTCTCCTCTTCAGCAGTGCTTTACATTCCTATGAGTGTTTGACAGTCCTCCGGGAAACATGTTTAATGAGGATGAAGACTGGAGTGACGCTCCAGGTCCTGAGCAAAACGTTCCTCAGAAACACCCAGAAAGCGACTAGCAGCACGGATGTCGAGGTAAATGTGCAAGCTCTACTACAATAAGGGGTAACCAGAATTATGTATATGGCTTTATTAAGTATTCTGAGTTGTGCAAGTCCAACATACATAGCAGAAGATGGTGAAACCTTTAAAAAGGACAGATGACAGTCAGGAAATGTAACAGCTGGTTCTCTGTAGGTTGTTTTGTTTTTTAATGTTTCCTGTTCTGGGAGACAGTCAAGCAGGGAAACATTTGCTGATGTTGAATTGGATTTTAAGAAATAGATAAATAATTACACACACACACACACACACACACACACACACACACACACACACACACACACACACACACACACACACACACACACACACACACACACACACACACACACACACACACACACACACACACACAGAGAGAGAGACAGAGACAGAGAGAGACACACACTGACAGACAGAGAATTTGTAGTACAAGAAGCCATTAAATTTGTGATTTTCCACATTTACAAAGAAAAAGGGACACTTTCTACATTGGACAGTCTTCAACATCAGGCTGCACGTTTCAGTTCAAAGACTTATTACATTATCTGAATTTATCCCCGGATCAGCCCAAGCTGGTTGGAAAGAAGAGCCTGCTGCGGACCCTGCAGACACTCGGGTCAGTACCAGAGTGGAAGAACGACGACCATCAGCAGGACAGCGACAGTGAGGCAGACATGGTCCCATCACCTGGCAAGAAAAAGAAGAAGAGGAGGAGGAAGAAGAAGCGAAAGCAAGCTGAGACAACAGGAGAGCAGCAAGACAATGGAGACTTGGATCAGACGGTTAATGAGGAGACACTTGCAACAAAAAAGAGGAAGAAAGACAACACATTTGGTGAGTAATTAACTGGTTAAAGGCTTACATTTCATCAATTTAAAAACATTTTAGTGCGGAGAACTATTCATTGGATTGATAAACAACAATGTTGATGTTCACAGTACTTAAATATGAGATAATATCCAAATGTCTTTCTCCCTTAAGCGGGCGGCCCTGAAGTTAAAAACCACATCAATGGGCAAAAACAACGGATAACCAAATGATCAAATCCAAACCAGATGACGCGGAGAGATATGAAGGTAGATTTGTGTCTTTATTACGCAAACAAAAAAATATGTTTTGAAAGCAAATTTCTCGCACTGCAATCAAAAATCAAGTTTGTAAGTGAAAATATATAAACTGAGAATAAATTATTTGTTAGTTTTGCTTATGAAACTATAATTTTTGGTTGCAAAACAAAAACCTTTGCTTTCAAAACGAAAAGCTACGCTTTCAAAACCAAAAGCTACGGTTTCAAAACGAAAACCAAAACGTAAAGCTACGAGTTGAGTTTGGACGTAGTGGGCGGGGCATACGCTGCTGAATGAGCCAGGAGTTTCTATTGGTGGGTTCGACTTACGTTACATGCACGCAGAAAGTGAAGCTTCATGTCAACAACACCTCATGTCGTTCTTTAAAAAAAAAGAAAAAAAAAGAGACTCTACGACACTAACAACATGAAAACAAAGTGAAGTGCTAACAGAGCAATATAATGTCAACTTACCTCCATGCCGCTCATCACAGTAACCTCTACAGTGGAAGTAGATGCCGGGATCCAAGTCGAACCCACCAATAGAAACTCCTGGCTCATTCAGCAGCGTATGCCCCGCCCACTACGTCCAAACTCAACTCGTAGCTTTACGTTTTGGTTTTGAAACTGTAGCTTTTGAAACCGTAGCTTTTGGTTTTGAAACTGTAGCTTTTTGTTTTGAAACCGTAGCTTTTCGTTTTGAAAGCAAAGGTTTTTGTTTTGCAACCAAAAATGATAGTTTCATAAGCAAAACTAACAAATAATTTATTCTCAGTTTATATATTTTCACTTACAAACTTGATTTTTGATTGCAGTGCGAGAAATTTGCTTTCAAAACATATTTTTTTGTTTGCGTAATAAAGACACAAATCTACCTTCATAAGAGACTGAGCAGACAACAGCGGAAAACCAAAATGAAGAACAAGAGGAAATGTAAAACTAAATACAGTCAGAATAAGGCAGAGAAGGAAATCAATAAAGCAGAATCTGCAGAGCAGAACAAGCCAACAGAAGAAGTCGAAATAGATTCATATAGCAACAACAACGATCAGACACCAGCCAAGAAAAAGGAAAAGCAAAGTAAACCACAGAAAATGAAAAAGCCAGAAGAGGACACAGACTTATCCGGTACAACAGACACAGACGCTCAGAGAGGAAAAGCAGCGAGTCGGTGGTAAAGTTGAAAAAGACACAACTGAATCTTTTGCCAATGGATCAAAACAGAAAGCAGACGTACCTGAAGTGGAGATCACAGTTGAGCAGCCCATGACAAGACTGAAACCTGAGCTGAGCAAAGAACAGATTCTGAAACGAGAGAAGCTCCGAAAGTTGCTCCGCAGACAAGAACCGGTCCGGACGAGCCCGCGGTCCCAGAAGAAGAGGCGAAAGAGGACCGCTCTGCCTCCCTGAGGTCCCGCATGGAGCAGGTTCAGAGATGGCCCGCCAATTCAGTGGACGCCATCATCTCTTACATCAGACAAAAGTGAGACGTTATAATCAATGTGTCACGGAGGGAACTCTTGATGAGGACTCGGACGCAGAGTTGAGGTTCAACTGACGATCTTTTATTTCCAACAAAAAATGCTCAGGGAAATCCCTGGAAACAAAAACCTCTCATAGTGAGGAAGGGGAAAAAAAACTAACAAGGCAGAACTAAAAAAACTCTGATTTAATTCAAGGAGCTGTAAAGTTAAAACGGCAAAAGCCAAACCAAAAATCGCTTCTCAAGGAAGGTATAAAACTACAAATAAAAGGCTCCGATTCAACTCAAAGAGCTGAACGGTCAAAATGGCAAAATGCAAAACAAAATCGCTCTTACAGAGGAAACAAGAACGGGACAGACAATACTATGGCTTGGACTTGCTGATAGCATAAGGCGGGTGTGCAAGGCGAAAGGACATGACACACTGGCACAGGACAAGGGGAGACGAAGTACACATGAGGGAAGTGGGGGAACAGGTGGAGACAATCAGGAATCAGGGAAGACAATCAGACTGGTGACACATGAGGAAGGGCAAGGAACCTGAAACGAGAGGAGAGTTAATTTCCAAAATAAAACAGGAAGTCACAAAACAAACGTGGAGACAGGACAAAAAAACAACTTGACATACAGGTGTGACACAATGTATGAAATGCATTGTTACAGACACGCCTCTTTAGTTCAGCTTTTTCTCAAAACATTAACAAGGCCGTCCCTCTACACCACCAAAACAGTAAAAAGAATTTAATATCCTTCACATTTCTTGTTGGGGGTCCACACCTCCCATTATCTACATCATGTATCTGCTGCACACAGTGAACACCTTCCATTACTCGCTCATTGCTCATTACTCATTGCTGAAGAGTGATGCAGGCGATGCTGCTGCGCTGTGGGTGATGAATCGATGCTTCATTTGGCTGCTGTGCGGAGATGGCTTTGTTAATGTCAGCAGTTTGGGAGAAGATCAACAGTTTTGACTCCTTGTGGTCCTATTACCTAAAAGATCTGCGTTGGCACTGTGTTGATTTCACGTACAGGTGAGCCGCTACTTTTAGTTTAATGTGCTATAATTGTAAACACATCAATTGTGCCTTTTTATTTCAGACCTCCCTCTCTAGTGGTTGCAGACTTGGGTTGTGGCGACTGTAAAATAGCGCGCAGTTTTTTTGGTGCATGTATAGTACATGTCTGGATAACTGATTTGCACATTTGTTGTAGGGGTGTCCTGAAAATAGCAGAAGTGGCGAGCAGGTTCGAGAACGTATGGAACTTCGTCTGGGATTCAAGATGGTGATCAAGGTGAGACCACAAACGAGGGACATCGGGGACAGAGAAACACTTCCATGTTCGTCTAGTTTCTCATGTTTTTTTAATTCAAACGAAGTGTAGCCAAAATAAAATGGCTCAAAATCCAATTATGAGAACCCTGATGAATCAAACGGTTAGTCTCACATGTAAACAACTTAATTTTACACTTTTGTTTCAAGCTGTAAAATCTTAAACATTGAAAAGTATGCAATAATATTTATTGTCATGAAATCAGGATTCATTTTGTTCCTTTTTAAAGGCAGTTTTCTCAAAGAGGGAATAAGCGGCAGTATCTCAACCACAGCCTTATGAACGAGTAGTAGATTTTCCAGCAAACTGTTCCATTTATATTCGTTCAAAAGATACTGTAGAAACTATGTGAAAGAGAGAGGAGAGGGGATCGACATGTTTATTTCTTGTTTATTCGACGTGGGTCCTGAAAGGCCAGTCCTATGACACATCTGCCTCACGCACTCAAACGTAAACCAGTTAATTCAAACACCAGTTAAACTCGCACACCTGTCCTGTGCGGTAGCCCGGCAGGCTGTCCGGTCTGTGGAATGCCAAACCTAAGAGGTCTAGTACATGTTGGCTGACATCGTACTCCTAACGCATGCGCACTGAATTCCAATGATGAGGGTTGTTGTGAGTAGGTGGATTTACAAACAAACTTAAGAATTCAAACAGAATTCAGAAATGCACACTAGCAGTACAATAGTGGCTAATTTCTCAATAAAACAACAGATGTTAGTGTTACTGTACACCATACTGTAGATGGCTGAGGTCAACAGGTGGTTGCGGTTAATAGGGGAGTCACTGGTAGAGGTGACATTGTGGACTTCTACCCTTACTCCACTAGCCTGTGGTGGTTCAACCTGTTGTGCCTCCTCTTTGCATACTTCAATAATCTTGACTACGTGTTGGATGGAACCCAGCTGGGTCCTCCTTGGCAGAGTGATTTCATGCTTGGTATGGTTAGAAATGGGCACATCGACAAATGGCCACCTGCCTTCACTAACTTCTAATAGACCATCTCCAAGACTCAGCTGTTCAAGGGTGGTGCTCTCTTCTGAAGGTTCATATAGTACAATCGGGTTAGACGTGTTGAAATTTGATGGCACTCTACATCGTACATGCATTGTTTTACCAGCTGGGATGTTAACATCCTCTTTTCCTACTCTGATTGTAGCCATACTGTAACTTGGTGTCTTGTGAGCTTGAATGAAGTTGACCATGGTTTTAGCATGCTCTTCTTCCACCCCGAGCGCTTTCCGAAGAAGATTGACAACTAATGCTTGTGCATCAGCAGGAGACTCTTGGCTGTTCATCATTTCTTGAAGGACATTAGCCCCGAGAAGAGGCTGGGGGAGTGTGACCTGACTAACCAGGAAGGGGACCTGCATGGTAAGGTCGGGGCTGGTGTTGCCTGGGAGGTTGACTGTTAGCGCCACCCACCCATCGTATGGGATCGACTGTCCATTTGCAGCACATAGGTCAAGGCTTTCCCCTGGATCAAGCAGTTCCTCTAGGGGCCTCACTGCGTAATGGGGAATGAATGTCTGTTTCCATGACCTATCAATGATGCTTACTTGTGAGCCAGTATCAAATAAAACCGTCGCTGCATAACCACTGATGAAGCAGTTCAACAGACTCTTTTTACCAATTAGTGGCACAGCACGAGGGATGTCGATAGGAGTTGGTTGTGACTCAAGTGTCTGGTTTCGTTGTTACACTTTTTCCTCTTCTGATGTCGTTGTCTACATGTGGAGGTTACTGGTGGGGACTGGGGCTGTGGGATGGTCTCTGGCTGTCCCTTGACAGAGACCAGCTCCCGTTTCCCTGCTGCTTGGTTCTTTTTAAACAACCAACTGCTCGGTGTCCCAGTTCACCACACACAAAACAGTGGTTACAGTTCTCTGAGCCCTGTTGGACACAGTTGGTGCAGCCAAAGGTCTTACCTTTCCTTGTGACAGGGGGTTGGCTTGGTGGAAAGGGGGGTGCCTGTTGAAAGGAAGGCTGGGGGGGTTGTAACTGAGCATGGGTTCGCGTTTGAGCAGCTCCAGTCTTTGGGTGGATTGCTTGTATGGTTGCCGTCTGTTGACCCATTAAGGTTGCAACCATGTTGGTTAGAGCCTCTACTTGTGCACTGAGCTGTTGAATAGTCTCACTGTCTTTCTTGCCTGCAGCTTGGTCTCCTTCCTCAACCCGGACACTATGTGTATGAGTCGCTTTCTGACGGAGAGGGTGACCTAGCCTGAGCAGGTGTTCGTTTTCATCACTGATTATTTTCATAACCTGACTGAGAATCTCCTCATCGGTGACCTGACTGTTCGAGAATAGGGGCCTCAGCTGTTGTCTAATGTCTGTGTGTTTTGCCCCTAGACCCTGATAGACGGTGTGAAGGAACACCTACTGAATGGTTCTGGGGTCATAGTGAATGTCGGTCCCGGCTTGCTTTGACTGGAAGAGGATCTTCTGTTTGAACCCTATCATGCGGTACAAAAACTGCTGGGGGGGTTCTTGGTCACTCTGTTTTGCACACATCAGTTCCTAGAACAATTCAGTGCCAGCCTTTTCACCCAAGTGTGATCTAAGAAAGCCCTTGACTTCACTCATGGTAATCTCATCTTTATTGATGAGCATGTCCTTGAACACACCTGGCTTGGTAATTCTTAACACACCTCGAATCACTTCTGGCTCACTAAAACCCTCTTTGACTCCCTCATCCATCTGTTTGCAAACACTGCTGTAGGTTATGTCAGAGTTTTGGTCCCCGGTCTGCCCCCTTTGTAACTTAAACTCCCTCCGCTGGAGGTAAGAGAGGTCCTTTAAGGAGACCACTCTCTCCGAAGCTACATGTGATGGCATGTGACCTGGCGGTGAGTGTGGTGTTGCCTCACTTACTCTATAAGTGACTCTAGGTGCAGCGTTATTCACGACACTCAAGTGTTGCAACTTCTTACCTAACTCATAGTGCATGTTTCTGAGCTGGTCTATGCTCTGACTGGTGGTGTGTGTCTCTGTTTGGTGTGGTGTAGCATATACTGGGGTGGTTGTGGGTGAAAGAGTAGTGTACTGTATAGTGCTGGGATGTAGTGCGTCTGAATGAACCTGTGTAAATGTGGTATGCTCCTCTGCCTCAGTTGATGCGTTGTTGGTGAGTGTGTCCTGTATTTGTGTTGCATTGGTTGCAGTGTTAACTGAATCACGATTTGCAATAAATCTACATACCAAGTCATTTAACATTAGCAGCTGACTCATACCTTCATCTTCAGAGTCCAATAAGGTATCTGATTGCATAAAGTTAATAATGAGGTCCACACAACCTTCCTCATTAGTAGACTTCAAATCTTCACCTTGGCTGTCAGTTGCGATGTCTCTTGCAAGCTGGTAGGCTTTGCTGCTCGCAAGCTGATAAAAGTTATTTTTGATGCTCCAAACGAGTTCCTTACGTGTGACTGACATGGCGTGCTCTCACCAATGAGACAGCTGTGCGGTTCCCTTGGCAGAATGAAGGCCCTGCTCCAGGTCTTCTCTCCCCCTGTTGACACCCACCAGCTGTCGTCCTGGCTGCAGTGATGTCACCTTGCCTTGGCCTTGTGGTTCTGGTATATCACTGGACCTACTTCTCTGGATGCCCCCGATGAGAGTAGATCCCGGACGAGCCCCCACAATTTGTTATGGGTCCCAGGAATGGTACCACAGCAACAAAATGAATATCCTGTAGGACACAGGTAACATTCAGCAGAAATGAGGACAAGATGCAGTCAGTTCTTTCTCCAGAGTACGTCTGAGGAACGCGCGGGAGTCACACCCTAAAGTAACCTGCGCGCAACTGCTCCGGTGTCAACAGTTCCTCCTGAGGCGCTGCAATTCTTAACTGTCCTTTTGTACGGTCCATATGTTCTAATTACATTTAATAATTCAATAACATGTTAACATATTAAATCATTCAAAATAAACTGACAAATTAAATCATAAATGAACATCAATGTGGTCACATTTTTGGGTGTGCCACATTAGCTTACGCAAATCTTAGTCTACGTGAGCTTAAGTTTCATGTTTTTAAGACATCAAGGCATTATTGAATTACTATGACAATGTTGTTGCTTCCGTGCAATAATAGTTAATGTTGTCGTTAGCGCTTTGCTTGTCACATGTCAAGCTCCTGGGATTATGTTTTTCATGTTTTTTGCATTTAGTCATTCTTGGTTGTCTGTTTTAATTGTGTTACTCACCTCTCCTCTGGTTTCAGAGTCTCCACTTTCTATCCCCATGTGTGTCTGCGCCTGTTTCATTGTCTCCCACACCCTGATTTGTTTCACCTTTGCCTTGTTATTTTCTCCTTCCGAAGGCTATATTGAAAACCACATACTAAACTAGCAGTATCTACTGATTTGTCCAAAATGTAGCATGTAGAATGCAGTATTCAAACAAAAGCTAAATCTACAGCATGCCAAAAATGCCCAGATGTAGTACTGATTTGGAATCTCCAATATGCATGTGTCCATTATAAAGTTTTCCCCTTTATGGCAGCAATGTGCACTTTTTTCTCAAGCCTTTTGAGATAATAAAATGCCTAAACATTCTGTACCTTATTTGGGAAAAAGATCATCCTGTAGAGCCTGCATCATATTTTGTATCTAACTGTTATCCAACTGTTTTTATCATTCTAAAATCACACCACCAAAAAGGTTGAGAATGACTCAACATTCACTGCTACTTGATGTTACTATTTTTAAGTTAAATACCATGGATAGATGGCATAGGAATTTGATGCAAATAGCTTTAATCTTGAAACCTATTTTTGTTACACTATGGTGGAGTAGAGATCTCAATGGGAATGTTTAGCTGAACAGTCAGAGAGACTGAGGAGAAATGACTCAAAGTTGAAGGTATTTTAGAAAACTTTTAAGTTGCGGGGCTTTTAGAAAACATTCAAGGCTGGAGCCCCTGAGGCTTCACCCCTGGTGCACAATAAAGCAGTCTATAGCTGGAATTAACAGGCAACGTGTTGCTTTAGCAAAACTTGTCTTCAAACTTCTCAATAGAAATAGAAGGTTAGACTAACTAGAAGTTGAGAATGTTTAAAAGCAATGACACAAGCTCCCTGTGTACAATGTGCTGCTGCTCTCTACTCCTCCTCATCTCAAACCTGAACTAAAATGTTCAGAGCACCACCCACAGGACTCACTGTGTCATACCATCTAAGACTAAATGTCAGGATATCAATTCAGTAAAGGAGATATGAAATAATTCAAAAGATTTTACCGTACCTGTATTTGATGTATTTTATTGTGACATCAGCTGACATTCAATTGCAGCAGAAATGGCAAAGAGGATCTACACACCCATTTTACAATCATAATAATAATCTTTCAGTGTAAATGTTTGGACAGTATGAACTACTGTGTCCCCCAATGATCTGTGTGTCAGTGATGACCTAAGATGTTACGGTCCGAAAAGTAGATCTGGAAACAAGACTAAGATCAGGAACTAATGTGGGGCCTAGTTGATATTCTACTCAAGTGGTGAAGATTCACAACAAATTAGCAGAGGAGTCGACTTAAGTTGAAATAAAAAAGAAAATTGACTTTGACTGTAACCCCCAAAAGAGTCCTGACTTGGTCTTTGCCAGACTTGGCCAGCCTTTGACTAATATTCTCCCAAAGCCTAAAATGATGTGATAAAAAGTGTGCAGTAGCTAATAACATCTGGCACATACACTATAAGTGAGGTTTTAGATTTTCACTGCAGTTGAATAATCGGTTATCTCATATCTCCACTGTAAATGAAAAAGGACTGCTCTCTCTCTCTGGAATGAACTGCAAAATAACAACTAGAACTCACTCATTTACAAACACAGGGTAACTGTACTCAAATACATAGAACACATAGTTTTCTGGCTTGTGCCAGTAGTTTGGTATAATTATGTGTGATTATTAAACAAATGGAAATCTTTGTAGTTATTTATAGTACCAGGTTTAAAAAGACAATGTATTTGTTTGCACTCTGCAGTCATATTATTATATTAAGTGTTTATCTGTTATTCATTTAAAACGTACTTTTCCTGTAAAAGAAAAAAACGGAAAGAAAATTGTAACGCAGCTTTTTGTTTTCTGTTCTCTTTTATATTCTTCGTTTTTGTTGAGGAAGTTTGTAATACTGGGTTTTTCTTGTTACAGTTCAAGTTGATCAGCGGTAATTTGCTTGTGAAAGTTTCAGCCAACGACGAGGCCGGAAGAGAAGGTAAAAAGAAAGAAAGGGCCAGAGAGACGAGAACATAAGGAGGGAGAGCGAGAGGAACTCACTGTCAACATGGGAGCATACAACGAGAGGGGTTTTGTTGCTTGTGAATATAAAGTTGCACAGCTGTATCCCTGCATTTAATGCCAAATTACCGATCTTCCCTTTTTGTACCAGTAATGTTAACTTAGTACCCTAATCCTAAACACTCTAGACATTATCTTTGGTTAATGGCCCTGTCATCGCCAGAGTTATCTCTCTATTATGTTGTTGTGGCAGTAATTACCGCAGTAATAGCTGATGGTGAAAGGGTTACAACAGTGTTGAACTGAATACAGCTTTTTCAAGCTATTAGTTACTAGAAATGTAAAGAACTTTTCAATGACAAAATGGAAGGTTGACAGCAGAAATATACAGAGCAGATATCCTCATGATCACATCTGAGCCTAGAAGAGGCCAAGAAAAGAATTACAATGTTCAAAAAAATGTCTGTAAAATCATTTTTCTATGGTACAGTCCAGGCTCCATAATCGCAATACTAAACAAATCAAAATATTTAGTTTAAAATTCTTAAACGCACCACCATCAATGGAATTCCACAATATCTAGAAACATTTCAGTTAATAAAAGTCAATCTGTTATTTAATGCTGGTAAAGAAATAAAAGTGAATGATTCATGTGTCTGTCCCAAAACCCACTCAACCTAAAAAGAAAGAACAATCTGGCACCAACGCACAAACTCAGCACACATTTTAAAATACCTGAATCCTCAAACAGCAAGATAGTGAAACACTGTAAAAGCTGCAACACATTCAAACTGTGGATGCTGGTCAAACGGTTTGTTGTAAAACAAAACAGAGTAAATCTTTGCAACAACATTTTAGTGATTTGGGATTTAGTGATGTGGCCCGGGAAAGGGAAGTTTGGGGTCCCCTGCTGGAGCTGTTGCCCCCGCGACCCGATCCCGGATAAGCGGTTGAAGATGAGATGAGATGAGATTTAGTGATAGTGATTTGACAATTAATGATTAAAGGAACTTCTCCTTGCTTTGTTCACAAAGCCGGCTCGCAGAGGGCTTTGAGTTCATGTTAGTGCACGTGAGCGTTCCCCACTAGTTAGCTCACGGCCACAGCTCCACTCTGCTCTCATATGGCGGTTATAGCTGATAAGGGTCATCGTAGAAGCGTATAGCAACCACCCTCCTGTTCCCCCTCAGGTCAACACTGTTAGCACTGTGAGCTGCCAGCTCGCCTTCGCCATGATGAGAGCCATTTAGAGGCAATCGAAAAGCTCCCAAATTCAAATCTTGCGATTTAACTAAAAAATATATTTGTCACACCGTTGATTACTGTACATATTTTTTCTCAAATATGTGGGGACACCGGATGGGGCATGACTTAGTCTCTCTATAGAGAGGGGGGAATCCAATAATCATTTCAATATAACATACACATTTTCAGTCGCACCTCAAAAAACTAGTGTTACAGTTGGTTAAAAAAGAATGAAGTGTAAAGAATTAAATAAATAGCTGAGAGAAAGGTTAAAACCCAGCCTATTTTCTTCCCGGCACACATCTGAAAATTGCTGCGTGAAGGTGGTATGAATATATTCGGTTTTGGTAAGTTACAAAAATTGCCAGACAAACTGGAATGACAAAATGAAAAAAGAACTCTGGAGTTTCCTCTACTTTCTTTCCCTGATGTTTTCTTTTGGCTTCATCTTTGTGAAGTTTAATATCCATTCCACACAATCATTGCATTGTTTCCTGCAAGTACAAAACAACAAATGTATTTCTTGTACACTAACAGTAAACTATAGAAATAAATCTGCTAATAAATTAAACTGACCATTGATAGCTCAAATACGTCAACATTAAAAGTTCATTAAGGGTGCATTTCAGGCCTGTGAGGCCCCTTTCTCAGCCTCTTTTTATAAATTAAATGGCATTAGAGAAAAATATCACCGTCATAGCCAAGACTTCTTAGTCCGTCCCAGCCTGGCCATGTTGGCCAGCTTGACTTTCACTTTACTTCTGCTCTCGGGACTTCTCTTGGAGGTGCATTCCACTGTTGAGTCTGTCTCAAAGGAGATAGCCGGGGCATGTGTGAGCAGACCCCCAGTTTTCTCTGGGGCCAGGGCTGCTGGGCTCTGCAGAACCAACTGGCCCCTCAGAGAATGCCTTAGCTGCAGCAAGAGGGGGTTGTGGTTTGGGTACAGTCTGACGGTGTCCCTCTCATGACTGCAGCAGGTGGAGCAGGCTGAGCAGAGGATGCGGAAAATGTAGACCCAGCCCAGGTAGTGGAGTTCTGCTATGTTGAGCACGAAGCAGCCCAAGCTGATGCTGAACATAAAGTTCAAGAAGATGGTTTTCTCAGTGGCACGTGACACAAAGCAGTCTGTACGAGTGGGGCAAGGGTAGGTCTCACAGCGGTACAGGTGAGGCACCTCGAACCCGAACAAGAAGTACTGGCCCACCAGAAAGGTGATCTCCATGACAGATCGTAGTAACACATGAAGAATGTAGATGAGCAGAACCTGGTTGGACTGCTGGGTAGGGCCCTCTCCTACTTTGCCACAATCCTCCTCCAGAGAGCTTTGCTCTACTCCTTCCCTCTCCCTCGCATCCCATTCCTCCCTGTAATGACAGTAGGTGGGCATGTCGACCCTCAAGGCCTCCATGCCATCCTTTCTTATGTGCCCACATCTCTGTTGGGTAGGCCTCTGGGCTACTATCTGTTCCCTTTGGCCATCCAGCTTCTCATCCTTGGCAATCTTATGCAGAACAAAAACTATGTAGAAGATGGATGGGGTGGAGACAAGCACAATTTGGAAGACCCAGAACCGAAGATGCGAAACAGGAGCAAAGGTGTCATAACAGATGTTGTTGCATCCAGGCTGCTGGGTGTTACAGGTGAACTTGGACTGCTCATCACTGTAGACGGCGTCACCCACCAAGGCCACCAGCAGGATACGGAAAATAAGCAGCATGGTGAGCCAGATCTTGCCTATCACTGTAGAGTGGTTTTGGACCTCAGAAAGGAAGCGGCCAAGTATGGACCAGTCACCCATGGCGTAACCTTAGAGAGAAAATAAAAGGTTATGTCAACAATGTTATTAATAATAGGACACGTCAGTGCTTCTCAAACCTTTTCTGGTATGCCACCCATCCCACGGTAAACTACTTTAATTGCTATCAACCATCAAACATTTTGGAGAAATGTTTAAAACAAAACAAGCTGAATGTGATTTCTTTTCTTTTTTCTTTTTTTTAAATAGTCGCAAACATTCAATGAGCAGTTACAGATGTGCCTGCCTCCCGGTGACATCACATGCAGTATTTTGAATGGGGAGTAGCAGAGCGCCATTCCGCCACTGCAGCAACCGGCTAACTCTGGTAATAAAACTGTTAAAGAAATATTTGCATAATAGTATTCCAGTAAACATCATATCCTGGTTGAGAAGCTAGCTGGCGTACTCCGACAGAAACTAATGTACCGTGGATTGTGAGCAATCACATGGCATCACATGTTGGTCCTCAACCCAAGTTATGTAGTAGTCAGTCACTAAACTCAAGACTAAAATGATAGTGGATGTAATGATGATCTGCACAGTGAGATGAAAGATACAGGTGATGTGATAAATTGTATTGTCCTTTATCTTCCGTGACTGATCAGATGGAAGCTAAATCGAGCAGAGAGGTAAATACAGCTGTGATTAAAACCAAACTGGGTTCATTCTCAACTTCCACTTTGTATTTCTTTTGTCAATCTGCTCTATTAATCCTCTCTAATCCCGCTCTATTAATTATCAATTCAAAACAGTTTTCACAGAGTTTCCATGCATTGTTCTTATAGATTAGATGTAATACTTTTGTTCATCTTGTTATGGAATTGTATTCATTTATTTATGTATTTCCAAATCTAACAAGTCTTCAATTCAAAGGTACAAAAAAAAAAATATATATATATATAGCCTTTAAAAAACTTATGATTTTTAAATCATAAAAACTGAACTTCAAGTCCCCAAAATCCCAGAAAGATTACTGAGGATGTCATCTGTGTCCACACTGTTAGCTAAAACACAGATACTTATGTGCATGTATAAAGATGTGTGAATTTGTAACTTTTCCAATCTTATTCCTTTTTCAGACAGATACATAAAGACAAGTAGGACAATATACAAATGAAGGATAGCTGAATATAAGTTGAACTCACCTTAATGTAAACTTGACAGAATAAATCCTTACAAAGTAGCCTTTGCCATGCAGTTTGCATGGCTGCATTTAATCTTAAAGCGTTGATGAAATGAATCCTGTTGAGCGTAGTAAGAGAGAATGGCCTGACCTCACATATTGAGCCACTCTATCTGAAACTGACATTGTGCTATGTGGTTACAAAGGCTGGCAATGTACAGTGCAACAAAGATTCCAAAAAACAAAATGGGGGGGGGGGTTCCTTTTCTGAACAGCCGGGAACGGTCAAACAAAAAGCTTATGGAACAGGCTAGAAAGAGGACACAATGCAGGCGTATGCAAAGGTTCAGTATTTAGCCAGTTCGTAAGGTTAGCAAAGATGAAAAAGTTAGGGGGAAATAAATCATTCTACTTTCCCTTTGTTTTAGATGATGCCTCAAACATTTTCAAATCCAGCACACAAGTTAAAAAAGTACACTGATGTACACTTAGTTTAAGTATACTTAGTATACTTCCATGAGCACTTAATTAATGTTCTGAAAGTGTGCTAATTCGGCTGTACACAAAATGCACTTAGTATACTAATAATATATCATTAGTGCTACTGAAGATATACTTAACTCTAAAAGGGCATCCTTTTGGTGTCTCAAAAGTGTACAGTCAAGGACACTTAATTGCATTTGAGTATATTTTAAGTAGCAATAATGATATATAATTAGCATACCAAGTACATTGTGAGTACATCACACTAGCACCCTTTTTAGTTTGTTAATCATGGGTATACTTAGTATACTTAAAGTAAGTCCACTTCATTGTATGTACTTAAAGTATAATGTTAATATAACAATAATGTTCATTAATACTGTAAATACTGTATTAAGTATTACAAAATTATACTTACACTATTATACAACACATTCACTTTAAATTGCTCTTCAACTATGAGAAAAACACAATTTTATTGACTTTAAAAGATTACAAAATATTTTATACTTTACAGCTTTTAAAATAAAACTTAGTTTTTAAATTTAGTAAATTATAACTTAGCTAATATAAATCGTTATGTGCAGGTGGTGAAGATGTGCCAGGTAAGGTGACTGGAGAAGGCAGAGTGTGTGACAGTCACCGTGGTGACTCCAGTGAGCTCTTATACTTGCATCAGATAGCTCCACAGATGACCACGAGTGTCTCCTCTGTGCTGAAGAGAGCAGCAGACAGTGCTGATGAAATATTAAGCAACATTTGATTTTGAGGTTTGAGTTGGTTAAAATCTTTTACAATGGAAATGTGCTTATAGTTATGGCTCACGAGTACAAGCACAAATAACACTACTGGTTTGAATATTTATAATAAAGAGGATATATATTTGCAAAGTAACTTGTGATATAAAGTGAAATTAAATGTGTGAGAGGCGTCATTATACCTGTAATGATGCCTCTCATATTTCATTTATACAGTCTGGCTTCAATTCACCACCTCACCCCAGGGGTTAATGTGTGGCATGAAATTGAACATGTCCTCCAGGTTTACAGTATTTTCACCAGACTAAGCTTTCAGGTTGTGTGGACTGGCTGTGATTCACAGAGATGATTTTAAATGTTCCCAGTACTCTTGGAACTTTTTCCTCATTTAAGTCACTTGTTTTTATGATAAATCACAAGCCCCCTTTACTTTGTGTTTTAATCTACAGACCCCAAAATCTAACTGCTTTAATTCAAGAATTCTCTTATCTTTCAGATTTTATTATGCCTTGTTTTGATAGACTCTCTTCTTTTAGGTGATTTTAACATACACGATGCCCCTCTGTTTCCACTATAATATTGCTCAATCACTTAAGAGTCCCACTCACTTAAAGGAACACACCGTGGACATTGTTCTCTCCTCTGGTTTGACTCTTGAAAGTGCTGTAAGACGTCCTTGTGTCTTTTCCAAACCACTTTTCCTTGACCTTGATAGCAAACGCCATGAGGTCAAGGAAAGGTGTTAACAAGAATTCATAAGGATCTTGGAACAGACAACTGCGGTGCTCAGAGAATTAACTCTCATCAAGCTACGTATTTATGATGCGACAGTAGATGCCACTGACGTGGGTCTGCTTTCTCTTTAAACATCCATGGGCTCTGCCATGGTGAAACTGAGCACTTAGTTCAATTTGTGACCTGTCAGCAACGACATGTTTGGTGCAATTCTTTCCATTCAATTTCTTCTTTATATGGTGCTTATTAATTTGTGTTAAATATGGTGGAAAACATTTTAAAACTCTTATTTCTGTCTGACATTAGTCACACAGAGTTAACCCAGGTGTTTTTACTGCTCTTTGGGAAATATCTGAGTGATGGATATTATCAAGACTGTAACGTTATAGCCGGAACTTTATAGTTCTCCCAATTTCAAACTATAAGTTAGTTGTCTGAAATTATAACGTTACACTAATTTGTATTGCTGTGAGTTAACCAGCTAACGTTGATGCTTTTTAATTCAGCTCTTGGCTGTGTGCTATCATCGCTAACACACCACTGTTGGCCGGTGCCCATTTCATATCACAGTAAATAATGTTATCTGCATCGTTTAAACATATCTTCCATAGCCTTAAGGAATGGCTTGTTGCCAATCAGGTGTGCAAGCATTGCATTTTGCCTATATGTGCACTTGTCTTGTTCAGTGTTACTATTTTCCATTTTTGATGTGTGTTATGTGTCTCAGTGTTATATATGTGCTTGCACTGTAGGTGGGTTTGTTCTGCTCTGCTCTAGTGTCGTACACTTTTCTTTTGCTTATATGTATATTAGTTTTGTCTATACGTTACTGTCTATTTATGAATTTTAATTCCATTTTATTTGAAATTTTGTAATTTTTAGGCAGCCTTCGAACATCTGGCCGGGGACAGCAGATGAAAACTAGCCTCTCTGGCTAACTCTGGCTCACCTACAGTTTCACTGTTGATTGGTGTGCATTGTCCCTGCAAAATAAATAAACAAATAAATAAATTCTCCATCCATATGCATGTAATTCAATTGTCCAGTGAAGTTGTAATGTATCATTGGAGTCAGCACTGCGCTAACCTTTTAATACTACTTTTCTTGTTAGCAACCAGCTTTCTTCATAAACATTAGAATTTCCTATTCTTTTTTATGATCTTCAAGTATTTACTGCAGTATTCTGCTGAAGTTAATTTTCTGTTTAGATGGAACATCCTACCTTTAGGAGGGCCTCTATTGGGACCGTTCTGCTCAAGGCCTCTCCAGCAGGTAGCCGGGGGCCAAGCTCCTTACAGGGCAAAGAAGCCAGAGGAGGTGGATACGAAGGCCTGGGCCCTCCAACAGTGGTGACCCTCAGTACCAGGGCAAGACATTCCACTGGCTCTTGGAGAATGACGTGGTGACCGTTTTAACTTCCCTTTGTGAACTTGCCGGACACTTTCACCCGGGAAGGCAGTGAGGTTTCACCAGGCATTTAAGGAGGCGAGGGTGAAGTCCCTCCAGCCCGGTCCGGAGGGACAGGCCCTTGTTGTCTTCAGGGACTTCCAATTTGAGGACCTCAAAAATATCAGGTTCATTTTTATTACTTTTGGATTATATTATAGTTGCTGTACAACATCAATAAAAAGAATCATGTGAAAAAATGTCTGATTGTACAGATTTGTACTACCTCCGAAGATAGCAAGTTCAAGCTAAATTAAATACAGAGTTAGTTTAACTTTATAGTAATTATTGTGTTTTCCGTGTTTCTTCTCTCTCATCGTGTGATTACAGCCCTTCCAGTGACGTGCGGTGAGGTTCGTGGCTGGTGAGGCACTGACACTACATAAATCAGATTTACAAATATATGAACCCAATAGAGAAGCTTAAATCACCATTCAATTGTCAGCTTGCACATTGACTACTGGTTGTTTTTCATATCAGCATTATTTACACATACATAGGTAAGGTACATATTTGATTACACCAGGAGCGTGTGCGCCGCGATCTGCCCCACCGACCTGCCTCATGGGCACCACCCGCGAACATTGTGAGATTCCGCGATAATCTGCGTAACAACCACGGATGTATAAAGAGAACAACAAACACATAAAAGGTTACTTCACCTGTCCGACATTGAATTGCTGTTGATTTGTTCATATTTCCTTGTTTTTTGAGACATTTTTAAGCTTGGATATAGAATCTTACATTATTGTGGTCAAGCAAAATATAAGAAGAAGAAAAGTGTAGAAGAAGAGCAACGACAGAACAAGCATAAACCCGACCCGTGGGCTCTCGCACGCCCTCTTCTTGAGGCAGAGTAATGTTTGCCTCCCCTCTGTGCTTTTTCACTGCGGTTTCTGTCAGATCAGCAACACTAAATAGGTTCTACACAGAAGTGAAATACACTACCTATTCTATGGAAAGAAAGGACATACAATAAAAGTGTCTACAAATATTACAGTGGTGACAAACAATGAGAAAGCAAAAGGCACGCGCTCAACCCAGTTAGTGAGGGATTGCGCAATCTGAGGTGAGGCACAGCTCGTCGCTGCCTCACCTCACGTGTCTCCTCTCTGTTTGAACAGGACATGCGCTAATTCAGCGATTTTGATTATATAAATGCTTGAAATGATTGGAATCATACAGAAATTACATTTATAGCACAGATCAGTAGATAATTATTAATATTTATTTTATTTTAGCATTATTTGTTTTTTACTTGTCATGATGACAAGGCTCTGCCTCCCCTGCCCGCACGTCCCTGAGCCCTTCAGCCCTGAGACCAGCTCTGTCCTCCTCCAGGTCATCAGAGGAGCCTTCCAATGAAAAGCTGGTCAAGGCGGTAGTTGAATTAGAGAAGTGTAAATAGAGAGTAAAGGGATATTCATATGACAATTTGTTAATAACAGAATTTATTGTTGACCCTTGTAATGGTAATTTTTTACGTAGTATATATTTCTACTGAGTATATTGTATTCATGCATAAGTCATTTTGCTCTGGACTTTGTTGAACTTCACCGTGTCTCTGTTGTGCAAAAGAATAATTCTCCCTTGCATGTTCACATAGATAACTAACTGTGTTGTATGAGAATGTTCCATGCCAAGGCCTTTGGGCCGCTGTTTTGGTTGCTGGCCATTTGTTTTTGAATGTTGTTCCTATCAGTCTGAGACCAAAAGTCTGAGACTGAAATGTCTGTAACGTTGGCCATCGGCCCCCACCTTTGCTCATTCTGTATAAAGAAAGCTTGTTCACTTTTTTCGAGGTTCTTCCTCACTGAGACTGTACGCATTCTGTTGTGATGATTGAACCTTCTCTGCACAGAGAATAAATACTTAAAAGACAACCTGGTTTTTGGTATTATGTATTTCAGCATTAAAAGACTCGCACAAAGCGGGTATAGGAATATTTTCCACCACAATTGATGTCACGAACAGGATCCCTTGTAAGGTCGTCAGGAGCCAACAGGGATCGGTGAACTGGCCCTTCTGCTTCTGCGTACCTCCAGACAAAATTAAGAGAGAGAGGCCCGATCCCTGTCCTGATCGTCTTCACTGGGATCCGATCCTGAAGGACCCGTTGAGTCCAAATAACTACAAATTCTCATTTGTTGAGTCGCTGAAATTATTAAAATTAATCATATGAGTGAAATTGATCCTGGAAGACCATATCGTGAGACTGAAAAGCAAATAGGTCAGTTATTGTTCATATTGGGGGGGGGGGGGGGTATTTTTGTTTTGTGGGTTTATTATGGATGTTGGTTAATCTCGTATCCTAGCGTTTTTCTGGGCAGTGACGATTGGGTTTACTGGAATGAGAGGTCAATGTTTGGCGTTGCATGTTGACATGAGTGTTTGACAGTGTAGACGTCGTTAAGGTCTGAAGCCCTTTGACCTAAGAGATAATTGTATCTAGAGAAGGACTGGTACAAGGATGAGTGTTTAGCGTTGCATGTTGCAGACCTTGGAGAGGGGTAGATGTTGTAAGCATTGGATTCCTTGGACCTTAGACTGGAATACTAGGGGTGAGCGCTTGGTGTCTGCCTTAGAGGTTGAATATCTTGGGGTTAGGCAGTAAGCGCTGGGTTCCCTTGACCTAAGAGATACTAGAGTCCGCAAGGATAAAGGTGGGCTAATGTGGCTAGACTGGGAGTCTAGAGCAATGGCTTTTATTCAGATTGTGCCAAAAACGAATCTAGAAACTCACGGTGACGACTGTGTTTAAAGAGAAAAAAACATGTTGCCCCATACAAAGAGAGAAAGTGTAATATGGGGGGGAGGAAGAAGAGTAAGAGCCAGGGTTACTCCACCCTGAGAACCCAATGTCATGTTCATGAAGGGAAAATATGGGAAAGTGAGCTGCCAACATCCAAACGAATGAGTGAATGAATGTGGTTTTCCTGCGGGAGGTTTATTCAGTCTCAATCTGATGCAGAAATTACAGAGAGTTGGGGGGAAAAAAAGAGAATGATATGGGAAAAAATAAATACAAAATAAAGGTGAAACATTTGGAAATGATAAAAAGTCATAGAATGAGCCTGAGCAGCCCGATGCCAAGGTCTTACCTCCAATAATAAAATGCATGTGGGACAAAGATAATCAGACGGCCAAACAATTGGAAGAACAGATCAAATTGGCGTTCCCTGGAAAAGGTAACTTTAGCCTACAACAAAAATTGGATCAACTCAAACCGTGTCTGGAGCAGAGAGGAAAAGGCGAAGCAGAAACAAATGAAGTAATGTCCAAGAGGTAAAGAAAGAAACAGATGTATTTGAATAAGACACATACAACTGATAGAAAAGGAAAATATACTGCTGAACTTTGTTTTTGTTTTGTTTTTGTTTTACATGGTCGAGTGGATCCTGATCTGGTCTCCGCAACGCCGCTGCTGTAATCAACCTGGAATATGTTATATACGACAGAACTTTGTAAGAAGGCTTTCCTGCCATCTATAAATCTGAAAAACATCACACGAAATAGAATTGTGTGATATGGAAGACTGCAACCATATTACAACATGCTGAACACGCTGAGAATCAGTACACCGACAGAGAACAAGCAAAGATTGACTTTTGTCAGCGCAAACTCGAGGATGCCCAGCTGACAATGGAATCAGGCCATGACAGGTGAGGAGGAAAATTGACTTTGGTAAATACACACCAGCTGAAAACTTTGTGTTCCATAAATGTGGCAACTTGGACATTGTCTAAGGGACGGCCCACAATCTCCATGGAGGCATGACTGGTGGGAGGGCTCAACATCAGCAGTCAAGAGGGGAGGAGCAGGCGCGGAGGGGCGGGGCGGTCCTCAGTAATGGACCATCGACACACACACATTACAACAGAGGGTGAGATAACTTTAGATTCTGCCTATGACAAACTTGTACATTCAATACACACATTAGAAACCATACAAACACCACTCATACCCACATACCAGATGTACTCATACAAAAATTAAGGTTTTAGAAAGTTACCACAAGACACGTTAACTATTAAAGGTAAATATGTTACATTTTTGATTGGGTCAGGAGGCATACCAATTAGTGAAATGTACACAAAGCCCTTAACCTGTATGTTAGATAACATCACAGACAAACATTAATTTCTGCTGTCTGATCACTGCCCTATAAATTTATCAGATAGAGGAATTATGTATGATGTTCATTTATTGGACAGAAAATGCTGCTGCTGTCTGTTTCTCTGTCTCCCACACAATCTGAGTTGTTTAAGATGGAGTTCACACATGTGTCCTATGCACAAGGCCCATAATTGGAGGTGGAAGGACATGTCTGACTGGCTGTACAGTAAGCCTCAACTCACTTCAGTAATAAGGGTGACGTATACAGAATATGATGTACATCAATGTTAACAGTAAAAGAGTAACTCAACTTATGTTTGATAAAAACTCACACACACCATGATTTGAAATGTTCTATCTGTAAACATGACTGAGTTGTCTGAGGTGCCTTCCTCTCTATAGTCTGTGCATAAATATGACGTAGGACAGGTGAGGGGTGTGACACCTCTGGTCATTCACTCAAAATCTGATTTGGGATGATTCTCTGGTGGTGCGCACACCAATCTTTCCGGTAAAGAAAATTCGAGACCTGGGGGAACCAACTGAGTGACGATTTGTCTAAGATTTACAAGCAGTTAATGCTTCGGTGCACCCGCGAGCACCTCAAATTTCCAATCCATACCAGTATGTCACTCATCCCTCCAGACACATTTTTCCCGTCTTCGACTTGGCCAATGTTTTTTGTTATATTTTTATTTCTGTACCTGTGCACAAAGAGTCAATTTTGGGTAACTTCTAATTTAAAAGGACCCGGTGTCCCCAGGGATATTCAGAAAGCCCTGGTGTATTAAACAGTGTCTTGAGAGACAATCTGGCTAATTTACACTTACCAAATGGTTCTGCCTTGTTACAATATGTTGAGGACATCATGATTTGCAGCCCCACAGAAGAAGCATGCAGATTAGAGTAATTTACAATTACAGTTATCCTACTTAAATTTTGGCTGCAAATGGTCACAAGGCTATCTGTCCAAATTGCAATTTGCTCTCGATAAAGTTTCATATCTGGGACATGTGATCACAGCAGACGGCAAAACCCTCTCTCCCAAGAGAATACAGACAATTCAAAATGTGCCTAAACCACAAACTAAGAAACAAATGATGAGCTTTTTAGGAATGACGTCATAGTATGGACAGTGGATCCCAAACTACTCGAAAAGAGAGGCATTCCTCTCTTCCATGATTCATGGTAAACATCTTTATGCGCATAACAAACTGACCTGGACTGACTCCTCGACTGATGCCTTTAATGACATAAAGGACGCATTACTGTCAGCTCTGACACTTGGACTACCTAAACTTGACACACCGTTCACACAACACGTGGACGAAAGAGACGTTTACATGACATCAGTTTTGACTCAGGAACATGGGGAGCTCATGGTTCCTTTCTGCTGTTTCACACATTAGATTAGATTAATACATTAGATTTGCCTAACATTACTGTGGAACGATGTATTACCCATTATTTTCTTAATATGTTTAGCTCTATTAATCTTGAATACAGAGTACTGAAAAATGGGAAAATTATCTAACAAGTCTGAATACAAGACTCCAGAGTTTGTTCCTTCACTCAAAGAATTGGTTAAGATGTTATCAATCAAATAGAATTTTCTGTAACTCATGTTGCTTTATAAAAAAGAGGGAAAAAGTAACTAGAGTAAAGACAAAATTTTTAATTCATAGTCACCATGAATAAACAGAAATACTCCACCTCCAGATCCATTCTCTCTTGCATGGTGAACTGAATTGTATTTTGGTATTTTAAAGATGTATCTAGAGTCCTCAGTAAGCCATGTTTCTGATAGGGCAATAAATGCAAATTCATGCTTAAGTAAAGACAAATAATTAATTAATTTGTCATAGTTACTAGGAAGACTCCTTATATTCAGATGAAAAGTAAAGAATGTATTCCCTAAAACCATCTGTGTTATGAAATGTGATGCTCACACTAATGCTGATCCCATTTCAACAGGAAATGCTGCAGCTGATGCTACGACTAAGCAAGCGATTTTTTATCAGGTTACTGTTTTTAGTTCACAACACTTATGCTAGGTGTGCCTACAGAAATATCCCTCACTTATGATATTCAATTATTGCAGACAGTTGCCACGTGCTCTCTTCCAGCAGTACGCTAAATTAGCTCACAGCAGAGATAACTTGGTACAGGGGAAATGTGTAGTTTTAAGTATATGTGTTATCCACATTTTGTACAGAATTTAATATTCAGCAACGTTGTTTAAAACCACAACCTTTGTCTAAAAGACTACCGAAATCCCAATCTTCTAACACAGTGTTAAGAGATGGAAGGAGATTGAATCTTATACTTTTTTTTTAACTGTCTCATGCAGGTTATAATCCCTTTCTTCAACTGGTAATCAAAATCCTGATATATCATCAAAGCAAATAAAAACACCACTTAAATACAATGAGTATAAATGTTTTAGAACATTTTACACCTCTTATACTAAATCTAAATCTTTGCACTACTGTTTATTTTAGCTTAGTTAATGATACTATTCTATTTCATTGTATATACTGTGTTTTTTTATATTTTTACTCTGCTATTTTTATTGTATATATTGTGCATTTTTATACTTTTATTTTTTACTCTGTTACTTTAATTGCTTTAGTATATTTTCTGCTGCTGTAACAAACACATTTCCCCTTGCAGGATGAATAAAGTATCTATCTACTATCTATCTATCTAAACTCTCAAGGTAACATGATAACATGATGAGCTGAGCCTCTACATTAAATAATATAAATATCACTGTATTCAAATTAGTTGTTAACTGGCATCAGGAAATATAAAAGAACTGCAGCGATAAATATTTGTATTTTATTTATTATGTTTTAGGAATTACAATACAATACAGTATGATGTATCACAGCAGGGATTTATCAGAATAGACTAAGTAGCATCATTCATCTGTAGATCTCAGGATGTTAAGACTTAAAGAAACGGTCAGTGGAAACAAAGCAAAGAAATCATGGTATGTTATTTTATTAATTCAGCATGGTACACAAGAGTGCACAGTTTTTTTAGTATTTTGTAGAAAATGTTTGCTAACAACGCATCGAGCACCTAAGTAATGATGATGGAAGGCAGATCTCCAGCACCATGGCACACATTCCGCGGTCGGGGATGGTGTGGCCTAAGAGGTTCAGTGTGTTTTCTGTATTTTTGTGCAATAATAATTGTGTTTCCTAATAATTGATGCATGAGAAACCATGGCGACCAAATAACATAGAACCAAAAACCAGCAACCATCAGATTAAAGAAACAATTTGTAATTTAACTAAACAGCAAATAACATGTGATATGAATACACTAAACTGATTTAAATTGGCCCTAGACATGCTGTTAGAAAACAAGGGGAAAAAGGCCAATCCTGCAACATGTGACTTGTTTTCAATGCCTAACTGTTTTCCTCCCTTAGATGAGTAGTACTTTGATAGTGACATTTCTGTGTAATACTTCTGTTTATTATTACAGCTTGTTATCTGAGAAATATGACCTCACAAAACAGCTAGTGCTTTTGTTTAGTTCTCCTGATAAAGTAATTAAACTAACGCTTGATTCTGAATGCGTATTATGGTAATATGATAGAATTTCTTCCAAATCGTTTAAGTTGTTTGATTATTGTTTGTTATGAAACTCACTGATATGTTGTCTTATGATACTGTTCAACAGAGAGGTCCATTGTCTGTGTTTCACCTCATCTCAGGAGACTTATCTTCCCATGTTCATGTTAACATTCCCTAGCTTGCTACAACATAGAGTTGCTTACAATTTGATAAAAGCAGCTAATGCCTTAAACTTATTGATTAATGATGTGCATATGTAAACCATTTTGAGTATTGTGTGTTGATGTTTTGATATGCCCCTGATTGACGACAGGCTACAACAAAATCTGTGGTTTAAACACCTTAATTATTCTGTCCGCACGTCAGTAAATTTCTCTAGTCTCGCCTGCCAATGTTAACCAAATTAACTAGTGAAATATCCAGATGATGGTATGTGTCAATCCTTTTGTTAGACTGTCCTTTAGTGCAAGCCATCAACAAATCAGTGTCCTATCAACTTCTCCTGTATTCCCCTGAGCACTCTGTTCTAACGACTGCAGAAATAGACTTTTCCCAACTTTGATACAGACTCATCCCTGACAGACTTTAGCGACAATGACGAGGCGAGTGTGTAAAGATTTTGTTTCCTCCACAGGCTTGGTGTTCTCACTACACAAAAACAGCCCATCAACACTTTCCTATGCTAGGGGTTAATGATGTCCTTAACTAAAATCCTTATGAAATATTATTGACTTATGTTCTCACTTCTAGCAGGGAATATATAGTATTGTAGTGATCTAATGTAATGATCAAGGGGAGGAATGTAATGGTACTTTTTTACGTAGTATATATTTCTACTCAGTATATTGTATTCATGCGTAAGTAATTTTGCTCTGGACTTTGTTGAACTTCACCGTGTCTCTGTTGTGCAAAAGAAGGATTCTCCCTTGCCTGTTCACATAGACAACTAACTGTGTTGTATGAGAATGTTCCATGCCAAGGCCTTTGGGCCGCTTGTTTTGGTTGCTGGCCGTTTGTTTTTGAATGTTGTTCCTATCAGTCTGAGACCAAAAGTCTGAGACTGAAATGTCTGTAACGTTGGCCATCGGCCCCCACCTTTGCTCATTCTGTATAAAGAAAGCTTGTTCACTTTTTTCGAGGTTCTTCCTCACTGAGACTGTACGCATTCTGTTGTGATGATTGAACCTTTTCTGCGCAGAGAATAAATACTTAAAAGACAACCTGTTTTTTGGTATTATGTATTTCAGCATGAAAAGACTCACGCAAAGCGGGTATAGGAATATTTTCCACCACACCCTTCATTTTATTTTGCTTTAAAATGTTTCTTTAATCAGAGGAGGAGAGGAGACAATGTGTAAGTTTGGGTTGAATAAAAAACTATCTGATGTCTGCCTGATGCACATCTCAGATCACTAACCCACCTGCCAGCCAATCACCTGTCAAAACATTACTAATGTGTGCATCTGTAGAGTAACATTTTCTTCACCATGCTTTCCCTAGTCACCTGTTGTTATCATCATGTTGTCTCACCTTCTCTCTTCAAAACCACTTTCTGTGCTGCTGTAGTTTTTATATGCAGCTTGGCTAATTGTGTGCCTCTCACTCATGGGGCCACACTGGACCAAGACAACCCCCAGCAGCACTCGTCACCAACCAGCCTGCAGAGTCGCCAGCTCCCGACTGTTGTTGGAGGAACAGGAGGACTTGCCCGTTCCCGCCTTCCTCCCTCCCCCACCACCTGCTGGCAGTATTGACGTATGGCTGTCTTATCAAACATATGAGGCCTCAGGTGTAACTGCTGTCCTCAGATATTAAAATGTCCTGTGTGTTGTTGTTGTCTCACCAACTGCTGCCTGAGTCCTGGCAGGCAGCTCTCACTGTCGAGCAGCAGTAGTGGATCGATCGGGTGCTGTTTTCAAGGGACATAAGGGGGAGGTCTAGACTCATCGGTGAGCTGAATCTCTGTAGGTACCCCCCCACCAATCCATATTGATGAGGCGGCACAGACTCACCAGGGTACCTTCCCCCCCAGCTGATCTATGTGGACCGCAACTGCTGCAACAGAGACAACGTTTCGAAGACTGCTACCTTGTTTCAGGTGTGAAACTGAGACTGTTAATACTAAAACTGCAACAGTAAACAGTATTTATTTATTTTTAAGTTGAAGTGTAACAACATTGCTTCTATTTCAGTGCCATTAATGATAATAATAGAATAATAGATTTAGATTTTATGTAGTGCTGGGCAACAATTCCAATTTTTAATCGCGATTAACCTCATGGTTTTCTGCGATTAATCACATTATGCGCAAAATTAAATAATGAATTCAAAAGTAGTGTATTGCACACTTTTATTTTAAAAGTACTGCTATATGAAGAAAAGTGCAATAACATTTGGTTTGCACTAACACTGTAAACAAATAAGGTGCTTTTTAACAGCAGTATTCCCTTTACACAGTAGCTGTTATATGTCTTGCACTATCTGCGCTAAGTGTGCTGACTTTATTTGAAACGGTCCACTGCTGTGCAACATGAATAAAATGTTCCACACATGTTTCATCAAAATGTCTGTCTTCTGTTTTACAGTCAGAGCATGTGAATGCAGCTCCCACTGTTCATCAATATAATGTACTGTAACTCTGAGGTGATTATGGTTACCCAGCGATGTCCAGTAGTCTCCAGTGAGAGCAACAGCTGGTGTACGTTGTAACGCCGTCGCTTTTGTAGTCCTCTCCTTTTCATACAACTTGTGTATTCTTCTTGTGATGGTGCGTCTTGAGGGAGGCTCATACATGCCGTCATTCATTGCGATCCTAAGAATGTTCTTCAGACCGACATCATTCACAATACTAATTGGCCTGCAGTTTGTAGCTATCCACTTCTCTGTGTCTATCTATACTTCTCCCACACGCTGCATCCAACGTAGTCTGCTGAAGACTCCCTCCACCGTTTGTTTGGGTGATTTGCTGGCATCAACGGTGTGTATTACATTTAAGTGATACTTCAGACTCAAAGTACTCTGGTGATAAGAAAAAAAAACTGCGTTAAAATGAAATAATAATTGTCGGCGTTAATTAATAAACGTGTCAACTTGCCCAGCCCTAATTTTATGTATAAACATGGTTCACATTTTTGGCATTTTGGAGTTTTTGTTTGTGTGATGGAGAGATGCCAGTGTGATGGGGCTATTGAATTTGATGCTTATTTTTTTTTTTGTCACAGTCTACATGATAGAGACAATAGTTTTGTGCAGTTGCTTTCACAAAACAATAAACACTTGGACTCCATTTATAGACAAAAGAATGAATCAAGAAAATAATCAGTAGATTCATTGATAATGCGAATAATTGTTAGTTGCAGCAGAAAACTGAACTGTTGCTAGAAAATTAAGTTTGAAATATTCAAACTTAACTTCATATTTTTACATAAACAAACATGAAAACTATAGCCTTCTTACCTATATAACTATAGTACCTATACTCCTGTTCCTCTACAACAGGAGTTGTTTGCTCTTTTGTTTGAAGTTGAAACCTTTATTTCGTGGGATTTTACTAATTTTTCACTAAATGAACAGGATACCTATTGAAGTATTTCTTAAGACCTAATTGAGTATTATTATTACTTCTACTATATTATAGTTCATAGCGTGATTCTTACATTTTTGTTTATGAAATTAATTATTTTATGAGACAATATAATGTATGTTTGATGATTAACGAATGCTACGTCATTCATTTAATTAATCCGCATTGAAAGAGCATTACGTTTAAATTGTGAAACAGTATTTTTGTCTTACCGTTGTGTCTCATGAAAGGGGTTTGTAATGGAATTGGAAATATTTGAAAATGCATTGATTGTAACATTCAGACGTCCAAAAAAAGTCCAGTGGACTTGGTTCAGCCCTGGGGGTTACAGGAAGTTGTAGCTGCCATGTTTAGCTGCTTTGTTGTAGATCCCGTGTAGGTTTCCTGCAGATTTTAGCCTAAGTGTTGCAATGGAACCGAGCTGGAGTACGTTTTTATTCCAAGTAAGTAGCACGATGCCACAGTAGTCTGAGAAACTGCACACGCGTTTTCGAAATGCCGTAAATGTTGTTGCCAGATATTTTCATTTCCCTTTTTGAAATGAATTAGTTAGCCAAGCAAAACAAAGGTGTTAGCATTAGCCTGCTAGCTAGCCTCGCTGTGTGGGTTGCTGTAGCAAACTGCTAACTAGCTTTATCGAACCCAACCCTCCGGCTGTGTCTGATCTACGGAGAATCCCCGAGGCCATAGTGGTTTCGGTTAAATGTTCTGAACTCTGTATAACTACACAGTGCGATGTTTGTCTCTATTCACGCTAATGGCTGCTGTTGATGCGCGCGCGTTAGTAAATTAGCTAGTGGGTCGAGCTACTGCTGTTGCATTTCGGTTTGCTAAGCTAATTGGCTAACCCGGGTACTTTTCTTGTCTGTATTACAGCAATCGTCGACTCAAAGGCAGTGACTTATTGTGAGTCCCAAACTTAATTATGAAGATTAAGTAAGGTAACGACAGGGTTTTTAATGGTGTTAACGTTACACCATAATGTCTCACCCGTCTCTTAACTGGAAGTTGGCTAACGCTAACATTGTGAATTGGAGGGTTCCTAGCACGCGGACAGCAGCGACTCTAAACCACACTAAAGACTGCACACTAAAGACTGCAAACTTTTGGCTACGGTTTGCAAATAAGATTGCAAATTACGTTAACGTTTATGTCACCATTGACCCGACACTTCTTTACGCCAGCCACCATGTGAACTTAAACGTTTGATATGGCCTTTTGTTTTTAACATTGTTTAGGATGTGCAACTTGTCTTAGGAACTTTTTTAAAATCGTGGGAAGTCACTCATTTGTTCGACACACATCCTGTACACCAAGTACGTTATCTTAGATGTTGCATTCATGGCTTTGCATTGCAATTGGTTTGCAAGTAACGAAACACTGTAAAGTGTTCAAGGAGTTGAGGCTTTATGAGAATACATAGCTGCTAAATAGTGAACGTAATATATGAAACTATAGGTGTAGGTTACGAGACCTACTCAAATATTTACGTATTTGGTATGTCTTTAATTGTCATCAGTGTTATTATTATAGTTTTCTAGTTGTTGAAGTGCAGCTCCTGACGCTCAGTAACGTTGGCTGCTCTGTATATTGACAATACAGTATAACTTTTTACGTCTATTGCATATCCGAGGCTTTTGTGCAGTACAAGAGTATCTATCACCAACTGACTGGGAAATGTATCTGCCAACTTGATTTTAGTTTTTTTGGCAAATATTATACACAATTCACATATTTGATATTGTGATTACAGCATGTAGCAATTGTGTGTTGCAGTTCCCTGGATGTCATACACATGTTAGTGCTAACAATTGTGTTGTGAGATCAGAGTTCTAGCATGGTTTACAATGTGTCATTGCTGCAGTGGGAAAGAAAACATTGTACCAGAGTCAATGAGCATCAAAATAGTTTCAGTATCCAGTGTATTCATTCAAATTACATCTAGCCTAACCTCACTGGTGGCGTTTTGCACTCGATCTTGCAGCTTTGACGGGCACTATTACTATTGACTTTATTAGGAATAACAGGCTGATGTTTTTTTTTTTTGATACAGTTATCTTCTGCCTTTGTTTGGAGATGCATTTAATAGGTTAACTTACAATTGGTGAAATAACTAGTTTTTTTTAAGCCTGATCACATCTAAAGTTAATTTTGAGGAAACAGTGAATATTTTGCCTTGTACAAATACCAAAATGTGATGTCCTTAAATATGTTGTCTTAATCGTAAGAATTTGACTGTATCACTGTTGTTACAGTCATCTTGTTGGTTATTCATAAATGCTGATGGCTTGTTTGACCTTTTAAAGTCAATGCAATATATCACTATCATAATACACAAATGTGACAGCAAGTCAACATAAATGCTATTAACCTGGTTTCTACTTGTAATTACTCACTTATGTTTCTTGTCCTGCCTAGTGTTGGAAATGATCCACTGGCCATTCCCTATTCTATCAAAAATAGGACTGTTGATATCGATTACAACCCATTCCCAAAGTATTTTTCCAGTAACTATCTGAAATAGAAAAAAAGTGTGATTTATGCACTTCCGTCTGTCTGAGTGCGGGACACTGGTTTACATAGATATAGACACTCACAGTGGTTGATATCAGGACACTTCAGTTGCCATGGTATTTGTGATACTTGTATAACACCGCTAACCATGTGTGTAGGCTGCTAACTTGCTCCACTGCTGAGGAGGTACGGCTGGTAGTGGTACTGTTTGTGATCAGGACAGTTTGGTTTAATGGCAGATGAGGCCAGAGTACCTGGAGGTAGTGTGTAAGAGACAAGGAGACTATTAGGAGGTTTATTATGAAAGGTCCACTTGGTTCACCTCATGTGATGAAGCATCTAATGAGGCAGCATTGTAATGAACTTGTTATTGTTCTCTAAGCATTGTAATGATTTTGGCAGTTTGAAGGGGTTGGACTTCCTGTCATGCTGCAGGCCCAGTTTATATCCTAACTCCTGCCGTATTCTAAAATAGTTTTGTAGAGTTGTGATTATTTCTGTTTTGTGCCCTTTTTATATTCATAACAAACATATTTGCCAGCACAGTAATAGCTAAGCAATAGACTAAATAAATCCCTTAAAACAAGAAATCTAAAGCAAATTGAATTTAGTGTTTAGTAAGAAGTGGCATCATCTGAGGTTTGTATGGAAACGATTAAAAGGCAGTATAATACGGCATCACTCATTTACAGACAAAGTAGCATTCTATCAAATGGGACTCTGTCATGGTAAAACCATACCCTGCCTTTCATTGGGGGGGAAAACCAACAATGACTTGTTTAGTTTTATTTGTACTATTTCTTGTTCATTTTCATCCCTCACTCTTTTTTCAGTACTTTTTTTTTTTTTATCTTGGAAGGGACCTCATTCTTCAAAACAGATTTGTATCAAAATCATCAGAGCAGCATGATAGAACAGCAGGCTGTTCTTGCTGAGAAAGAGAGGGAGCATTTGGCTGTCTTTGACTTGCATACACATATGGTAGGAGAAATGCTAATTGCAGTAATGATTGTAGTCTGAGCGCTGCTACAGTGTGGCGGATATAAAAGCGAGTCGACACCCTGTGACGGCCCCCAGCTCTTTCAACCACGCTAAAACACATAGCGTGGCTGCCTTCACTAAGTAGGGACAGGGCCGGCAGTAGCCCCCCCCCCCCCCCCCCCCTAAAAAAGTGCATCAGTGCTTGGATGTGTCATTCATAAAAGAACACAGTGGGGAAAAAAGCTGCACTCGGGATCCTGGCTCCCTCAGACCACAACCCCCCCCTCCTGGCTGACCGAGTTGGGATGCTTGGCTGAACCTGAAAAGCCATGGGTCAGGTCTTTAACCCGGCCCAATGGTGATTACAGAAAAGAACAAGGCGGTCTCAATCACCACATCTCTGGGTTGACCTGTTGTAAAGTTGGTGGTTACAATGTGAGTCTCTGCTTTCTCCTTGGCCAAAATATTCATACAAGCCCCCACCTTCTGTTCATCCTATCCCATTGGGAATCTGCCATAACCAATTGGACAATGCCTGCCAGCAGCTGCAGACTTAAGATGTCCTCCCGACACTTTTTTCTTTCTGCGCTTGGGTTACGTTTTCTGTGGCTGTCATTGCTCTATATATTTGAGTGGCACATTGTTCAATTACTTATTGTCTTCATCATTTTTATTGTTTTGGCTTTTCAAACTTTCAGATGCACAATTTTCAAATTTTATGTATCCTTCTGCAGAACACCTGCTCCACCATCCTTCACCAAACCAATTTAGTTTAGAATTAATGTACAAGGATGAAAGCACGCTGAATCCAATGCCGAACTGCTTCCTATGGGTTGAGACTTAAGCTAGAATATTCTAGCCATTTTTAACGGTTAGAATCTACTAATATACTGTATATTTTAAAAAATGTTGTATGATGTAATGAGTTACTGCTGTATTAAGTACACCTGTAGACGTGGGCCGATATGAAAATGTAATGTCTCGATTATTCTGGCCAAAATAATTGCGATTCCCAATATTATACCACTAATCATCAAATAATGGTTAAAACTCAAAATAGCACTAAAACCTAATTGAAATCCCTATACCTTACATTTGGATTAAAGACAAATATTTTTATTTCATCACAGATGGGAAACGCATCAGTTTTAGTAAAAAGAAAAAAAAACGTAAATGAGGTAATCATAAGGTCCCCCTGCATAAATAATGGATAATTGAAAAAAGTATTGTGAGCTTGTTCTTTCTTTTAGGCTAATATTTGTTTTTCCACTTATCTACCATGTTGGAGTGCCAGACAGCTTTTGACGATATTGATGATTATACCAAAAATGGAAATTTCCCATGATCAACGTATTGAGTGTTTTTAATCCTTTATCGTCCCATTCTATTAGAATTGACCTCCGACAAACTGTCTTTTGGTCTGTTTTTAGCATTTTTTACGTATGTGAAGACGTATTAGACGCTGTTGACTTTAAATGCACATCCACCTATCTGATGCAGACCATCAGATAGATGGATGTGGAGTTAGCTTAGGAGCATGTTGTACTTTCTCCTCAAAAAAATCACCATTGATACTTCCATCTGTCCCCTTTGCCAGGTTGGATTAATTAGCATATTTATTACCAAATGATGACCCTTTCCCCTGAGAACGTATCCCATCAGGGTTTGACTTTAAGCTTTTTCTTCGGACAAGTCGCTGAGATGTTTTAGTCGATAGTCAAACTTACTTGTCTGAAATAGAAAAATGTAGGCCCTTTAAAAAAAAAAAAAAAGAATGCCATCAAGTATAACATTTGGAACTTTTGATGGTCTACACTGACAACAGGATAGTTGAAATATTATTTTGGGGTGTTGGAGAAAAAAGTCTGGAGCCTTACTGTCAATTATAGTTATCATAAAAGGACATTTTAATTTGAAAAATCTAAATCGTACAAAACTGCAATCTGTGCATCTCTAGTTAATAGTTTTAGAGTTTTTTGTTCTGTTAATAAAAGCATTGAATATGTCACTTTATACTTATACTTTACTTTATATGTCTCAGTTTTAACATGTTTTTATGTAAGAAAGTAACTCTTTGGATTACCAATATGTGGTCAGTTAATCCAAATAATGACTGTTTGGAAATTTGCTGCAAGCTTCTACGGGGTGCCTTTAAACCGGTTCTGCCATCTCTTAAGCATACTTAAAGCTTTGTCTATACTGTAGTGCGAGCCTCCGCAGATGGCGCACAAGCTCCGAGTGTGCATGCTCAATGCACTGTTCGTTGCATTATTCTCCGAAACTCGGAAGGGTGTACAAACTAAATGAACTGTGAAGTAGTGCTGGGCAATATGACCAAAAAATATCACGATATTTTTTAAGATTCTGGCAGTTTCATGGTATATCACGGCATTTTTTTAAGATTCTGGCGGTTTTACGGTATTTTTTTTCTCCCTTGACTGTTTTTATATAGGTTTGTAGTGGCTTACTCTGTCAGGAGTACATAGAATACAAAAAGATGTTTATGTCATCATGTATTTATAAAGGCTTTGATTACAAGAGGGTTTGCTTGGCCCCACAAAATGTTACAATATATTAAGGAATCAGAATGTATGAAACAGTTGCAGAATGTAAACAATTTTTATTGTGCAAACTGCAACATAGTAAAAACAGAACTTAAAGTTTTCCAATTTTAAGATAGTTGTATAAACACTATAAACTGACCTATACTGTTGTAGAAAAGTGGGCGACTGTACGTAGCTCCGCTTCCAGCTTGCTGCTGTGTTCTTATAATGTTGGGATCGCATTTTGACTGAAGTATTTCCCCCCCGGTAAGACATACCTTGAATCCAGTGTTTTAATTGTTGCTCTGAACCCGTCTTTCTCGACCTCCAAACAGCAGACACAGCTCCTCTCTTGGGCACACATTGTATTGGTGCATCTCCGGTCTGTCTTTGTTCACCCTGCATTGCTCTTTTCTGTTCTTTAATGTAACGTTAATGTAGCTACGGAGCCTCTCCCAGCTGTTAACAGACTAGCTAACGGGCTAGCTAGCGAGCTGTACCCAGCATGCTGTTCGGTGGTGTACTTTTATAAATGTACAATTATTAGTGTTACACATAGTTTGTGTCACAAACTGTTGTGCCGTGGTGTTTCCCTGTTAAAGAGAGTTAGTTGTGGGTTATTAATTGTTGTGTTATAACCATAACTTAGGGGTCCCTCTCGATATACAACTAGCGTTAGCTGGCAGAGGTGCAGGACCATGCACCGGTCGTGATTACGTCATTTTGTGGCCCACATGCCTCGCATCGGCTTGACTACGTTGAGTATAAACGAAGCTTAAGTGAACCCTTGGTGTGAATTGTCTGCTGGTAAAATACTACTTAATTGTTCATTTGATAGCAAGTATGCAGTACATACTGATTACATATGCAATGGTGGCTTGTTGACTCCAGGGAAGTGAAGAAAAGTTTGGTTGTAATGTCATCCATCGTTGATGTAGCGCTAGAATGTTATCAGGGCTTGGCATTACGCTCTGTCAGCTACTTGCCCTTCTGACAAATAGCTGAGGTGTTTAACTTAATGCGTACTTAATTGTCTGAAATAGAAAATATGGGCCTATTAATGAATAAAATCAACAAAGATTTGAACAATTGGACCAAAAAGATGTCAGAAATTCAAAATGTTGTCCTTAAATATTGTTACTGTCATCTATAGTGTTATTTTGCATAAAATACACAATTCAAAGGATTAGGAAATGCATGATTATCTTTTTCTTTAAATATTGGCTTTGATAAATAATGTCATTTTTATTAATGTATTATAAGCTGCTTATAACTATTGTCAAACAGGGCATAATTCCCTCTCTAATATTTATTTTATGTTGCTGTGAAAACAACTGGATTTATACGGTTATCACCAGAAACTACATTCTACAAGATTACATTTGAACATATTATGATAACGTTGTGTTTTACCTTCGTCCAATACTCATTTTTATTGTTTGGAGCTTGAAGCCCTAATTAGCTCTGTTATCTAGCCAAGCAGGAGAGTGCTGCTAACAGGGAGGGTATTGTCAGGAATTTATCCATACTACTACTCTTATCAATACTTCTTCTTAACGTGTTGCTTCTTTAATTGAGACTCTTATAGGTTCTTTTTAATTTCTAAATAATTGTTTATTATATTACAGTCATTTAGCAGACACTTTTATCCAAACTCTTTTATCCACTCACAATTGAGTATCTATCTATACACCGTAGGCACAGCTACGGGAGCAATTTTGGGGTTAAGTGTCTTGCTCATTGACATGAGACTGGTGAGAGTATATAACTAAATGTTTCTAGAGCAGCAACAGTAATGTTTACAATAGCAAAGTCACTTTATGAAGTCATTAAAATCTCACTGGAAACAAATCTAATATGTCAATAAGATAAATCATTTTACTGAGTGAAGTGTATAAAGAACGAAGAGCACAGACATGAGCCCTCTATGATTCACTGTCTGCAGGTACCGCTGGTAGAGTTAGTCTCTTCCAGCAGATACGTTTAACAATTATAAGATTTGCAGTAGGGCTGGGCGGTATGACCAAAAATGTATATCACCGGTCATCATTATACTGGTTTCACGGTATATCACGGTATTTTTTTTCGTTAACATATTAACTAATTAACGCAGAAAATGATTGACATTTTTAACACAAGAACTGGCCGGCAGCGAGCGGTGAACAGCTGTTTATGTGGCGTTTCTTCCGTCTCTTCCTGCTTCCTTCACCTACATTCCCCTGGGTCCTAAGACCCTCCAAGTACAGCTTCTTATCACCCTCTATCTACCAACTACATTTATAACAAATACCACACATATTACATTCTAATCAGCGTTGCATATGTGCGAAAATACCCCAAAAAGCAAAAAAAAAAACAAATTTAGAGTTTTTAAGGTGTTTTTGTTTAGTTATCGCTACTGATAATTTAACAAACATAAAAATATGACGTAAATAGGTTTGCAGTTTTCAAGGTGTACATTTCAGATTGCATCTATTACACACATGAAAATAACTCAAGTTTTCTGCTGAGGTGACGTAAGTTGCTTGTGTTACCACCAGCGGCATCAACAGTGGCTCCTAACTCGCAAAACGTCGGATTTTTTCAAACCAAAACACTTCCAAACAGCAGACACAGCTCCTCTCCTGGGCTCAGACTCTATTGGTGCATCTCCGGTCTCTCTTTGTTCCTCCTGCATCGCTCTTTTCTGTTCTTTAAGTAACGCGACGGAGCCTCTCCTAGCCGTTAGCAGACTGTTGTGCTACCGAGCTGTACCCAGCATGCTGTTTGGCGGTGAAATTTTATAAATGTACAATTATTAGTGTCACAAACTGTTGTGTGCCGTGGTTTTTTCCTGTTAAAGAGCGTTAGTTGTGGGTTATTAATTGTTGTTATAAAGTTATAACCATAATTTAGGGGTCCCTCTCACTATACAAGTAGCTCTGATCGTAGTACTTTTAGTGGTGAACTATATATTTTGCTTCCTGTTGAAGAGTGACAGCAGTTGTTACGGCTATACTGGTATGACGGTGTATGAAAAATTCATATCATACGGGAAATTAAAAACGGTATACCGCCCAGCCCTAATTTGCAGCAGACTAAGCCTAACAGTTGGACTACATATAGACAGCAGTTGCTTTAGCTTGTTGCAGTGCTTGTGTAAACATAGTGGCGGTGGATGAGTGACTTCAGACAGAGCCCATTGTAACATCACTTTTCTTCATGTTCACATCATGTTTATGCTTGTTGAACAGGTGTATTGATAAAGTACTGACTTTTTAGTCTGGAACGCACCTGTTTTGAAGCAATCCCTATTCGCAATGAAGCATTTTTAGTGATCGGATACAAGAACCATTAATGGCGATCTCCCGATTGTGTTTTAAGTTTAATGATAATGGACAACACGTTCAATATCAATGCAACACACATTTCCACATTGCATCAAATTGGACAAAGACCTTCCTTGGTCCCCATCAATGCACCCACCTAGTGTGAAGTAGATGAGATAAGCGGTTCTGTAGAGTTCCAAATAACACGTACCGTAAACAGAAATTCATTGCTTTAAATATAACATGCAATTGGGCTGGGCGATATGGCAAAAATCATCTCTACTGATGAGGGATGTTGAAATTTATCGACTTTACCATAACCACGATTATATCAGTTACGGTTTCATAACCGTAAATTTTGAATATCTATGGTGTCCTGATTCCTGCATTATTTTCCTGTGAAAACGGGAACCAACACAAAAAAAATCCAAGGAGTCATGTGAAGCGTGGATTAATTACACATTTTAACCATCAAAGTGTCAGTAAAAAAAACATCAGTGTGAAAAACTGTTTTCCTGCCAATCGTCATCGGCCCACATTAAGTTAAACATGTTATCTGGAGATCGGCATTGATGCTCTCTAGTTACAGTCGTATCATGAACAAAACATCTGTTGACATCGGCAGGAGAAAAGCTAATAACGTTAGTAACTCTGTCAGCTAACAGCTGTTGTAATAAAGTAAGAAATAGAACCGTTCGGCTCTGATTCGAGGTTCCATTTAGTTGCATTATGGTTCGTTCAAGCTCCCTTCAGTTAAAATGAGTATTGAGCGAAATTTTTAAATCAGGATTAGTGTCGGAGGAAATATCACAGTACTCACGATTATTAACCAGAATAATTCTAATATGCCTATTGCTAATGAAGTAAAATCTGTAATGGTTGATTTTCAAAAACACACTATTCAAATGATTAGGAAATAAAAAGAAATCTTAACATTAGTATTTTTAATTAGTTAAAATACTATTTTTTTTAAACTCAATTTTGTATGATTACATTTTGAACACATCATTTACTTTTGTCCAATGCAGAATTTTACTGAATGGAGCGTGAACACACCACAATGTACTTTAATGAAACCTCCTACTCCACATGTGTCAAACTCTAAGCCCGCGGGCTGAATCTGGCCCGCCACGTCATCTTGTGTGGCCCGCGAATCCGCCAGCAAAAAATGAGAACATTAAAAAAAAAAAAAAATGAATAATGAAAAATGAAAGCATTGATCGGGCCCTTGCATATTCACGCTGGTCGAGGGTACTGACAGGACTCTGCGTGATGCGGCCTTGCTGTGACCATCATACACTGCGTGCACGAGTTAAACGGTATTTCCTGTGTCGACCAATGGCGTAGCCAGGTCATTTTGCCAGGTCTTAAGCCTTGAGTGTTTTGAGTGTAGCTCCAAATACAATCATAAATGTAAGCCTGTAAAGATCGACAAAAAACTGAATGAGTGTGAATGCGCTTCAGTGTTAGTAACATAAGAGACTGTCAAAGTAAATGCAGGTCTCAAAACCAACTGTTTGTTTGTGCAGGTAGCTCTGACAATCACTGCTGAGTGACTCAAAGCTGGAAGAGTCGAGAAGAAATAGGAGAATGAATAGTTCCATGTTGAAAAAAACCCCATCTTTTTGTTGAAATGTTTCAGCCAAAAGGTGAGCCAATGTAGAATAATGTATCATACAAATTAGGGGGTCACAAAAGTCATGGTTCGGTTCGGATCACGGTTTTTGAGTCACGGTTCGGATAATTTTTCGGATCAGCAGAGAAAAGGGGAGGAGACAAATATAACTTTGCTTTCCATTTATTAATTGAAGAACTTCAAGAACACTTAAAGCAACGAACTTTGGGCTATAGTCTTACTTAAAAACAAAAATATTGAATGTGTCCAATTTGAAACAAAATTAAATAAATAACAAATAAAAATAAAACATTCAAGAATACTCAATTCTGTTAAGTTTAAATGCAACATTAGGTATGTTGATACCCTCGTCCATTGATCAATATTGAAAGAAAAAAAAACAGCCAGTGTCTACAGCCTCAAAAGAGAAAGAAAGCAGAGCAGACCGGAGCTAGCTTCTACTGTTTCAACTGAACTGAACTGCTCGGCAACAACTTAGGTCTATGTTTACTTCCTGTCAGGTTATGTTATTCAAATACACTGCAATAATGTTTACCATTACTGTGAAATGGTCAACAACTTTACATTTGTTAAAAAAAAAAAAATGAGAAGATAAGATATGATAATCCTTTATCAGTCCCACAGTGGGGAAATTTACAGGATCACAGCAACAAAGTGGACATTGCACACATGGTACATGGTAAAAAACAAGATCAGCAAGTATTATAAATAGTAATAAACAGTAAAGAATATCAACTAAGTAAAAAAAGTACAAAAGTCCACAATTAGTAAATATAACAAAAAAAAAATGTTTTTAGCGTTGTGTGGTCTACTGGAAACACAGCTGGTTGTGCAGCCTGACAGTGGCAGGAAGGAAGGACCTGCGGTACCTCTCCTTCACACACCGGGGGTGAATCAGCAGGTGGCTGAAAGAGCTGCCAGGGCGTCACGCAAGGGGTGGGAGGTGTTGTTCATCAGGGATGATAGCTTAGCCATCATCCTCCTGTCTCCCTCCACCGTATCCAATGGACACCCCAGCACACTGCTGGCCTTCTTGATCAGTTTGTTGAGTCTGTTCCTGTCAGCTGTCGAGATGCTGCTGCCCCAGCAGACCACTCCATAAAAGATGTCTGATGCCACCATGGAGTCAAAGAAGGTCCTCAGGAGTGCTCCCTGCACTCCAAAAGACCTCAGTCTCCTCAGCAGATAGTGTCTACTCTGACCCTTTTTGTAGAGTGCGTGTGTGTGATCAGTCCAGTCCAGTTTATTGTTAAAGTGAACACCCAGGTACTTATAAGATCTCACGATCTCAATGTCCATTCCCTGGATGTTCACTGGTACCGGAGGAGAGCGTTTACCCTGGCGGAAGTCCACCACCAGCTCTTTGGTTTTACCAGAGTTGATCTGGAGGCGGTTCCGCTGGCACCATTCTATGAAGTCCTGGTTCAGTTCCCTGTATTCCCTGTCATCATCAGCGGAAATGAGGCCGACAATTGCAGAGTCATTAGAGAACCTTTGCAGGTGGCAGTTAGGAGAGTTGTGTGTGAAGTCCGAGGTGTAGATACTCCCGTATCCGCACATACTGTGGACGGTTGGTGAGGTAGTCCAGGATCCATGCAGTGAGGTGGTGGTCCACCCCGGTCTGCTCCAGCTTGTCCCTCAGAAGCAAAGACTGGATGGTGTTGAAGGCACTGGAGGAATCAAAATACCGGTTCAACCGGTATACCGGTTTTAATTTCCCGTATAATATGAATTTTTCACACACCATCATACCGGTATGGCCGAAACAACTGCTGTCACTCTTCAACAGGAAGCAAAATATATTGTTCGCCGCAAAGAGTGCTACTGTCGGAGCTACTTATGTAGTGAAAGGGACTGCTAAGTAATGACTATAACTTTATAACACAACAATTAATAACCCACAACTAACGCTCTTTTACAGGGCAACACCACGGCACACAACAGTTTTTGACACATAAACAATTTGTAACACTAATAATTGTACATTATAAAATTCCACTGCCAAACAGCATGCTGGGTACAGCTCGGTAGCTAGCCGTTAGCACAACAGTCTGCTAACAGCTGGGAGAGTCTCCGTCGCGTTACTTAAAGAACAGAAAAGAGCGATGCAGGAGGAACAAAGAGAGCGGAGATGCACCAATAGAGTCTGAGCCCAAGAGAGGAGCTGTGTCTGCTGTTTGGAAGTGTTTTGGTTTGAAAAAATCCGACGTTTTGCGAATTTGGAGTCATTGTTGATGCCGCTGGTGGTAACAAGAGCAACTTACGTCACCTCAGCAGAACACGTGAGTTATTTTCATGCGTGTAATTATTTTTTTTTTGCTTTTTGGGGTATTTTGGTTTGACACATGCAACGCTGATTACCTAGTACTATGTGTGGTATTAGTTATAAATGTACGTTGGTACATAGAGGGTGATAAGAAGCTGTACTTGGAGGGTCTTAGGACCCTCCAGAATGTAGATGAAGGAAACAGGAAGAGACTGAAGACACACCACACAAACAGCTGTTCACCGCTCGCTGCCAGCCGGTTCTTGTTAAAAATGTCCGCTTTATAATTAAACGCTCGAAAAAATAATTTTTGGCGTTGACGTGCTAACGCAAAAAAATACCGTGAAACCAGTATAATCTTACAAAATACCGTGATACACATTTTTGGTCATACTGCCCAGCCCTAAAGCTGACCATCATCTAGATTGCGCTATAAAAGTGTACTCTAATAATAATAATTTATTCAAGACTTACAATCTACAGTTACACTGGAGAACATAAATGCATAGTTTGTGTAAAATCTCTTGTGCATTTATATCCAACAGTGGACTCTGCAAGTAACAATAAAATCCTCTATTAAACACAGTCCTTTCAGCAGGGTTCTAATCCCAATTGTCAGTCCTGACAAAAAGCCAAAAAATAATCTTTTAAAAAAGAGGTTGTTACAGCCTATATATTGAATAGGTATTAATGGGAAAAATAAATTTAACCATGAATAGTATCAAAAACAGTTTTTTTTTGTTGTTGTTTTTAATTCATTTACAAGGATTTTAGAACATCACATGTATGACACATACATGTCTAGGCTTTGTCAGTATGCTGACAGTGGCATGCATCCTGGAACTTCCCCTTCCTGCTGCCAGGTTGAATCACCTCATTGCTGTTTCAGAATCTCATCATCTGTGGCTGCACATGAGACATGATTCTTTCTGACGGCATCTGTAATTGCACAAGCAGATCATACAAAATCCCATGAACCCTCATTCATATAGCAGACATGCCGTCTAAAAGCTAGTGGCTTTTTTTCTGTCTAGCATTTAAAGGTTTGCTATGCTATATTCAGAGCTAATATATCATATAACTATTATGTAAAGATATAGTAATATCTACCTGAGCAGAGAATGACGTTGCGAAGAGAATTTGTAAGTTTGAACACTACCTAAGACCTTTGGGTGACTTCAAATTGTTTTCATTAAATATAGTTACTTACGCAGGAGCAAAGTCTTCAACTCCATCTGGCTGAAAGACTTTTTCCCCATTTATCCCTTTCCAGTTAATTCTGGACAACATAATCATTGAACATGTGGGCAAGGATGTTCCATGGAACACGTTTTGTGTCATGTCCTCCGATGGTTGCCATGAAGGAAATCTAAAATGGATCAAAAAAGTATCTGATACTTTTCAGAATGTTTTTTAAAATACATTTATCAAACAGGGTATTATCCAGTGTTAATACATATAATATAGAATAGTTCAAATCAAGATTGATTTTAATCTTATTTAAAAGATTTTAAAAATGTAATCAGAGTGAGATGCTTAATAAAACAAAATAAAAACTCACCACACTCTTCTTCAGCTGAGAGTTGGAGGATCTTTAAAGCGGTCCTCAAAATGTTCCACTTCCTCCAGTGAGTTACATGGAAACTGTACTGGGTCAGTCACTTCGACTTCTTGGCCAGTTGTGTGTAGCTTGTTGATGAGATAGTTTACTCTGGCAATTAATTGGTCTTGCTGGTGTTTAATGTTCTCCAGAAAGCTCATAATATGAACTTGAGCAGCTGTTAAAAAAAGAACATTAGATTAAGATTAAAAATTTCTATGGACAACTGATTAAGACAGATTTCACTACAAATATGGAAACAGCAAGTTTTTTTTTAAGGTGACTCAAACAACACAATACGATATGCATGCAAGAAGTCAACTCTACCACACCCCTTCAGCACAGCACAAAGCCCCACAAGAAATTAAACTGAAAATGGCCCAGTCAATTGATTTGTTTAAAAAAAAAAACACTAAATCTAATAAGCATGGGAAGAACAGTGGTTGGCTCCTCTAGTGTCTTTGTTTAAAACAAAAGAAACAATACATTATACAAATGGGAACCTTTACACAAACATTTGATACGTTTACATGCAATGTAAACCTAAGTATCTACCTTTCTAAACTGGCCACTGTCCCCTCTAGCAGACAACACATTTGTAACCATTATCTCACACACCTTTGATTTAATGCTATGACCTAAAAAAGAATACATCATGTTTCTACAATTTTGGCCCTAAAATCATGCTTTTAAACATATTTAAAAAAGGAAAGAAAGAGAGCCTACTAAATCAGTCACCAAACAAAGGCTGGCCTCAAGGTTGATCAGCTGCTCTCTCAGGTTTGTCTGAGTTCAGGAGGAAATGCCCAAGTGTACGTCCCACCCCATTGTATTGTATGCCCCCTGTTGCATGGGTCCTAATGGTAGGCTGCCTGTTACCTGCCTGTAGTATTAACTGGATTCATCTGGTCATTGTCATGGTTACAGATGTATGCACCAAAAGTGCCATGGGAATATTTTTGTCAAGTCTTAACTTTTCATCTTTTTGTAAAAAAAAAATGTTGCTGCCAGAAATGGGCTTCCATATAAAAGGCATATGATTGTCTTGAAATTAAAATCTATGCTGCTTTACAGTGTACAGTAGCCATAAACTACATCTCCAGCTCTCTTGGGGGTGACTATGGCTGCTTTACTAGTCTCACGTCAATGTGTCCTTGAGCAAGACACTTAACCCCAAAATTACTCCCGTAGCTGCGTCTACGGTGTGTAGATGGATACTAAATTGTAAGTCGCTTTGGATAAATGACCGTAATGTAATGTAATCTCCCACAATGCATGTAGACTTTGTGACCCGTGAAATGACGGCATCCTGCCGCTAGACGGGAATTATATTATAATATAAATACATTTTTACATTTATATAACTGCATGTACAATATTTTTAAACTAGAATAATCAAATGCAGAGAGAGTTATTTAACCATATATTAGGGAGTAGTTACATTTATACAGTCTTACAGTTGCCTTTGAGGGCAACCATAATGCTGATGTTGCCCAGCGTGAAAATGAGTTTGACACCCCTGTCCTCCTCTATAACTGCTGTTGCTGTCCATGTTGCTAACGTTGCTAGCTCTCCTGCTGATTTCAACACGGATTTGTTGCTCATAATGTGTCATTACCAGACTAGCGTCTAGAAAGCAGTAATGCCGATCTCCAGATATTTTTACTGAATATTCTGCCGTAAAACATTTTTTTACACTCTGATGGTTAAATCCATGGACTCCCTGGTCATTTTATATCCAAAATGCTCCCACTGGCGATTAATGGCACTTTAATAAGGCTGGAGTGTTGGTTCCTTCTGAAATGTTAACAAGTCTTCAGGTGAGTGGCATGTCTCTCTCTCTCTCTCTCTCTCACTCTCACTCACTCACTCACTCACTCACTCACTCACTCACTCACTCACTCACTCACTCACTCACTCACACACACACACACACACAATGTGTTTCAATGCAGGAATCAGGACACCATGGATATCACAGCCTCTTCATTGTTATGGTTATTAAACTGGGATTTGTATATCCCCAATTATTACAAAACGGTTAATCCCGACATCTCTAATTTAAATATAAAAGGATATAGTTCATGTAATATATTATTGATACTTGGCGTTCATGTATCGATGCAATATTGCCCCATATAATGACATTTATCACGATGTAGCATGCTTCTGGTAATTCAATAAATAATCTATGAAATAACTACATGGTAAAGCCTATTTATGTATACTCCTGTGTTATTTGAAAAACTTGACAAACAAAAAATATTGAGTATTTTATTCAGCACTTCAGTGCAAAATGAACTAATTAAGTAAATATAGACCTCACCTATATCTCATCTAAACAAAAAGGGGTAGCAAATGTAATTCAGCTGATAAATGCATCATTTGACAGGACAGGTAGGCCCATACAAGGCCCATATTAATGGATGCACTCCATGGTCTAAATTAACTTCAAGTAAGTCCTACATAACCCCACTGATTAAGATAGCATTGAGTCATGGTTATGATGACAGAGGTTAGCTGTGGAGAGAAGTTTTGTTCTACTTTTAGACCTGCTTTGTTCACATTCGGTGTGAAAGCAACATACAAGTGATAGACATGTAGTGTGCTAACATCAACCATTCATTTACATGTCTGTGTTGTCTGGGTGTGTGCGCTGCTTCTCCATAGATTTGATTTATCTGTTAACCGTTGTATGTAGTACAACAGAGGTACTGTTTCTACATGTGGCCACAAACACTGTTAACGCTTTTCTGTAATCTATCATTCTGTCCCCACTCCAAATATGCTTGTAGTGGAGGCCGATGTGTGGCAAACATTGCAGAACATGGTTTTCTGGTTCGTGTCTGACTTTGGTATGAGCTCTCCTTGGTTTGGCTGGGCTGAGTCTGACAAAGCTTCTGCATGTTGTGCCCTCTTGAAGCAAAACAGCTGTTCTCTCCAGCTTCGCTGCATTCTAGCTTCCACATGCAAAGAATGTAAAGAATCGACCAAATGATCTAAATATTGCTGACATTACGATAGAAACGATATCAAACAAAAACACAATAGACATTTTTATTTCATTTGACAGTATATCGTCATATCGCCCAGCCCTACTGTACAAAACATCAATTGATATGCTCTCCTCAAAACCACAAGACTTCATTGCCAGAAACTGCAATTTTACCTCATGAATCATTGTAAAACGCACGTCATTCAAACTCGGAAGAAATCTCACCAAAACTGTTGAACAGTGGAAAGACTAACCAAGACAATCACCAAATCTACAGAAGCTTGGCATTAGTAGTTTCAATGATGTATTATGAGCTGCTTCGAGCTAGTGTGAGGAAGTTAAACGGGTCGTAATTCCCTCTCCGATATCTAGTTTATATTGCTGTGAAAACGCAGTGTTTCCCATTATTACCTAGACCAGGGGTATTCAAATAAATTTCCAAAAGGTCCAGATTGAGAAAATCTCCTCGTGCAAAGGTTTGGAACATTACAGTAATATCTAACTTGCACTATTTAGTGCCATATATATATTCAAGAAGTCTAGTAGTAACAATGTCTCTGTGTAGTAAACAACAGTCAAATCAAATAAGAAAGTACACATCAATTATATTTTAACAATTATTATTCTCAGTTTTCAAATTTAACTGGATGGATTAAATAATACATAGAAATACATAAATACATGTTCTTCTCATTTCAAGTAAAATAAGGGCTGGATTAAAGAAAAACGGACATAACAGAAAACCTTCGAAAAATGTGCATCTTAAAATAAATTACTTCATTTTAGAAAAATGTATTTCACTGAATTGCCCTGCAGCTTTAAATTCAGTTCATTCAGGTGTGAAGTGATGTCAATCAAATAAAACATATTTTCTCATCTTCTAACAGAAATGTGTGAGCATGGACTTATTCTGTGGTTATTAAACCACTTGTTTCAGCTCTATTCTCTCCTTATACGTCAATGTTTGTCAACGAATTGATGTGTGGTCCTGGTCATTATGGGCTCTTATGTTTATTTTCTGTGACTTAATTTCAATTTGGAGTGGTTACATTTGCTCCAGTTACGACATACTGTTTCACAGCTGCCCGTGGGAAGCATTCACCCATACGAGTCTGCCATTATTTGGTCAAAGACTGCTCTCTTTTTAGAAGCTGTCCTTTGTAAATTACTTTTCAATTCAATTCAAGTTATAATTGTCCTGCTCTGCGATCTCTTTCCTCGTCTCTCCCCCGTGTGTCATGGTGTGTGTACAGCTCACTTGAGTCAGGAAACTTGTCAGAATACCCATATTTGATTGGCTGAACTGCATCACGTGACTCATTGGTCGGTGCGTTTCCTGCACTGCTGAACAAGTGCCGTAAATGCTGGAAAAGCTGCGCCGGTTAAAATAGTAGCGCTCCGTCAAAATGTAATGATTCTCAATTATCTATCAGTTTTAGGTCCTGGGTCCGGATACAACGGCGTCTAGGTCCGGATCCGGACCACGGTCTGCCAGTTAACGACCCCTGACCTAGACTCTTGAGGACCACCAAGTCTATTCTGTCCTGCCACAGTTTCATTATGAAAGGAAAAGATTTCTACACTCAATGGGTAGGCTGGTTTGGCTCTCCCCATGCGCGTTTCCTCCACAGTGGACAGTGATCGGCTCCAGTTGGGCTCTGAAAATGAAAGTGGCTCATGGCTCGTGTCAGCGTTACACCCCTCTCTCTGTCTGCGGGGAGTGACGGGAGTTCCGTGTTCCTGGCGTGACTGTCCTCAGTACTGTCTTAAAACATGGAGCCCGTCTCATTTACGGTGCTTCGTGAGTGTAGCTTCTTTGCTGTGTCATCATCATTCATATTTATACAACCTATACACAACCAATGTGTTTATGATTAAGTTATTTACTAGAACTCAGAATACTTAAAGTAAAAGTTCTGCATGCAAAATGTAGCCTAAGTAGAACTACAAAATGATTGGCATCACAATTTTTTCCTAAAAGTATACTCACTATGTAGATGCCCATATCCAATAATATATTGATGGTAGCCCTATATCACTGATGTACTAATATGGCAATCATTTTAATGTTGCAGTTGGTAAAGGTGGAGCTCATTTTATTTTAGAAAGCATTAATGCCAATTTGTCAATCGCACATTTTTTACTAATTAACAGCTGATAATGTTGAGTGCCGCGATTTACTTTTCACCTCCCCGATCAGCATTCCAATACAACATGAAAAGAGCCTAAAGAACAAGTAATGGACTAAAGAGATCTTGGTCAACCTAGACCAAAATGACCTATTAATCGACGGATTGACTAAATGTTGGTAGCCCTTGTGGATAGAGGAGTATGTTGAAACCAAGAGACTTCCATGTACTTTATTTGCTCTCCTGATAGCCAATATTTTACTCTTTTGAAGCAGAAACACTCCCCCCCCTTCCCGCTGTATTAGTCCTTTACTTTAAATGTGGTTTGAGGATGTGTATTAACATCACTTTACATGGCTCCATCTTTCTCATTACAGCAGGCCAATGAGGCTCTGCATCACCAGCACCAAGTAGCCGGGAACAGCCTCTTGCCCTTGCTCAGTTCTGGAACGGAACCACCTGATCAGAAACCGGTGCTGCCCATTCCCTTGGACCAGAAACCCCCCGTCAGTGCTGCAGAACTTCTTAAAGACAATGTGGCTAGTGGGACTGGGGGAGGAGGTGGTGGGGGGCCTCTAGTTGCTGTGGTCAAAAAGGAGCCTAAATCAAAGACACCCTTCATCTGTGGCTACTGCAACAAGGCTTTCCGGGACAGCTACCACCTCCGGCGGCACGAGTCTTGCCACACTGGGATTAAGATGGTTTCGCGGCCTAAGAAGACACAAACAGCCCCCACCATGGTGCCGCTCATATCCACTGTACCACGTGAGAACAGTGGAAACCCTTCATACATTACTACTATAGCTGGTATCCTAACTACAGCTACCACGTCCACATCCACAGGCACCAGCATCATGACCCCAATGCAACACCAACAGCAGCAGAGCATCCCTAAGAAACCCCCCAAACCAGTGAAAAAGAATCACGGTTGCGACATGTGTGGTAAGGCCTTCAGAGATGTTTACCACCTCAACCGCCACAAGCTGTCTCACTCTGATGAGAAGCCGTTTGAGTGTCCCATCTGCCAGCAGAGGTTTAAGAGGAAGGATCGCATGACATACCATGTCCGCTCCCATGATGGTGGAGTTCACAAGCCTTACATCTGCTCTGTCTGTGGGAAGGGCTTCTCCAGGTATGTGGACATCATTTATTTTAACTTGACCTCTGATCTTTGCTAATGGAAAAAGAGGAGTGTAGCAAATCAGTGTAATGTTGTTTTCACTTATTTTGACTCTGTGTCCTAAATGCGTGCAGTGTAGTGGCTGTCGTAAAGGGAGCAGCTATCGGGTTGAGGTGGACAAAGAAAGGATCAGTTTTTGATCAGCTTCTTTTCAGCCGAACCAAAAGGTTTTAAAATAAAGTCTGGAAGTCTGGTCTGAAATTACAGTTGCCTGTAAAATGGTGTTGTTTGATTATCTATCTTGCTATTGAAAGAATATACTGATAGTTTGTGTGGAATTTTAATTGATAATTGTTTTTCTAACCAATAGTGAGTCACTAAAAATGCTTCATTGTGAATAGGGATGGCTACCCGGCATCAAACAGGTGCTAAATTATGAAAGGGATGCGTATTGATAATCTGCTATGTTATTGGTTCTGTTATCGGTACTTTATAGCGCTTTGGTGTGAAGCATTATCACGCTGCAGCCTCGACCTGAGCTCTCTGTGTCGGGGCTGAGCCAGCAGGAGTATCGATGAAGAACAGTACCGATAATGAATATCGATAAAGAACAGTACCGATAAGAGTATCGATAAGAGAATCGACGAAGAACCGTATCAATAAGAGTAGTATTATGGATAAAATCCTAGTGATACCGTCCCTATTTACCATCAGCTGCAGTATATGTGCAGAACAGTCACCATTTCACCTTTTGGGGTGAGTTAGCAAGGAGAGAGGGAGAAGGAGAGAGCAAGATGAGTCAGCAGTGACGCTCTAGCTGTGAACGTAGCAGTGTCTACAGAGGGTTAGCCCTGAAGTTAACCAAACCTCCGACTCAGGCTTTCTTATGGTAGGCTGACTTTTAAGGAGGACCAACGCTATTCTCCTTTTAAATGACAAGCCGCTCCTTCAAGTCTTTCTCAGCTTATTTTTTTATATTTTATATACCTTTTAACTGTTGAACTACTCAAAATTGTTTTTGTTACAAGTGTAACATCCCCAGGTGAGGTCTAAGGGGGTCTGATTAGAGGGTGACAACATTCTTTTATTTCTTGACGTGGATTAGTCCCAGGCAGTCGACTCGGTCTCAGAATTGGCCTTGAAGATTAGGGTTAATTTAAAATAGTAGATGGCGTTTTGAGCCATTTTTAACGATGAAATGCTGATTTATATCAGTTTGGTGAGAACTGTCAATATAAGTGCATTAAGTGTGCAGTCTTTAATTATTAACATCCCTTCCCGTCAAACGAAGCAAAACAAAGTATTCAAAAGATTAGTCAAGGTAGTTGACCTAAGACAGTCTGCTGCTACCTTCTGTATTCTGAGTGGTGAAATATTAGATGAACTGCTGATTGTGTCACATCTGTCAAACTAATCTGATGTGGTCAACATCATGAATGACATGTGTCTATATTGTGACTGCCCTAATCTCTTATGTCAATGAAATGATGCCACTAGTAAAGCCAAAGGATTTCCATTTTCTTCCTTGTCTTCATCTCACCCTGCAGACCGGATCACCTAAGCTGTCATGTCAAGCATGTCCATTCCTCAGAGAGGCCATTTAAGTGCCAAGTAACGGTAAGAGTCTTCACTCAGTGTCCTCTCTGCAAAAATGTTCACCTATACGTACATTTTGATATTTCACTCTAGTCTTTTCCTGTATCTGCTTTTGTCTGTATCGGAACGCATCAATACATGTTTTACTTTTTGCTGTTGATGAAAGTATTCTAGTCACATGGTCAGGTTCCTCATGTGCTAAGAGGAAAAAAAACAATATTCACTGGTTTCTGTCCCAGGCCTGTACCTCCGCCTTCGCTACCAAAGACCGTCTGCGCTCCCACATGATCAGGCATGAAGGCAAAGTGACCTGCAACATCTGTGGCAAAATGCTAAGCGCTGCCTACATCACAAGTCACCTCAAGACGCATGGCCAGGCCAGCTTCAGCAACCCATGTAACAATAAAGGTAGACAAGAGTGTTCTTTTACTTCTCGTAAAGCTCCTCACTACTTACTCCACCTTTTCAGTTTAACACTTAATCACTGGCAAAACTGTGATAACAGCCGAAGCCACACATATGGAGACTTCACAAACCATTGACATATTGGATACATTATTTGTCATGATACTGATTGGGGGTTTTCTGTCAATATTCTGCTTAGAGTAATCACAGTGTCTCTCCATAGGAGTCCTGCCTATTACAGTGCTAAGAGCTAATGTGTGCATTTTCCATTCACTTACATTACGGTGCATTCAACTTCTAAACAGTAAAAATGAGCATTGGGCAAAGGTTCATTAGCTAATCATGATGTGTTCAATTTCATTTTATAATCCAGTTGTTTGAGGGAGATTTTCTCACAGCAATATAAATAAGAAATTCAAGCTCTAAGCAGCTTATAATACTTAAACTACTAATGCCCCAAAACATGTTTAATCAAAGCAAATATTTAAATAAAAATACAGTCAGTTATTTCCTACTCATTTGAATTGTGTTTTTGCAAATACTCAGCATAGATCATAGTAACAAAGTCATGTTTAACATTTCAAATTTTTGCTTTTTTTTTATCAAATTGTCCATTGATTTTTTAAAATCTATTAACATGCCTACATTTTCCATTGCAAGTAAGACAAGTACATTTAGCTATTGTACATAAAACAAGTGTAATGTCAAGCGTCGGGGTGTGGAATCTGAAAGGTGTGGTGTTAAAGGCGTTATTCAGCTGCATTACAAGAATTGTATGATTCAGCAATTTTGGAGCTTGACCCATACTAAGGGCAACATGTCTGTCTCTGCTGCTACCATTGTAACCAATTTTTTTATCCCCCAACTTAATGAAGGTGGCCTACCACTTAAAAGAGAAGATGTATTAGATGTCAAGAATAAGCTAGGATAAACTAATTAATGGTGTGTGTGTGTGTGTGTGTGTGTGTGTGTGTGTGTGTGTGTGTGTGTGTGTGTGTGTGTGTGTGTGTGTATGTGTATATCCCATGGTAAAATGTTAAGTATTTAACACCCCTTTCCCACGCCACATACACACAAGTTAACCGTGCCAACTGTTGAAGCTGACTCCCAGATGATGGCACTGCTGCCCTGTGCTCTTGTAACTATATGTGTCTGTATTTCTGAATAGGCATAAGTGACTGGCAGTGGAACCACACAGGGCCACGAAAAGGTAATCCAGTAGCTAGTAGCAGAAACCCCAAAGTACCGAATTCTAACCTCTGCAAAACACAAGTGGCCAGTTTTTCTTCACGCACCATGTCACACAAGTACAGAAGCATTTATTTTCTGAGGACTGTTGTAATTAAGGTTCTTAGTTCTGCTAATATAAGGTTAAATTTCATGAAGCAGGATCAGTAGATCATTTAAATGAACCACACACTGGACCATAAACACTACCTGACCATTAGAGGTCATCTTGCACTACTCAGATGTCCATTCTGTCCTGACTTTGACCAGATTGAACGGCTTTTTATTTACCTACTCTTCAAATCGAACAATAATAACAGAAATTATTAATAATAACAAAAATTATAACAAAAATGATCCCAGTAGAGATAAGGTCATAACTGACCCAGCTGCGAGCTAGCCACCTTACAGCATAGGTGAGTCAAGTGGATGATGACCCTGTGATGTACTCAGCTGGGATGGTCAAATTGGCAGTCCTGCAGTATAGTGTGCATCCAGCCTTAGGCATACACGGAGCTTAAGTTGTCCTTCATAATGTGTTACTGTTTCAAATGAAAGTTCTGAATTCAAACTAATGGACAGTTAGCTGGTTAGTCTATTGATCCTGCTTTTTGAATTTACCCCTCAGGTGAGTTGACGGTAGGAGAGATTTTAAATAACTCCTTCCAAGTCCTAATTGACAACTCTCACAAAGGTAGGTTTCTTCAACAATATTACCAGAGTTGACATAATGCATTAATGGTGTATTGACATTTTCAGTGACCCAGCTTAACAGCCAAGGAGCTGAGAGGGCTGTTGACTTTCCCTGTTTTGGAGGGGTAGTATATTTTCACAAGGTTGACCAGCCCTGACTCTACCCTTATCTGTCTTTTTTTTAAAACAGATGGCAACACTGTGCACAACAACTCGGCCACTACGACGCCGGTCACCCACGCGGCAGCAATAACCTCGGCCCTGAATCGCGGCGGCATTGCCGGCAATCCTGTCACCATCGCTGCTCAGATGAACATCGGCACCAGTACGGTCAACATCACGTCACAGGTCCACCTGCAGCACCCCGTCACCATCACTGGCCCTGTGAACCTGGCCTCCGTCAACATCCCCACAACGGCACACATGAATATCGCCCACCCTGTGGCCATCACCACTCCCATGTCCATGAATATCACCGGGCCACTCAACATTGCCATGAGGTCCATGGAGAGCATGCCTTTTCTATCCCAAGTCCTGCCTTCCTCCCCTCCTTGGTAGAGCTTCTCATAGCCTATGTAAGAGCCGATAATGTTTTAACTGCCTAATAATGGATGAGCCTGTCAAATCTTAGTAAAACTGCCCTTTTGATGGGTTGATAGTGTGTTAAACTTGAAAAGGTAATAACTAATGTAATTCAACCACATAGATAGTAACCAATGATTGTTACTTGCAGGAGTGATTACTGCATAATTTGTCAATTTTTTATTTTGTTTGTATTTATAGGAGAAAAAATATTTCAAATATCCATAATCATGATAGAAAAATAATAGTTTTGAGTGCTTACAGTCGTTCATTGCAGAGTATTAGCCAACATACAACATAGTAAAGTGAGATATGTTTTAGAGTCTGTCAGATGAATGGTCATTTTTAGGGATGGGCAACATGGATACACCTGTCTATCATAGTACGAGTTTGGTCTTATTTTATTTTAGATATTGTAATATAGGACATTTCTAGAAATGTAATAGAGAAAGGTTTTATTGATACCAGATGGGACTTTCTGTTCTTGGCTAACCCAGTGAATTAATTTCTTGACAAATCAAGGTACTTCATCACATTGATGCAAAACTTCTGTAAATCAAAATATTACCATAAAGCAGTCCTGCTCATAGATATGCGACATTGCCCACATTGGCCTAGTATACCAAAATGGAGAGATACCTCAGTGTAAACGGTAAACGGCAACATTTCTGACAAATATCAAGTTATTGTCGCCTCACAGTATATATCGTATCGCTCAGCCCTAGGCCACGGTGTTACTCACTGCCGTAGTTTGTTGTCGGTCAAGTCTTTCTCATTCTTACTAGTTGGGTTTCTGAGGGCCATGTCATTCTCAAATATGAACAGACAAAAAATATCATAACTTCATTCATTTTTTTCTGTTATCAACTACATTTCAGTGTTCATCAGGTCTAGAGCTGTCAATGCGTGATCCAAGAATGGAACTCCAGTTGTGTGATAGCAGGAGATCCTATGGGGGAGAGGAGAATTAATACCACTGTGTCTGTTCACACATGTGAGTGGCCTCCAATCTCCACCGGCTGATAAAGACCATGAAATATAGTTGAAAGCGCCCAGGCTCAGATAAACATCATTTTGTGCAGATATTCCGTGTACATAATATTTTATGCCAAAGATTTTTTAAGTATTGTGCTTTCCCCTAGATGTTATATTTTGAAAGATAAGAGGGAAACCTTTAAACAGCATTTGGACCATCATAGGACACTTAAATTCTCTTTTGGAAACCCAGAGTAATGAAATTGGAGCCTCGGGTGGGGCTGTCTTCCCCCTGTCTGCCTGACTCATTTTTCATCAGAAGCCAACAATACCCATTATATCATTGCAATAATAATTCTCCTATTTTTAATATGTGATAATGTGTATATTAATGTTAAATTGTTGGCATTACTAGTAGTACACAGGAACAGGTTTCATTATACTTTCTGACCAAAAGAGTATTTGCTTCCACTTCTAGTGTAAAATTATTAGGCAGTTATTACAATACCAGCTGCTGCATTGTCGCCCGTGTTTTTGTTTTTTTTATCTCTTGCCCCCCCACCCCCACACACAGCCAGCTCGTTGCAGCAGTGTTGGCCACACATAATATGCTTTGGAGAGAGTCCTGTTCCACCGTTCTTTCATCTCCATTTAGCTGCTGAAGGACGAGCCTCTTTAAAGTGGCCACTTAACGATTTCTTCAACTGGGCATCTGACTTCAAATCTGGGTGAAATGTGAGGCCTTACTCGACCTTTAGGCTTTGGTAAACAGCTCCTTGAATTAAAGTGTATTGCCATATTCTTAAATGCTTCCTCTTAAGGCATATTTTGTTAGTTTTTTTTCTGTTATTTTAGTAGACTTATCAGTATTTGATAGTTTATGTATTTTAAAATTTAATGCAAAATACAAAGCTTCCATTTGGAGAGAGAGTGAGTTTAGCCTCTGTTTACCCCCCCATGTCTGTGTTTTAAACTTGCAGTCATCCGACACTGCTGGATACTCTACACAAGTCTATTGGTCACATCTGTTTGAGAATGTTTGTATGTATTTATATCATGCCAGTTGAAGGTACAGCTAAGAGGAAACATCTCGTACTGAAAGCATGTCCCTTAAAATGGCAGTATTAAAGGTCAAATAATCAGAAATGTTGCTTTCTGAAGACATTTTAACTCTAGAGGTCCCAGTGGCTCGTTAGAGTCCACTCCACAGTTGACCTCTGGTATGTTTACTTTAGCAGGTATAGGATCCCCGTCACTGTCACACAAACTCAGGAAGGTTACTGAGAATAGTCTTTTAAACCATGTTCAGCTTTTCACACACAGGTCATTTCTTTGTAAATATGAAACACTATTATATTGCCTTTTACCTGTGGTAGAGGGAGCATCTCTACTTACCATAGGCTAGCAATGCAAGAACCATATCACCACTGATGTCGCCGTCCATCCGAGGAGAGAGAAACCATTAGACTAACGGATGAGGCTTGTGTTGCTTTAAGTTGTCAACAAATCCCATAAAAAGGCCAAAAAGCTACAGTTGATCCTACTAACTAATATCTGTGTAGCTACGGTTTGACACGTCTTATGCCTCCAATACCATATAATTCTATTGTTATCCAAAAACAATTGAAAACGCATTGAGGAGCCATACCATCTTCATCGACATGAACACTGAGTGCAGTTGATTTCACATGGTGCGCCTCCTCAGAGACTAGACCTGAAGCCCCAGGGTTCTTTGAGGATCAGCAGTGCTCTGTTCTCATTGAAGGAATATGTCACCCAGTGCAGCGGCATGGCTCTTGTTTGTATTTTTATTAGCTTTTGGAAAACAGTTTAGTGGCACAATGTTGGCAATATCCCATTATGTCCCAAGGTTCCCTGGTGGAGTGAGTCTTGAACACAAGTGCATTAGTTTGTAGATGTGAAGCCTGTTTGTAGTCACGGGGCTTTGAAGCACTGGCAGCAGACTGTAGGGTGTGCACACTACAGAAGAGTGGTACTTAGAGCGGCATTTCACTTTGATGGAATGACTCAATGATTACAGTTCACCTGGCCACATCTGCACTTTGGCTGCCCAGATGTTTGGCTGCCCTTAGTTTCATTGTGTGCATGCCAACACAGTCCACCAAGGGAAATGTTCTCATGTGTAATGGCATTATGATCTTGGAATTTGATTAATTTACCATCTGTACTTTTTATTTTATATGTTTCAATGTTCCGTGTGGATGACTGAGCTTGTCCAGTGTAGGCTTGAGTTCAACAACCATTATTAGAAGGCTAGTGACTTTTTATGAAAACAAAACACTAAAAAAAATTAGGAAGTGTGTGATGTCATTTGTCCTTCTCCAGTTGCCGTAAACAAGTGTGCCTGAAATATTTTGGAAGACTTTTCCACACGTTGGCGCTTCCTCCTCTAGATGTGCTGCGTGATGGAATAGTTCAGAGGGCCAGACTATGTTGTGATGAGTTCATTCTCTTTTCAACCTGAGGAGTGAAGCTCTGCTACTTCAGGAACAACTTTTTATTTGTAGATGTATCAATGACATTTAACTATTTAGTTTTTAATTTGACTCCAACCTAATGTGAAAAACATTATTTGGCCAAATAATGATTTGGAAGATTCTTTTAATTTTAATTTTTCTGTGAAGTTTGTATGATGAATTTGGCAGATGTGAAGGCAAATGAATGTATATCTTTGTACAAACCATTTAGTTCAGAGGACATGTTAGTTATGACAGACACATGCAAGACAAAATAACCTTTTATAAATCTTTTTGTATTAGAACATTAACAATGGTAATTTTTGTATATACGAAGGCTAGGCTTTCTGATTAGCAGAGAGGTAAAACATTCCTACATTTTTTTTAAATGTATGTCCATTGAGAATAATTATGTAAAGATACGTGCAATGTTTTATGTGCCTTTTATTTGGGTTTGTCTAAATAAAAGAAAACAATAAAGCATGATTTTGGACTATCCATGCTGAGTCTCAGAGGAAAGTCAATCCTCTCCATCAGCTGAATCTCTGGACCGACTCCCCTGCACTCAACACACTCCCTAGATCAGGAGAGCTGTACTCCTTTCTGCTTTTAGTTGCTTTTCCTGGCTTTAGTCAAGGTTTCTGGGAGGCTGAGATGGTTGCTGAAGTCCCCGGTCTTTCTGGATGTTTTTTTATCTCCAGACTCCTCAGTGTCTTCACCGGCTCACTGGTTCACAGTTGGCCTGATCATGATGAAAGTGCCTCTGTGACTTTGCTTATTGGAGTGGATTGTGGGGGATTTTGTGCCAAACCATGGTCTGTATGTGACGACAAAAACATTTTGGTGTTTTTTTCATTCTTTAACTATTAAACTTGGAAAATGTGATGTGCTGTGTGAAGTGTCTTTGTTTGACATTCAGTGGTTAACCGACATCTGAATGAGCAAAGATTTGATGCTGTACAATGTAAAGGAATAAAGGAATCTAGTTTACTGACACTATTCGGTATTGTGTGTGTGGACCTAATTTTCCACATACTTGTCTGTTTGGCCTGGAGATATTTTTTTCTGGTTTGGCTTAGGTCCCTAAGATAGCTTTTACTGTTTCAACATGCCTTTGCACAACACCCGTTCCATGAAGAAATTATTTTTTCCAGTTTGGTGTGGAAGAACTTGATTGTCCTGCTCGGAGCCCAACCTCAACCCCATCCAACACCTGTGGCAGGAAGTGGATTACCGACAGAGCTGGGCCTGATCAGATAGTTTTGGCCATGTAGGGTAACAAAGTTTAATGAATAAAATAAGCACAGTAAGCAAGTCACACAGAAAGCTTATTTTCTTAAAGGGACAGCTCATCCCAGAATCAAAAATGCATATTTTCCCTCTTACATGTAGTGCTATTTATCAATCTAGATTGTTTTGGTGAGAGTTGCCTAGTTTTGGAGATATCAGCTGTAGAGATGTCTGCCTTCTCTCCAATATAATGGAACTAGATGGCGGACTGCTTGTGGTGCACACAGCGCCAAAAAGTTACATCTGAAAAAGCTGAACAGAAATGTCTGTCCTGAAATCATGATGCACTTACTGAAGATAATCCCCAGACCTTGTGAACAGTTTCATGTAGAAACAATGGTTGAAAGGAAATATTATAGAGTAGTAGATTGGAGAGAAGCTAGACGTATCTCCAAAACGATCTATATTCACACAATCTGCAGTAATTATTTAGTTGTATTTATCTCCCATTTGGATAAATCACTGTTATTGAACCGTTATTTCAAATGTCAGGAAAAGTGAAAACTGATAGATAATATACAGTAACAAAGTATAGACAAATTTAATTTATGGTCAGACATTTTTAACATTTTGTTGAAGATGCTGTCGATTCCAAAGGCCTCAGCTTTTGGGGATTGGATACTTTCAATCAGTTCTTGCTGTTTGTGAAGCATCTGGAGGGTTTTGGTTGTCTATTACTAATTTTGTGAAAGCTGATTCAGCAGCATTCACAAATTTTTTCTGCATACTTTCAGCTACAGAAACCATACAAATGTCAAAATGACTTTGCACAAAAGTTTCCCACTTGTGAGCCTCTCAAATTTCATTTCTCATACACAATAAAATAAAACAGACATATTTGTCCTGTTTCAGATGGTGTGCTTATTTAATCGCTAGGACTGTCAGTTTACACATTTTCGGGATGAATTGAAGATATTTCAGCAATACATCTTTTACAACAATACAAAATATTGTTGAGTTAGAGGATCCATCTCATTTCCCACTTTTATGCCTTTTGATCCCTCACTCCTCAATCTTCCGGCTTGTAACCCAGATATTGATCTTAGCATTCCATTTTGAGAGCCGTCTCAATTCCTAAAATGCATCTGGAGGAGCAAAGCCTGAGGACCGAAGAGGAAACACTGTGTATCCTATGGCTTCCATTATGGTCTCAGTGAGCACATAGTTAACGTTGTGAATTCAAATTAAGTTTAGGCATCAAAACCACTTAGTGAGGTTTAGTTGGTTCTTAAAATAAAAACGTAATCTAAGTAAAAACAACTTAACATAAGTAAGGAAAACAACTTCAAAATAACGCAACACTTTGGGACATGAACACTGGCCTCCTGGTTGAAAGTCCTGTATCAAGGTTCACATTGTAGTTGACTGAAAGCCTGCTGCGTCTCATACAGACACTAAAGGATGTCTTGTGTGTTGGCATCAGATGCCTAGCGCCGTGACAAAGTGTTAGTATTGGACACCCTGTGAATGAGAACGTGCTCTCCCTGCTGTCTGATGTCCATCTATATGAATGTTGGATACAGTACAGGTCACTGGGTTCAGAGGCCTCATAGTTACTGTAGCTACACTGGTCCAGCAACAATGGCGACGCTTCGTACTGATGCTCTTTATTTTTCGCATTCTCTCTCTCCCTAGCATCTCAGACACCGTGAAGACTACAAACAATTTACATAATATTCAACAAATGCAAATTCAGGTCAACAACACACAAATACATGTACAAATTAACTCTTTACCGTGTGCACCTCCCGGACCACGCGCAGAATCCGTTCAACCTGGGGTCGCCCACTCCTCTCTGCTTTCGCGCCAGCAAACGACCCACAATGCAACAGCCCATGCCAACTCTGGGTGTGGCCCGCCACCTTGCGACATTACATGGCGAACCACGACATCCTGAGGCACCACACAAACTCCACATGTCTTCCTGACAGCTACAGTTACCCTCTTCAAAAAGACACGTATCTTGCTGTGATCTGATAGTGATGTGAGTGGGTTGACTGAAGTCCAGACCGCTGTGTGTGTCATTCCATGTCTGTCCAGCTGGTGTCCTCAGAGGACTTTCCTCTGTGTCTGATGGATTTAGTTTAGTCTGCCGCTTTACCAGATATAGTAAAAAGCCAGTTAATGTGTTTCACACAAACTGCTGATGTAGCAGATGCAAAAAAAAACCCACCTAAGACCAGAAGACCACACAACCTTCTCCATTTTAACTTCACTAGTCAGCTTCTGTTTTGAAAAATTGCATTAGGCTCCGACAGTAAACACATGTGGGTTGGTGTGCACCTAAACAGACATCCAAACTCTTTATAGGTATAGCACTTTTCTAAACAGAGCTGCAAAAAACAGAAAACTCTATATATACTTTTGCAATTATGGTTTTACACTTGGGTGTCACAGCTATTGTATTGCTTTTATTTGAATCATTAGTTTAGACCTGTAGTTCTTTACCAGTAGTAGGTTAGACTCAGCCTTTTTGGGTCACGACCCCCTATCAATTGTCCAGGTCCCTTAAAATCCCCCCATCAATGTCCTGAATGTTGTCTTAGATCGCTAAAAAAAGACAGGTTCTCCTCCAGCAAATGTGGAGCGTCAAACTCTTAATTTCCACTTTTATATACACCACTTTATGGAGGAAATGTCTTTATGTATGTAAAGGAAAACAAAATATAATAGAGGAAGGCTCTCAGTCATTTTTGTTCTTCCAGCTGAGTCAACACAGCTTTGAATTACTCCTCCCTCCTCTTTTGTTTGGGGAAGTAACATCTTTAAATGTGTATGTGCACCTATTTATGTAAATGATACATTAATTCATTTTAATAATTTAATAATAATAATACATTTTATTTATCGAGCGCTTTTCATAGTACTCAAAGACACTTTACATTAAAATCATCATATATGAAAGCTATACACTAAAAAAAACATAAAACACACAATAATGGTCACACAGTAAAAGCAGTTTAATCCAGTTAAATCCCTGGATTTTAAATGCTTGTGTTTTACCAAGATTCCTGCTCACGATTAACTTGGAATATGACTGTTATAGCACTGGGTCCCACTGCAGTTAAAACCTGCGCACTTTTACCATTTTGAAAATCAATGCCTCTGTCTATTCATTCGACCCTGTTGTTGGATTGAACAAAGCTCTCACACTATTCTGCTCACACAGATATTGGACATATTCTAAGGGCTGCAAGACTTCTGGTAAGCTGATTCAACTGCTCTTGCTGATTCCTCAGAATTTCCTTTAGTTCGCCTAGCTCAGAGCCAACAGAGGAGTTACCTGCCTTGCCAAAACTGGGATGGCCTCCCTGAACAGTGCTGAAAACCAAATGCCGCACGGAGAGAGTTGCTTCTGCTCCTCCCACCCCCTGGAATCCCTTCTTGTTGAGTGAAAGGGAACCAACAACGCCACCTGGGGAATTACATATTATTATTATTATGTATATAGAGATATAAGACTCATAGAACAACCTACCAAATTAACTCTGTCTCCCAATATTTTAAAGCGCCTACTGTGTGTGTGTGTGTGTGTGTGTGTGTGTGTGTGTGTGTGTGTGTGTGTGTGTGTGTGTGTGTGTGTGTGTGTGTGTGTGTGTGTGTGTGTGTGTGTGTGTGTGTGTGTGTGTGTGTGTGTCAACCAAATGAACAGGTGAACAGTTGACTGATTCTGGCTCAATATGCAGATAATATGACGCTGTACTCAATACTCATTCATAATTTCACTACAACAAATTATTTAATTAAAAAGATCAAGACAAAATGTGTTGTTCTCCCTCTGTTACAAAGTGTGACAAAGTGGGTGAGAACACACCATTTGTCCCATACTTACCCTACCCACCATGTGTTCTAGAGGTTAAAGGAGGAGGCACCCAATCATTTCCTCTATTTATACTCTGGATGATGTCAGCAGTGATGTCAGAGGGTCAGACCAAGTACAGGGAGTAGAGTAGTAGTAGAGTAGAGTTTGTATAGATGTGTTTGTAGGTTGACTATAATCTGTTTTACATTGGTGTGAGTGTTTAGCAAATTATAAACAATATACAACTGTTGGCTACCAAAGGGGGTGCTGTAAGGTATAGTTTGTGTTTATTAATTAGTGGAGTCAGTAAGTGTTGTCACCTCTACTCATGGTAGGAGCTAGAGCCTACTGATGGAATGCTCTATATAAGGAGATGTCTTTTGACTGTATGGGGAGGAACATCAGTGTGTAGCTGTGTGCATGTGATTAAGTTCTTTTGTGATGAGTTGAGTTTATTCAGTTATGCCAAGTTAACCGTTTGTTTTGTTTCTATATATGTTTGGTTACACGTGTAGCAGGGCACTTTTTGTAAATAAAACACCTTTTGTTATCTCGACAAAGTCTCTTGTGTCTGCCTCCTACCACTTCAGAAGCCTCTCTGGTCAGGCTTCACCACATTTGGTGGCAGTGGTGGGATCCAGGCCAGTAGGAGGCAGTGAAGAAAAATGTCAACCAGACAAAAGAAACTTCAAGCAGCTGATTGTCGACAGGAAGAGTCCCAAGATGTCGGTGACCAACAGGGGGCAGCAGGTGGCCAACCCGATGAGCAAGAAAGTATGACTGAACTGTCGAGACTTATGCGATCCCTGATGCAACAACAGGCTGACCGCGATAGCAGGACAGAGCAGGAGCGTAAGCGACAGGAGGAGAGATGGAAGAGAATCCAACACCAGTTTATACAGCTCCAACAAGAGGTAACGCAGGACCGTCGGGATCGTCAGCTTCTGACGGAAGGTGCCGCAGCCACATCCGCTCACTCCATAGAACTGACAGCCGATCCACCTCAAATCCGAGACAGGCCTACAGATGATCCATTGCAGTTGGCTAATGGAGGACAGAATTCCAGTCTCGTGAGATTTCCTGGCTGGAAAAGTCCCAAAATGCAGCCCTACAAAGAAGGTGAGGATATAGAACATTATTTAATCACCTTTGAAAGAATTGCTCATGCCTGTCAGTGGCCTCAGGATGAGTGGGCTCTTCACCTAGCTCCACTGCTAACTGGTAAAGCACGGTATGCCTATGTAGCTATGGACATCGATGACACCATGGACTATGCAAAAGTGAAGTGTGCTGTGTTGCAGAAATTTGAAATTAGTGCGGAGACCTATCGAGTAAGGTTTCGTTCCACTGTGCCAGGAGAAGAGGAGACACCTAAAGAGCTACAGGTCCGCCTCAAGGACTTGTACGGCAAGTGGATGGCTCCTGAGGCAAAGACAAAGGAAGAAATTGGAGACACCATCATCATGGAGCAGTTTCTCAAAATCCTGAATCCAGACCTTTGTACCTGGATTAAAGAGCGAAACCCAAAGACACTCAGAGAAGCAGCAGAACTGGCTGAAGCTTTTTTTAGCTGCCCGCCGCCCATCAAAAGACTGCCTCCCAGCCAAGTCCCGCCCACTCACCCCATCGAGTAAGGCGTATGGTAATGAATTTAGAGCTAACACAAGACATAGTTTCTTCCCCTCAAACTCAGCTATACGTGAGCCGAGAAACAAAGCTCTCTTAGCATGTCATTCATGTGGCCAGAAGGGTCATTTTAAGGCAGAGTGTCCTAAGGTACGTGTTAGTAAGAATTACATGTGTTTCGCTTCTCAGTTACCCGTCAGTGAGTTAGAGAGGAATAGTGGCTCGGAATGTCAGCATGAAGAACTTAAAATAGCTGTGTTAATTGAAGACAGACCCTGTGTAGCTCTCCTAGATTCAGGAAGTAATCGCACCCTAGTCAGACAGGACAGTCTCCCGAGGGATGTCATTTTTTGTGGAGGGACAGTTGATGTTTTCTGTATTCACGGGGACAAAGTAGGTTATCCCATAGCTGAGGTAGCTATCCAGGTTGAAGGTCAATACTACTTGCTTTCAGTAGGAGTATTAAACAACTGCCCTATCAGGTTGTGTTAGGCTCTGATCTCCCTATCCTTGCTGAACTGATAGCCAAACAGTCTTGTGAGGCTAGAGCTAGCTGCACCAGTGAAAGTTTGCTAGCTGTCACTAGGTCAAAGAACAAGCTAGTTCAACAGCGGAGTGGGAGGAGTTACCGTTTGCGAACGAGGAAGTGCCTAGTGTGGAGCACACCAGACAGTGTAAGGAAAGGAAAAGCAAGAGACAGAGGAGACGGGACAGAGTAAGGGGAACAAAAGTTGCTGAACAGGTGTCGAAGCCTTTAGAATTAGACCTTTGCTATTCCTAGCGACATAACTAAGCTACAGAGAGAGGACCCCACACTTACAATGTTTGCTAAATGTGTGCCCGAGTCAACCCAAGTGATGGGTAGGGGAAAGGAAGCATTTGTGGTCAAGGGAGACATGTTGTAGCGCCGTAGCCAGATTGGTGACCAGTTAGTCATTCCCTAGAGTTTAAGGCCCACAATCCTTAACCTGAGCCACTCTATCCCATGGGCAGGACACTTGGGACAGGCAAAAACATTTGCGAGAATGGTTACCCGTTTCTATTGGCCCCAGCAGACCGCTGACACAGTAAAATGTTGCCAGTCATGTCCACGGTGTCAGTTAACTGCTCCAGGCAAGAATGGAGATAGGGCTCCCCTCATTAGCATGCCCATCATTGATGCACCCTTTTCACGCATTGCCATGGACATTGTAGGCCCATTAGAAAGGAGTAGTGCAGGCCACAAGTACATATTGGTAGTCTGTGACTATGCCACAAGATATCCTGAAGCCTTTCCCTTGAAGAAGATCAAGGCTCGCCAGATTGTCAACTGCCTCATTCAGCTGTTTTCCAGAGTAGGAATCCCAAAGGAGATCATCACAGACCAAGGCACCAACTTCACCTCAAGCCTACTAAAAGAGGTGTACAGCATGCTGGGAATTCAGGGTGTAAAGACCAGTCCCTACCTTCCACAAACAGATGGCCTCGTGGAGCGCTTTAACAAGACCCTCAAGTCTATGTTGAAGAAGTTTGTGAATGACTCAGGGTCAGACTGGAACCGATGGCTGCCATTCTTGCTGTTTGCATACAGAGAGGTCCCACAAGCATCTACAGGGTTTTCACCTTTCCAGTTGCTATATGGACATTCAGTGAGGGGTCCAATGGATGTCTTGAAGGATGCCTGGGAGGGTCCTATACCACAACAGCAGTGCAGTGAGCTCTCGTATGTCCTGAAGATGAGAGACAAACTGGACCAATTTCAGGAGCTTGCCAATGGTAATCTGGCTCAAGCACAGCAGCGACAGAAGAAGAGTTATGACGAGGCTTCTAGGTGGAGATTTTTCCAGGAGGGCCAGAAAGTTCTCTTATTGCTGCCAACGTCTGACTGGTCTCCTTGCCAAGTGGCAGGGGCCATACAAGATTACAAAAAGGCTGGCCCTGTTGCGTATGAACTCTTTTTACCAGACCGTCGGAAAAAGCATCAAGTCTTTCATGTAAACCTTCTAAAAGAGTGGGTAGACCAATCAGAGCAGTCTGTAACCATGTGGGCACGCACAGTTGTTGAGGAAGAACTTCAGGAGCAGTATTTTCCCACTTCAACTGAGACTCAAGTGTTTCCAGATCTGAGTCATCTTGCACCAGAAAAACGCTGGGAACTACAGGCCCACATGCAAAAAGAGCTCTTCGGTCTAAAGCCTGGTTGTACAAACCTCATTGACCATCAAATTCGTCTGCATTCACCAGAACAGCGGCCAATCAGGGACACCACATGCCGCATTCCAGGCAGACTTGTTCCAGGACTGAAGCAAGATGTGGATGAGATGCTGGCTACAGGAATCATTGAGCCTTCTTGTAGTGAGTGGTGTAGCCCTGTGGTGTTGGTTCCAAAGAAGGATGACCCTAAACTGAGATTCTGTGTTAACTTCTCAAAGTTAAATGCTGTGTCTGCCTTTGATTCCTATCCAATGCCAGGGGTTGATGAATTGATTGAGCGCTTGGGAAATGCCAAATTCCTAACAACCCTTGACCTGTGTAAAGGGTACTGGCAAGTGCCCTTAACTGAATCTTCGAAGGACTTAACAACATTCAGGGTTCCCAGTGGCCTATTCAGATTCCGAATGATGCCTTTTGGTTTACATGGCGCACCAGCAACATTTCAAAGATTGGTTGAAGTTTTGAGAGGAGCGGAGGACTACGCAGCAGCCTACATTGATGACATCGTTATCTTCAGCCGGACATGGGAGGAGCATGTGCAACATCTTGCTGACGTCTTTCAACGCATCCACAGTGCCGGTCTGGTCATCAATGCCAAGAAGTGTCACATTGCTAAGCCAGAGGTCCAGTACCTTGGTTATGTGATTGGAGGTGGAGGCATCCGTCCTGAGGTAGGAAAGGTTGAAGCGATTGCAGCTTCACAACCACCTAACACCAAGAGGAGGCTACAATCATTCTTGGGGTTAGTAGGTTGGTATCGCAGACTTATCCCAAACTTTTCATTTAGATCTGCAGTACTAACTGACATGACTCGCAAATCCAGCCCAATAAAGGTTAAATGGACTCAAGAAAGTGAGAATGCTTTCAAGGACTTGAAAAACTGTGTGTGTGTGTCAGGAACCGGTTTTGCAGTGTCCAGATTTCACTCTTCCCTTTACTGTCCAAACAGATGCTTCTGGTGTAGGTCTTGGAGCAGTGCTATTGCAAGGGCAGGATGGAAACCAGTTGCCTGTGCAGTACATCAGTCGGAAACTCTTCCCAAGGGAAATGAGGTACTCAACAGTGGAAAAGGAAGCTCTAGCTATTAAATGGGCATTGGACACCTTGAAGTACTACCTGATTGGCAAAGAGTTTATTCTTGAGTCTGACCATCGTGCATTGCAGTGGATCCACAAAATGAAAGACACTGATAGAATTACCAGATGGTACTTGTCTCTCCAGCCTTATCGTTTTCAGATCCAGTATAGACCAGGACACAAGAATGTCATCGCTGACTTCCTGTCCCGTGACTCTGAGGAGTAACGTCGTAGGGGGGGGGGGGGTGACAAAGTGGGTGAGAACACACCATTTGTCCCATACTTACCCTACCCACTGTAATGTTCAGAAATTTCTCAAACAGAGGGGAAGAAGGCCATAGAGGAGAAGAAGGCCACTGAGGAGAAGAAGCAGCAGCCCCCCCCTTTGCACTCTTTGTTCCATCAGCAAGCAGGGCAGGAGTCAGCCGGTCAAAATCAAAAGTATTTAATATTGTTAACAGAAGCCAAAACAATCACAAACCAAATTACACTATCGATAGTAAAATATTTCAAGAAACATGAGACCCCGTTCATACCACAGGACAGATTGATATATCTGCCCCATGGTACGAAGGAAGTCTGATTCTCTCAGGGGACAAACGGCTCCTTTGCCCCCCCCCCCCCCCCCCCCCCCCCCCCCCCCCAGAGTTACATTCCTCAGCCTATCGATCAGCTCCACGATTGGCTGAAGTCCAATGGGCTCCTCCTTGGAACCTGACCCATTGTCCTGGGCAGACACCTCAGTGAACTACCCTCTTCCCCGCAGATTTACATCTTCTGACATTCCTCAAACCCCCATCACAGACACTCAATATACATTCAATGACCACACTCCTTGGTTTAACACTTCCTAAACACACTGTGACACATAATATCCAGCACTAGGAATGCTTTAAAACTTAAAATTCATCACACCACCATGTGTTCTAGAGGTTAAAGGAGGAGGCACCCAATCATTTCCTTTATTTATACTCTGAATGATGTCAGCAGTGATGTCAGAGGGTCAGACCAAGTACAGGGGGAGTAGAGTTTGTATAGATGTGTTTGTAGGTTGACTATAATCTGTTTTACATTGGTGTGAGTGTTTAGCAAATTATAAACAATATACAACTGTTGGCTACCAAAGGGGGTGCTGTAAGGTATAGTTTGTGTTTATTAATTAGTGGAGTCAGTAAGTGTTGTCACCTCTACTCATGGTAGGAGCTAGAGCCTACTGATGGAAGGCTCTATATAAGGAGATGTCTTTTGACTGTACGGGGGGGAGGAACATCAGTGTGTAGCTGTGTGCACGTGATTAAGTTCTTTTATGATGAGTTGAGTTTATTCAGTTATGCTAAGTTAACCGTTTGTTTGTTTTGTTTCTATATATGTTTGGTTACACGTGTAGCAGGGCACTTTTTGTAAATAAAACACCTTTTTGTTATCTCGACAAAGTGTCTGCCTCCTACCACTTCAAAAGCCACTCTGGTCAGGCTTCACCACACAAAGACATTTCAAATTATGTCAAATGCAACAACCATCATTTTTAAAGCCAATCTTTTCCCAAACTACAGCCACTTGGTATCCAACTGACTATCACTCCAGAGCAGGAACTCTTGCGCTACAGTCTTAGAACATACAGGAACCTTTCCAATCAAATGTTTCAAAGAGAGCACCTCCATCTTGCATGTGTTCGTCCACGGCTAATATCTCATTTTCATACTGTGGTTTTTCGGGGGACTTTTCGTGGTAGAGGTTGCTCTCACTTTGTCAGAACACATTTTATTCCCTGTTTTATTCTGTCACTGACTGCCTGCTGGCTCCTCACTCAATACTCTTAACAGCCCCCAGGAGCTGCTAGTGATAACACAGCTGAGAGCATCGACCCCTAGCTGCTACTCTGAGCCCAGAGCCACAGTGGGGGAGTTTGCACACTGTTACAGTTTTGGACATTGTGTTTGGCTAACAGCTAACAGAACTACCAGTACACACACTGCTGTATTTCACCATCACTCAGCCACTGCTACTTTGACATGTTTTCACTGTTAAATAATTTAAACTGAACACTTAAAGTTAAAACCATGAAGTAGGGAGTCTTACTTAAATATTGAATATACTCAAAAACAAAGCAAATTAGAAATAAAGGCTTGACTCTAATATAAGCCTGTTGCAAGAAAGACTTGCTTCTCTCTGCAGATGAGGTAAATAAAGGTCCCAGACTTTATTTGGAATTGTATGTCTTTGAATTGCAACTGTCACTCATGGCCAATATTACACTGCACTCTTTTACGCCTTGTGGAATTATTTTTGAAATGTTTAAGATGATTATGTTGATAGGTGTCAATGCAGTCGAGTAGGCGAAAAATTATCTTTGAAGAAACTCCATGAGGAAGTTGCTTAGTGCTTTTATAAAAACAATACAATGCGTTTTCTTTTTCCTTTAATCATTGCATTTACAGCAATAGACATTTAATACTGTATGTCAGTTTGACCCATTGATCATTATCATAATCTTTTCAGCAGCAAGTTTTCAGTTATCATTTACACCCCAAGCCAGACTTGTTCAACCCAAAGCAAAAGCAGAAGTAAGAAAAGACAATTCCCACATACTCAATCAAAAACTCACGCACATTCTTTACCAACATGGAATACAGCATGACAGGCCTGGAGATCAGTCCGCACCAACTGTTTCCCTTGCTTTTACTAAGATAAACTGGATAAAAACAGTAGTAGCATTATTCACAAGTAAGCTTTTTTTGCTGCTATACTCTCTGGTAGTGGTATGAGGTATGAAATGCATAGATACATTTGTGATTCTCATCATTACTAAGATTTAAACCTGTAAACTGCATAAGTACACAGTCACCCAGGCATATAATTGTGCTTCTTCAGGGTTTTTGTTTTATGACTTTATTGTTGGCATACATAGCTAAATGTTCTAAAAATGTAACAGACCGAACCGAATTTTATAGATCTGCATTATCTGATGACTAAAGGTGTGTTCACACTGAATTCAAAATTTAGGTCTTTTAATATTTGCACGAATATGACATTTGGAGAGGTTTTGCGATTTGTTTATTTGTCCTAAAAAGTGAGTGTACTGACGATGGAAGTCTGTTAAGGATTCATCATGCTGTAGTGCATTTACCCATGGTTATCATTAAAAAAGAGAGAAAATAATTGAATCGGTTTTTTTTCTAATAGACAGGAAAGATACAATAATTACAGTTTACCCTTAAAAAATATTTTGTGTGCCAAAAACACAGTAGTGCAGAAATCCAGAAGGATGAAGAAGCCACTCTGTGGACTGTCCGACAACCATCATGGACTTAATGATGTTAAACACCTAAATTACTAATCTTTTGGTGCCTCCTCTGTCAAATACATAGTGCCCACAAAGTAAAGGAGGCAGGCACCCTGAGATGTACAAATCATTATACATAATAACTTGCAATGCGTGTTAAGGGCTCATCTATTTTTGTTTTTCATATTCTTAAAAAGCTTATCGTTAAATATTTTGAATACTAAAAACCAGGTGAAAATCTGTTGACAAAAATCAATAATGCAAAAATCTGTAGGAAAATCTAATTACTGCAGGAATAGAAGAAGCCCTCAGGTTGCCGCAACTCATTTACAGGGTTATATTCTAAAACAAAAATAAATAACCAAGGTACTCAGCAGATTATTGCTTTTTTTTCAGTCTGAGTTTATAGAGTCAGAGTGTTACTGTTTTGTCACATGTGAAAATGGTTTCAAACACCACAGTTGTTTTTTTAAATCGGCTATCAGGCTAATTTGCTAAATGTTCTTCCTGATTCAGTTCGTGAGTTTACCCTCTAGAGATCCTTAGTTCCTGGAACTACTTGGGTAAAAACAGGAAGTGTCAAGATTCATTAGGGTTCATCGGTTGGGGTCCATAAAAGTCCCGGTCAGACTTTTTGTGCAAGTAATTCTCAAAATGTTGTGCTCTGTAATACAATGTTGTTGACTTTTAATCCTTGTGAGGTGAAAATCTGCATGCAGACAATTCAATGGTTTCACATTTAATGATTTGTTTTTCTGCAGCATGCTATGTCTGTTTTGAGTTTTGTCTCCATTTATCTTTTCCCTTTGTCAGATGAATCTGTGGTGATTTACTGTAAACTACAATAAGATGAGCAATGGTATAAACATCAAAACATAAAAAATCAATTTCAAATCAATCAATTTCCAAATACATTTTCTCAAATGTATTTAAGTCCATCTACTATTTTAAAAATTGCAGTTTGTATCAGTACAAACTGCAATTGATGAGCCTTAAGTTGTATGAATGGCACTCTTAAAAGAATGGATAACACAGCTATTGTTGTCAATAGGTCATCTTCTTTCAAATTAATCTCAGTAACTGCACTATATCTGTATTTCTAGAGCTCCTTGCTTTGGTACAGTAGAGAATAAAGTCTGATCGATGGCACTCCACAAGTAAACACAGAAGAGGAGGAACGAGGAGATGAAAGAGGAGGGAAACACTGTCACAGAGGTTCTCCTTTTACTTGCTCGTTGTTATTGAGTCCTGGCGAGCGTTTACTTTTAATGCCCTCAGTGCCTTCCCGGGATGTCTCCTGGAAGAAGAGGTGTGGCATCCACACAGACATGACGATCCGCTTGTATTCCCTGCGGAAGTTCTGGTTCAGCAGGCCATAGATTATAGCATTAAGACAGCTGTTGAAGTAAGCCATGAAGTAGCTGACCACAAAGAGCCACTCTGGGATGTGAGATGCTACTGCTTCAGGGTTGATACCAATAGCAAGCCCAATGAAGTTGAGAGGTGCCCAACAAATGGCAAACACCACGAACACCACAAACATAGTGATAAAGATCCTCATGTCACTGGGCTTGATGTGAGGGCGGACCTCTGACTTTACCTTCCGCCTCACATGACCAGGATCCAGATCCGCAGGTAGCAGAAGGTGACCACAGCAATGGGCACAAAGAAATGGATGACCACCACTGTGATGGTGTAGGACGTGCTTACTGTCTGTGAAAATGTGCATGAGTGCATGGGTCATACTGCAGCGAGCCAACAAAAAAGTTGGGCACAATGGCTATGACTGTCAGCATCCAGATGAGTGCGACCAGCAGCAGTGTGTTGCGGTAGCTGTACAGCTTGTCGTAGCTGAAGCTCTGGCAGATGTAACAGCAGCGGTTGATGGCGATGCCTGTTATATTGAAGATGGAGACAATGACGCTCAAGCCCATCAGGAAGCCACTCACCTGAGAGAGAGAGAGAGAGAGAGAGAGAGAGAGAGAGAGAGAGAGAGAGAGAGAGAGAGAGAGAGAGAGAGAGAAATAAAAACACCACAAAATAATGAGTATGAATGAGCATTTGTTTATTGTACTAATTAATAGTAGATGTTCCTTGATGAGAAATGGCATCATAGTGTTAAGCCACTTTCTCAGAGTAGCTTGTAGTATAGCTTTCCACACATAACAAAAGTCTAGTGTTGCTAAATTAACGCTATTAACTTCCAACAAAAGAAAACAAAAAAATTCCAAAACAAAGTCACCTTGCACTGGGTGTCACCCAGTGACCAGCCGTCATGGAAGATGGCGTACTACACCAGAGGGTAGGGGTAAAATGCAACCACCAAGTCAGCGAAGGCCAAGCTCACCACAAAGACATTTCCTGTGAAAGACAGAAGGACAGGAAATTGTGATTGTGATTGAAACTGTAATAACCTTGAGTGTAGCAGCAGCAGGTCCATGTATATGCATGGCCACACCTCACAAATGGCAGGCTATATAATATCCATCCATCCATTAATATATCGATGCTGTTTATCCTGGCTAAGGGTAATCTCTATAAACATTCACATATAAAATCTAGAGAAATGGGACACAATTTTGTCATCGGAAGGGTTCCCATTTCCATTTGTATTCCTAGTAGTATTGACCAATCACGTTCGAACATTAAATACAAGTAAACAGTCTGTGTGGAAAGCAAAAGAGGTAGAACACATTGGCCGAAATGTATTTTGCGAACCCACATTGGCTATTTCAGCCATACCATAGCAAGGAAAACCCTGATATTACATTTTTTTAAAGCTTGTGTCTCATCAGCCCCGGTAAGCCAATGCATTAAGGTGCCACTTTCCATGGCTATCAAAATGTTTCAGATGTAATTCAGCAATACAGTCTCATTGGTATATTTTTGGTCATACCGCCCAGCCCTATAACACATCACTCAGTTAACTCCCAAGAACAAACTAAACCCAAGTTAAAACCAGATACACCCGAGGGTCCCCCATTTGGACGCAGAGTACATCAAAACTTAGAGAGTTTTGTGTTAAAAGTAACTGGCAGAGAACCCACGAAGAACGAATATAGTGATGTTATAGTTCTGCAGAAACCTCAGCGTCCTGGGAACAACATGAACTAGGTCACTTCTACACGAGACAAACACATCTCCCATCAGCCAAGCAAACAAATAACAAAATATCATAAATCATACTCGATATGACTGGGACAGACCGGAGAAAAAGGCTGCTACACTCCGTTAGCAACGTGCTACCTACGAACATGCAGCATGAAAAAGCACGAGCGCCTGACGGAGATTACGGACATAGTTTCCATTTCTATCCCCGGTAAACCATCGCAGAGATATTCAGCTTCGAACACAAAAAGTCACACAGCTTTCATCGAATATTGTACTTACTTTTGGTCGAATCTCAGCGAAAAAATGGAATATCTCCGTACTTCCAACGCATGTTTGTCCAGCTGCTGGTGCTCCGTGTGAATCCGTTCGATTCGTGTCTCTCCGACACTCCTCGGATTCTTGGGAGGGTTGGAAGCTCAGCAAATCAGATTTCAGAGCTGGACCTTTTTGAGCTTTATTGGCTAACAGTGCTGTCAATCATCTAGCTTTCAATTCCAGGCAATTCTATTGGCTCCTACGGTTCGAAGGATGTCTCAATGGTGAAAATCGGAGAAGGGGGGGCTGAGATACAGCCCTGAACAGAGAGTCTGAAGCAGGATTTGACCTTAAACTAAATAACTAAAAAGGGCATAGAAAGAGCTTAAAACACTCAAAAAAGGTCCAATCTTCGGTCTATTGATTCAATGAACATCATGAGTGATACATAGAAGTGATATAGAGTGTTTTTGAATTTTAAAAATACTTTTTTATTCAAATATTGGAGTATTTGATCAGTTTTCTAATTTGAAATGCTCTATATTTCATAAATGTTTCACTGTATCTATGTATAGCTGTGTATATAGAGCCTATATCAGTTGTTCTAAGAGCCCAGCATATTAAAAGTCTTGGATACCCATACTTTCCAAAAAACAATACCCTAAAAGTGCTGTTTTTCAAGATCGAGCTTTTGAGTTTTCCAAGTTCTGCTGTGTTCCATCCTTATCTTATGTGAACCAGTAACATGTATTCTGATAGTTCCATGATTTTTCTCATCTCAAAAATATATAAAAAAAGTTTTTTTTTTTTTTTTTTTTTTTTTTTTTTTTTATACAATTAATTTCTTATCTTTATTCGAGCTGAGGCCTGCAAATAGGCCTCGTTTTTAAATGTCCATTTTTTTCTGTTTCATACTGACAAACCTGCCAATGAAAACTTAGCCAGAAGGAACATGTGACAAAATTTCGCAAAAGAGGCTACTTTGCCACAACTCGTCTGTGCATCAGATTTTTGTTTTCTTTCCATTTCTGCAATAGTTTAGCTCTGCAGAAAGCACAGTGAAAGCAAGTCTCCATGAAACAAATAATGTATGATATTTATATATAATGTGCAAATTCAGAATGGGACAGAGATCTACATCAAATATTATCTGCAACTTATATAACTGACTAATGTCCCGACTATTTAAATTAATTACAAAATTAGACCAAGTCCAACACTGCAACAGCACAGTAAGGCAAGTTTATTTGTATAGCACATTTGAACAACAAGGCAATTCAAAGTGCTTCACATAAAACCATTAAAAGCATCAAAACATGAGGCAAAAGAAAAGGAGATTTAAAAACAACTAAAACACGTAATTAAAACACTAAAAAGCAGTGTAAGAAATAAAATACAGAATGTGATGTCATGAGAGGGAGTATCATCAATGGGAGATACATCGGCCAAATACCAATGTCCTCCCTAAACCCTAAGCCCTGAACCCTCAAGGACTTAATTGAAAGTCACCTGGTAAGTGGTTGAGTGTGAGAGGCTGCAAGGGCTCAAAATGGTGTAAATATGAATGGGATAGCACTTTGCTGCAACATATCACGTTACCATGAAAATGACAAAAAATAAGATGTATAATTGTGGGTATTTATTTTATACTTTGTACTCCCTGATTTGAACGTCTTCAGGCTCTTTCCTCACAAGATGAGAGGTCATTTCATATAATCTATTTACTTGTTTTTGTCAAAACATCTTCGATGACAAAATCAAATATTTGATGGATAAATAAATATATATCCACTGACAAGTTTATTTTTTGTTCCATCTTTAACCCTTAATGTTTCTGTGTAAATATAATAAGACAGGTTGAACACACGTGAGCCGTCCTCTTTGTTTACCTTTTTTTTAACATCTTCATGCGTCCACTGGTTACCCTGTGTTTAATGTCACGTTGCTATGACTTGTGGGTAATTCCCTTAGGCTAAGTCAACATACCATGCTGACTTACGGAAAGGGTTCATAAAGGGCTCAAAATGTCTGCCAGAGAGCCCTCAAACACTTGAAGATTTGACAGTGGGACATCCCTAAACCCTCACGGACTTCGCGGGAGTGCGCCTCAAAGTCCATGAGTTCGTAAGAGGGGACATTGAGATTTGGCCATCCCCTCCCAGTGGTTGCAGCAGAGACTACAACCCATCATGGCATCTGGTTAACTGACTACAATTATCATAGTCAGCAGGGCAGCCGGGACCAAGGCTGCTGCCCAGCTAAAAGAGATGTGGCTGATTACCCTGGAAAGACTGGTGTGTGGGGAACAAAGGAGAAAATGTTTGGAAGGAGAGGAGTGGACAAAAAGGAAAGAGTTTCTCAGGGTCTCAGCAGACCTGCAGCTTTCTGGGACTTTGTTCCAGATATGTGGAGCAGAAAAACTGAACGCTGCTTCTCCATGTTTAGTTCTGACTCTGGGAACAGAAAGTAGACCGGTCCCAGACGACCTAAGGGGTCGGGATGGTTCATAAGGTAGCAGCAGATCAGAGATGTATTTTGGCCCTAAACCATTCAGTGCTTTATAAACCAACAGCAGGATTTTAAAGTCAATTCTTTGTTGGACAGGAAGCCAGTGCAAAGACATCAGAATTGGAGTGATGTGATCCACTTTCTTGGTCTTAGTGAGAACTCGAGCGCAGCGTTGTGAATCAGCTGCAGCTTTCTGATTGAGTTTTTACAGAGCCCTGTAAACACACCGTTACAGCAGTCGAGTCTACTGAAGATAAATGCATGGACAATTTTTTCCAAATCCTGTTGAGACACAAGTCCTTTAATCCTTGATATATTCTTCAGGTGATAGTAGGCTGATTTTGTGATTGTCTTGATATGGCTGTTCATGTTGAGGTCTGAATCCATAACTACACCTAGCTGAGCGCTGACTTTCAATCGTTCATCCTTGTACCAAAAATTACTTCTGTTACTACTTTGTTTAATTAAAGACAATTCTAGCACATCCAGTTGTTGATTTGTTCAATGCATTTACCCAGCCATTGTATCGGATTATAGTCCCCTGGTGATATAGTTATCTAGATTTGTGTGTCGTCTGCATAATTATGATAACACACTTTGTTGTTTTCCATAATCTGAGCTAGTGGGAGCATGTAGATGTTGAACAGAAGAGGCCCCAGTATTGAAATAGAGAGGGACAGAAGCTTTACAAATGGAAGTCCATACTTCAAGATACTTCTCCTTCAAGTGCCTATTATAAACATCATTTTGGAAATCTTTAGTATATTTCTTTGCCAAGCTAAGCTTTCTTCTCTGTTTCCAGGGCAACACTTGTCCATCTGATGTGTCAAAGTGTACAATCAGCACCTTGGCTGTGTGTTATCCCTGTCTCTTTCTATCAGCACTCTCCCAACATGAGTAAGGTCCATTATCCAGGACAGCCAGTGTTACACGTACAGAATTCGGATGACTCAAAGGCAGCCTGACTAAGTTGAATCTGCATCACAACACGTTGTGAATAAGGGTTTGTTGCTTCAGGCACAGGCTTGATTCTAATGTCAAGCGCAGAGGTGTGTTGTCAGGTGCTGGGCTCATTGTCAGCCACTGTGTTGGTGACTGCTGTCAGCTGCTGGGTCAGCCTTTGTTGTTTGAAGCAGTTTTTGCTGGTAATGATGTAGATGCTACACTTCTGTGAAACGATGGCAGCCTGCGCTCTTTCAGATAAGTAAATGTCAGGGGAATCCACCAAATCACGTTACAGTAGTGCAGAGCAGAGCGGAAAGCAGAGCGAGCCACAGAGGGAAGCAGAGCGAGGAGAGGAGACACCAGAGCTGCTGGCTCCGCTCCAACTGATAGAAATGCATATATTCATTGAATAGAAACACACACACACACACACACACACACACACACTGAAAATATGCACTAAAGAACACTGTTGGGGTTTTGGAAAAACAGCAGTCACACACATACACAGTTTCTAAACACTTGTTTTGCATAATTCAATGCAGACAGGATCTGTGTCAACCCCTGATGTAATAAATGCTGATCTGGTCATATATAGAGTACTAAAACAAGCAGTTTAGGGTGGTGGTGTTAAATTCATGGGGAGTACACAGCTGGACTAGGAAGGAAGAGAAAGAAAAGATGGGGCTTACTATAAATAAGGAACTGCTTTAGTTTACTGTGTACGACACATTTCAGCTAATGAAATGTTAAACATAATGTTCTACTAGTAAGTTTGAGTTCATCACTGACATCCATCTGCCTCCAGACAAACAAATCCTATTTACCTGTAGACTGCTTTTGCACTGTACAAACTTATTTAGCTACTTCTTACTGTAACTCACACACAATTTACCTAATGAAGGTTGAATGCATGTTTAAGTATCTAAAGTACAAGTACTACTGACCTAGAACAGCTCTTTTTAGAATGTTTTATTACAACATACATATCATACTATCTTGCTGATGCTGTATAAGCAGACTCATTGCTCAACAATCTGCCTATTAAATGTCATCTGAATGATGGCTTCAAAGATAGCTTAAGTGTGGGGTTATAGAGGATAGATAAATGGTTCATCCTCAGGGAACATAATTGTAGCCAGTAAATCCCATGTAAGCCTAACCTTTCACTTTTTTGTGTCATAGAAATGTTGGGCATGGTAGTCCAGTTGCCTCACAGCACAAAGGTGCTGGGTTTCTGTGTGGGTTTCCTCACCAGTCCAAAGACATGCAGGTTAGGTTATCACTGGACTGCCAGCATTCTAGCCCCCTCTACAGATGCCACCATATGTAATTTCATTGTTTTAATTCACAAGCACATCAATAATGCATTTGTTTGATGAAGTTACTATAAATGATGGGAGAGAAACTAAACATCACAGATCATAGAGCAGGATCACCAACCTTTTAGACCCTGTACCACTTTACAGTGTTTATATTTTTTTATAGTGTACATTTGTCAAGTTTTTTTGTTTTAACAACAGTTATTGTTGTTGTAGCCGTCCACTAGCAGTTCCTGATGCCGTAGGTTGAATTTGTCGACTAATCAGAGGCTGTGTTCCTAATTGTGTGGCAGCTCTGATCTAAAATGCAGCTTTTCTAAGCATGTGTTTGTTTTATTTTAGTACCTTCTGGGCTTCAGAAAACCCCACAAACTCACATTTAGGAAAAGTTATGGGGTGAAAGCCTCAATGTTTTTATTCAAACAGAGTTATTTGAGAGTGTGTGTGATGATTAGCAGTAACGTTATAGCTGTGAAAGTAGCAGTGCAGTGTCACATTAAATGTTGAAATCCGCAATAGTAATAACACCACTACATGATGCAACCATATCACTAGCTGAACATTACTAAAGAGACTGAGGAGGACAGAGAGGAGCTAAGGAGATGAAAAAGCGAAGAGGGGTTTGTGAAATCAGGGTAAAGAAGGAGTGAGGAAGGATTCACAAGAGGAAGGACAGGAGAGAGGGAGGAACAGCTAAGATAAAAGGAGGGTATATGTGGCTCAAGGGAGAGAGTGAGAGACAGCTCATCTGAGGAAGATATCGCTCTCTCTGGGAAATCACTGAATGGAAGCTCTCTCTCTCTCTCTCTCTCTCTCTCTCTCTCTCTCTCTCTCTCTCTCGTACACACACATCCACAAGGGCCAATGCAAAGGCAGATCAAGTTTATATAATCTGAAGGAGAGAAGATTGAGTGCTCCCAGAACAACATGTTTCCTCCTTGTGTTAGTGCTATAGTGTGTGACCTGAAGAAAACACAGACTCTCGAAAGCAACACAAGTAGCACTTGTATCAATTATAGATGCTTGCCGACAGCCTCTCCGGTATTATTAGAAGGATACTCTGTCAATTCCTTCTGATGTTTAATATAGGCCGTGCTGGTTTTCTCACAGTGAGGGCAAAGGGAAGGAGAGCAGAACTAATGGAGATTAGGAATACTTTGCTGCTGGTGCAGAGTCCTCATTACGCTTTTTAAATTGCAAGTAGGGATGTCACTGAGGGTAAACCCTGCTGAAGGTAAACTCAGTTAAAGTCTCCTTCCCCTTGTGTGAAAGGGATTTATCGTGTTTTCAGTCTGATCTGCAGCAAATCACAGATGTTTTGGTAACCTGAGATGACATTTATGATGCTGTCTAAAGCCAACATATGAGCAACAAGTTTGCTAGTGTTCCCTTGGAGTCCTGTAGACGTCATAGACCGGCAATCTGTTGTTAGCAGTAAGGTTTAATGAATAAGTGAAGAAAACCGACATTGGAAATAACCTTCATTCCAAATGTTACTGAGTGCTACTGGCTGAATGTTTATCAGAGTTCTGTGGTCACTTCCCAGAGTTCCTGGCATCAGTCACGCCACACAAAATCCCTGCTCCTACAACAGACCAGAAAGTTAGAAGTCAGAGGACAGACAGAGATAAAGTAAGGAGAAAGAGGTTGAAGTAGAGCTAGATGAGGAGAGGCCTAAAGGGTGACTGCAGAGCCCAGATCAGGATGAAATTGATGAGCATGGCTATATTAATGTTGGGCCCATGTGCTTGGCCTCGCCATGTGCTTTGAAACAAAGGAATCAGGCCTTCCCATTTTGCAGAGCAACCTGAAGCCTGATTTGGGGTTGATAAGGGCCAAACCCCCAATAATATAATTTCACACATCCAGCTGTAAGGAAAGGAAGATTCCTTTAACGAGCCGAAGAAATTCTCTGATGCACAGAGAGTTCTATCATGGAGCCACGCAACCTGAGTCAGCCAAGGACTCAGAAGGACCGCATCGACCACCACAAAATCAACTCATAGTAAGGCAAATAGAGTCTGAGCAGAGTTAGGTTATTGTGTTTATCTTATTATCTTTATCTTGTTTGTGTTGCTTAAGTTACTGTAATTTTTTATAACGTGGTGTGTATGCTCAATAATCGCCGAGATTAACGATCAAAATCGGTACTGTTGTGTAAAAGTTACTGTGTATTTCATACTATTGCAATCGTGTTGAGATGATTCACCGCTAGCGGAGGCGGAAGTTGTTTCTCATCAGTTCAGAGGTCAGAACCGTGGCTGTGCGAATCAAAGAGTCATCAGTCGTGTTTCTGTAGATGAGAGAACAATCTTCCGTACTCCACCACGGCGGGGAGGATCTTATTTTGTTTTTGGAGGATTTATTTTGTTTTGTTTGCTTTCTCTCTTCTTTTACTAACCAACACATACATACAGCGTTAAGCTACATATAGCTCAGAGTGAGCTAACGGCTCAGACACGTGGAACTTAATAAACTCTGTTATATTTTGAAGAGCAGCTGTCTGTGATTACTTTGTGCATGTATTGTGATAATAGCTGGATATGTGGTCTGTTGCTCGAACTTAAACCTTCACTTTCACTCTGAATGTGTAATAGCACTTTAACTATTGACATTGTGAGTGATTACTAATTCTCAGACTTAGTTTATAGTTTGGTTATTGGTCCCTGTTCGCAGGGTGGTGCCTCATTATTATTAATAATCGTTAATAATCTTACTGACATTAATAATTCTATTGATGTCAATAATTTTGTTTTTATATATGCTGATAACTCAAACACGCTTCTTTTCGTTCCCAACATTAAGGATTTAGTCATTATTGTCATATTGAGCCAAACTCCTGATTTTAATGCCGCTGACAGCCGAGGACGGAGGCAATATGTTTTCAGATTGTCTGTCACGAACACGATATCTCAGGAATGCCTGGAGGGAATTTCCTCACATTTGGCACAAACGTTCACTTGGACTCAGTATGAACTGATAAGAATATGAGGGTCAAAGGTCACTGTGACCTCACAAAACACACTTTTGGCCACAACTCAAGAATTCATGCTAATTATGACAATTTCACACAAATGTCTAATTGGATAAAATGAAGTCAGGACATATTGAACCGACATGGATGTAAACTACAACTTAACTGGATGGCAGAGACAAACAACAACGAGGCAGTAATTCTAGTTTAAGTCAAGTTTAAGTTGCCTAAAGGTCTGGGCATTTTTTAGCCAAAGAAAACCTAACTATTTGAGTATAGTCAATGATAATTATTTTATTCATCAGATTACATTGAGCATTTTGGTCAATCTAGTTCAGGTTCCCAGGAACAGGTTAAGAGCTGGGGCAGCCTGAGAAGCTGGCTGAAGACTAGCCATCTGGAGACTAGCAGGCTGGTGACTAGCTGGTAGCCGGCTAGCCGACTGGGGACCAGCAGGCTGTTCAACTGAGGGCTAGCGGGTTGAATGCTAGCTGGCTGAGGGCTAGCAGGCTAAGAAGCAGGGTGGAGGATAGCTAAGTGGGAGGCACGCTGAGAATCAGGGGTGTTAAAAAAGTCCTTAGCCCAGTTACGTAGCTAAGGACTAAAATAACTCCCCAGACATGGCATTGATGATGCCTCCCAACGTGCCAACCTCAGAGCAGCTTCGTTGATCTCCCTACGTGGTGCTCTCAAGCAGGGGGATGGACCCAAATGCTGTAACACAGGAAGCAGAAGAACAGTCATTTTAATGAAGAAACTTCCAAAACAAAACCTACATAGCAGGTGAGTCGAAAGATGAGTGGCTAAAGATCCAAAGGCCAGAAATAGTCAAATTGACAAACTAACAGGATCAGATAAAAAGGACAACTGCAAGAGCGCTACAAACAGGAAAATAGGAGACGAACCAACAGACAAAAGACGGTTGTCAAACAGCTTTTGGGTGCACCACCCACTAATCTGGTGTGGACTAAGGAGACCCTCTCTAATATGAAACAAATAAATAAATAAATAAAATGATATATAAACTAAATAAGTAAATACATTTTTTATTTTCCTTACATTGTATTCATTAGTCTTGTTGACTCTAAATACTCCAGAAGAAGTTTCCAACATTAAAATGTTTCTTTAGTACATTAATGATATTTTCCTCTCCAATCTCTCTTAGACCTTTTTTCATAACTTCTCTCACTGACTCGTACCTCAGACAGGACAATAAAACATGGTCCACAGTTTCTTCTTCACAAAATTCACACTTTCCATTGTTATGCTTTCCAATAACAGAGTGAACTGTTAAGACTAGTATGGCCATTCCTTAGTCTTGTTATAATCATCTCCTCTTTTCTATTTCATTAGAAAAAGGTTACCCCTTTTATTCATTCTGCCATATCTTTTTGATTTGTCCCTTTATCACTACTTTAGCTTGTGAATTATATTTACATTAACGTTATTTCTCCCACTCTTCAAAGCCCTTTTTACTGCTTTATCCGCTTTCTCATTGCCTTTGACTCCAACATGGGCAGGGACCCATACAAAATTAACCGCCAACCGCATTTGATGGATGCTGAATAGTGATTGAAGTATTTCATACAATAAATCCTCTCTACTTCTGGAGTTGCAAAATGTCAAACTCATTAACGCTGCACATGAGTCTGATGCAATTACTCTCTGGCCTGACGTCCTCTACCTACTGTAAGGCAATAACTATGGCCATCATCTCACATCCAAACACAGATAAATCACTGATTCTTTTCCCACACTCAACATTGAATTCTGTGATTACTGGTGCTGCTGTTCTACCAGTTTTAGGGTCTTTAGATCCATCTGTAGTAATCTGTAAATAATTGTTGTAATTCCTTCTGATGTATGACTTGAAGATCTTACAGTTTCCCCCACGTCGCTCATCAGTTCAAGGAGGCCAAGATCAATTTCTGGCTGTGGCAGTAACATGGAGGAATAGCTGGCAGAACCACAGTTGGAGAATAACTCCTATCCAGAATACCCAATTAACTAGCCTTCTCTTTAGCAACCCAACCACAGCTCTTTGATGGCCTTTTTTCATGTTCCCAGCCGACCTACTGTATGCCACACAGCCATAGTCTATTACTGATCTTATCAGACCCATATACAGTGGGTACGGAAAGTATTCAGACCCCTTTACATTTTTCACTCTTTGTTTCATTGCAGCCATTTGCCAAAAAATCTAAAAAGTTCATTTTATTTCTCATTAATGTACTCAGCACCCCATCTTGACAGAAAAAAACAGAAATGTAGAAATTTTTGCAAATTTATTAAAAAAGGAAAAACTGAAATATCACATGGTCATAAGTATTCAGACCCTTTGCTCAGTATTGAGTAGAAGCACCCTTTTGAGCTAGTACAGCCATGAGTCTTCTTGGGAATGATGCAACAAGTTTTTCACACCTGGATTTGGGGATCCTCTGCCATTCTTCCTCTCCAGTTCCGTCAGGTTGGATGGTGAACAGCCATTTTCAGGTCTCTCCAGAGATGCTCAATTGGGTTTAGGTCAGGGCTCTGGCTGGGCCAGTCAAGAATGGTCACAGAGTTGTTCCGAAGCCACTCCTTTGTTATTTTAGCTGTGTGCTTAGGGTCATTGTCTTGTTGGAAGGTGAACCTTCGGCCCAGTCTGAGGTCCTGAGCACTCTGGAAGAGGTTTTCTTACAGGATATCTCTGTATCTCTGTGCCTTGCCACAATTTTGTCTCTGAGCTCCTTGGGCAGTTCCTTCGACCTCATGATTCTCATTTGCTCTGACATGCACTGTGAGCTGTAAGGTCTTATATAGACAGGTGTGTGCCTTTCCTAATCAAGTCCAATCAGTTTATTTAAACACAGCTGGACTCCAATGAAGGAGTAGAACCATCTCAAGGAGGATCAGAAGAAATGGACAGCATGTGAGTTAAATATGAGTGTCACAGCAAAGGGTCTGAATACTTATGACCATGTGATATTTCAGTTTTTCTTTTTTAATAAATTTGCAAAAATTTCTACATTTCTGTTTTTTTCTGTCAAGATGGGGTGCTGAGTGTACATTAATGAGAAATAAAATGAACTTTTTCAATTTTAGCAAATGGCTGCAATGAAACAAAGAGTGAAAAATGTAAAGGGGTCTGAATACTTTCCGTACCCACTGTATATATACAGTGCTGTGAAAAAGTATTTGCCCCCTTCCTGGATTCTTATTTTTTTGCATATTTGTCACACTTAAATGTTTCAGATCATCAAACAAATTTTAATATTAGACAAAGATAACCCGAGTAAAGACAAAATGCAGTTTTTAAATGATGATTTAATTTATTAAGGGAGAAAAGCTATCCAAACCGACTTGGCCCTATGTGAAAAAGTAATTGCCCCCTAAACCTGATAACTGGTTTTGTCACCCTTGGCGGCAACAATTGCAATCCAGCGTTTGCGATAACTGGCAATGAGTCTTTCACATCGCTGTGGAAGAATTTTGGCCCACTCTTCTTTGCAGAATTGTTTTAATTCAGCCACATTGGATGGTTTTCGATCAGAAATGGCTTGTTGAAGGTCATGCCACAGCATCTCAATCAGATTTAAGTCCAGACTTTGACTAGGCCACTCCAAAACCTTCATTTTGCTTTTTTTTAGCCATTCAGAGGTGGACTTGCTGGTGTGTTTCGGATCATTGTCCTGCTGCATAACCAAAGTGCGCTTGAGTTTGAGGTCACTAACTGATGGCTCGACATTCTCTTTCAGGATGTTCTGGTAGAGAGCAGAATTCATGGTTCCATAAATTATGGCAAGTCGTCCAGGTCCTGAAGCTGCAAAGCAGCCCCAGACCATCACACTACCACCACCATGTTTGACTGTTGGTATGATGTTGTTTTTATGAAATGCTGTGTCAGTTTTACGCCAGATATAACGGGACGCACACCTTCCAAAAAGTTCAACTTTTGTCTCGTCAGTCCACAGAATATTTGCCCAAAAGTCTCGGGGATCAGCAAGATGTTTTTTGGCAAATGTGAGAAGAGCCTTTGTGTTCTTTTTGGTCAGCAGTGGCTTTCGCCTTGGAACTCTCCCATGGGTGCTATTTCTGCCCAGTCTCTTTCTTATTGTTGAATCATGGACACTGATCTTAACTGAGGCGAGTGAGGCCTGCAGTTCTTTAGATGTTGTTCTGGGGTCTTTCCAGACAGAGTCATGTCAGTTACTTTGTTTCTCATCTGTTCTTGAATTTCTTTACATGATGTGTTGCTTTTAGAGATATTTTAGCCTACTTCACTTTGTCAGACAGGTTCTATTTAAGTGATTTCTTGATTCAACAGGTCTGGCAGTAATCAGGCCTGGGTGTGGATAGTGAAATTGAACTCAGCTTTCCAAAAAATCACAGTTCATTCATGATTTATCAAGGGGGGGCAATTACTTTTTCACATAGGGCCAAGTAGGTTTGGATAGCTTTTCTCCCTTAATAAAAGAAATCATCATTTGAAAACTGCATTTTGTATTTACTCGGGTTATCTTTGTCTAATATTAAAATTTGTTTGATGATCTGAAACATTTAAGTGTGACAAATATGCAAAAAAATAAGAAACCAGGAAGGGGGCAAATACTTTTTCACAGCACTGTGTATATATATATATATATATATATATATATCTAGCTTTCAAAGCAGACCTGTCAGTTCCTCACTCTGTTCCCACAAAGCATCTCATTACATTGGAAACCTTTTTACATATATTTACCATTTTATCAATATGTACATTCCAGGTGAGCCTAGCATCAAACCACATTCCTAAACATTTGAACGAATCCATCCTTTTTAGCTCCTTAACATACAAATACATTTCAATCAGGAGAGACTTGTTTTATAATTTAACAATGATTTATTATACAAGCAACAAATGTGAAAAGTGCAAAGTCTTTGGCGATTGGACTCCATCCTGAAGTAATATCACCGAGGGTAGGGATACTGAGGTCCAATAGGCCTAATCCCCCCTGGAGTCCAGACACTTGTGATGGTGGTGGTGTAAGGTGTTGCTGCAACCTGATGATGAATCAGGAGCATGACTGTGATGCTGACTGGAGGTGATTGGGGTGGAGGAGGGTCGCATCTGCTTAACGCTGAAATGACAACTGACAGCAGAGAGGAGAAGACTTTTTAAAGTTTGACAGGAACGATGTGATTGGCTTAAAGAAACCGTGAACAGAATCTGGTTGGTTACGTAATCAGCTGATAGAGTAATTACAAGGAGGAGAGACGGAGATTATGAAGGTTTGTCTTCCTGACTGAACTTGCTCTTAAGCTTAATTTCAATCAGGAGAGACTTGTTTTATAATTTAACAATGATTTATTATACAAGCAACAAATATGAAAAGTGCCAAGTCTTTGGCGATTGGACTCCGTCTTGAAGTAATATCACCGAGGGTAGGGATACTGAGGTCCAATAGGCCTAATCCCCCAAAAGAAGTTTTATTCTATATGAATAAAACAAACAAATACCTTACCTACTGCCGTAGTGAATTCCTAAGCAAAAGAGAAATTTAGTCAAGAGGGAAAATGTAAGGGTATAACTTGCATGAGTTGATGTTAAACCAGAGGTAAGAGGTCAAGTTAGTCAAAGCACAGGATAGAGGAAAGTCTAGATTGACCACAGACTAGGATACGGGGGTCTCGATAGACCGCAGACACAGGATAGGTTGGGTCATGTTAGACCGCAGAATAGAATAGTTGGGGGTCATGTTTAGACCGCAAAACAGAATAGTGGGGTTCAAGTGAGAACGCAGAACAGCATAGTTGGGGGTCTCCACTGCCTCAGCACAACTAGACCGGGTTTACCAGACCAGGAAATTAGAAAGTGTCATCTTTGACCGGATCTTACATCACTCGGCCCGAGAAATTAGAAATCGGGAACCTCAGACCCATCTTTCTTTTAGGAAATGGAAAATGGTCCTGTTACACCAGGAAACAGACGTGAACATGCCACCACCACCAGTTATATGCATTCCTTACCGGATTTGAAGGCTTCAATGATCTTTGATTTTCGAGTATGGTGTTGAGGTTGGGGCAGATGACCAACGTTTCATTTTATATGGTTGTAGCAGTGATGCCTTGGTTAGCAGCAGAAGTAGCAGCCCTTATTCTAAAAGAGTGCCCCAAATATAGCTGAGGTGATAATTACATTTCTGAGGATAACCTCGAAATGATAGTTAAACTATGTTTTAGATAAAAGAACGTTATCTGGGGTAAGAATAGTGGAGAAGTGGAGCAAGTAATAGGTCTTAACCGGAGGACTTTAAGCATGGATTTGAATGGGCAAAAACCCAGAGTCTCTACGAGCCACAATTACTGCGCAAGCACCTCCGCATTTGGAGTGTTTAAGCCATAAGTTACCAGCCAGGTCCTGTTCACCTAGGAATTGAGAAAACTTCACGTTAAGCCAGGTCACGTTCACCTGGGAATTGAGCAACTGGTCACGTCAGACCAGGAGAATGAGAAACGATCTGTTAGACCAGACACTGGAGAACAGGATCACATTAGACCAAAATAGGGTGAGTCCAACAGACTTGAGTGCAATGGCATTATACCGTGATGAGCGAAGATCCCCTTAAACAAGAGAGGTACCACCACCAGTTATATGCATGACTTACCGTACACATTTTTTAAGGCTTTAAAGAGCTTGAGTTACCCTTCGTGTCTAACAAACTACAGCCTTGACAGAACCCCCCAAAACCCACGGATGGCCTGCATCCGTGTCGACATTTTAGTGAATCAGCAAAAATCACCACTTGTTGTAGAATGTTACACCATTCAAGTGATCACACAGCGACCTGACACGCAGGTCAGCGCAGCACCCGTCAACAAGGTAGATTGTGCATTTTAGGACAAGGAAGATGCAATATCCAACGAGCAGGAGAGGAAAGCGCGTCCCTAGTGGATGAGCCTGAATGAAGCTATTTACACTTTATGTATACTATGGTTTTGCCACTTATCTGTCCCCATAAGTAGTCACAAGAACGCAGTTATGGCAGATTACTGGATGCAGAGCACCTGGTCCTGGAGCTCTGAAGAATAACAGCCCTACTCCAGTGTTGCTCTTCTGCACACATTAACTCATTTCTGCCAGTGCTGCCGGTTAAACTTTGGTTTTGGTCTTCACTTCCGCTGACTATGCCCCACACTTCCTCATGCATTTGGTAGCCGTTCTTTACTTGTTATCATAAATACCTTTAATATCCCATCCTCCCTTGTGTCCTTCCATATTTGTCATAGCTTGGGAGCCGGGTTACAACATTACACATGGCGCTCTCCCAAACACAGAATGTGGACATTTTAACCAGCCTTTAACCAGTATGGACAGACTCTTAAATGTTCATTCCTCCCCTGCAGTTTAACCCAGTGTCACATATGTCCAGAGACCATTACGATTATTCAACGCAGCCAGGTGGAGCGTCACTACGCGACTAAGCAAACGCACCCACTCAATCCAAAATAACACAGGCAGATATGACCTACGAGCCCAAATCAGACTCCTATCACATGATTCCATTGCCCAACTATGATGTAAAAGAGAGGAATAGAGCTGAACCAAGTAGTTTAATTAAAAACAAAACGTTTCTGTACACAATCGTCTTTATAAGATACGATGTAATGTCATACTTTCATTTACATCTCTTCACCCTGATTGCACTGAATTTTAAAGCTGCACGACAAGACAGTTCCATTAATTTACAAAAATGAGGTACTTTATCTTTTTAAGATGCAAGTTCCTTAAAAGCTCTGTTATGTAATTAATCTATAAATGCATCCCTTACTTTACATCACATTTGAGTTCTTGATTTGATAATTAAAAAAAAAAACAAGAAAAAAAAAACAAAAAAACAACAACCCTTACATTTACATGGGACCAGTGGCGTTTCTACATTAGGGGCACATGGGGCACTGCCCCACCAGATCCAGATGGCGCTGTTGTGCAGAAAGCTAAATACATCTGTGCTTTGTGGCAAAATATATTTTATTTTATTTAATATGCAAAGTAGCGTAAAATGTGTGTGTGAATAAACACAAGCATTATAGTCCTGTTTTGGAGTAATTTGATTCGTTTGTGTTTCTGTCTGTGTGCTTGCTCTGTGAAATGCTGCTCTCCGCTGTCCCTCTCTGCTCTGTGGGGCAGCGGCGCAAGTTTAAGAGTGTTGCCATGGAAACATCAATGAGCGTGAACCACACAGGCCAAAGTTTACATTGGGAGATGGGGCACTTTCAGATGTGCCCCATGAAATCTGCCTAGCAACTCGACTCGAATATTGCATAAACCGCGAAAAAAGTACCCCGTGACCAAGAAAAAAAACAAAAAAACATACAGTCAGATCATAATCAGACAGATCAATGCCGGTAACGTTACTGCTAGTTAGCTATCCCTAGATTTCGAGTATTTTGGAAGTGTTTTAATTCAGCCTACAATGAATAATGTAGACTATTTGTTGAGGGTGCAATTTAGTACATTGTCATTGGAAGAGAAATTAGAAATTAAACGTTTGGGGCCACACGACTTGATCTTGCTGCAGCCTGGTGAGAAAAGTACTCGAACTTCAAGACGGAATGGTATGACAGAAAGACATGGCTAACTGCTAGCACATCAAAACGAGCACTGTTCTGTTTCCCATGCCTTCTTTTTGGAAATGCTACTAATGCAGACTCAATTTGGACAACGGATGGATTCAAAGACCTGAAGCATCTGGCAGAAAGAACAGTGAAACACGAAAGCTGTAAAACCCATATCAATTGCGCCCTGAAATTGGGACTATTGGGGCGGGTCAACGTCATGGCACAGCTAGATAGTGCATATCAGCGTAACAATTTACAGCACAACAAACAGACTGAGGAGAATCGTTATATACTGGGGAGGCTGATATCGTGCCTAAACCTCTGTGGGAAGTGCGAACTGGGCCTGCGTGGTCACGACGAGTCAGCCGACTCAGTAAACCCAGGCATTTTTAAATGCATTTTTGAGACGATGTGCGAGGGCGACACCAGGCTGAAAAGACACTACGATTCGGGGACATCTAGCACCATTCAGAACGAACTCCTGGATTGCATGTATGAGGTCTACAGGTGTGAGGTGGCCAAACAATTGCGGGGCAACCAGTTTGTAGCTGTGCAGGCGGATGAGACCACTGATGCCTCATGCAAATCCTAAATGGTCATAGTCTTGAGATATATGGTGGACAACAGCGTCACAGAGAGGTTTCTTGAGTTCATTGAAGTGAAGGATAAAACTGCCATTGGCCTTTCTACTGCTATCAAACATGCCCTTGAGCCACTGGGACTGACTGACAAACTTGTAGCCCAAACCTATGATGGTGCAGCGGTTATGCGTGGCAGTGTAGGCGGCGTGCAAATACTATGGAGGAAAGCTACCAATATTATTTGTGCATTGCTACGCACACCAGCTAAACCTAACTCTGCAGCAAGTATGTGCATCCAGGATCAGTGAGCTGATCTGGCTGGTTTATATATATATATATATATATATATATATATACTTAGAATATGTTTCTACTTAGTATATATTTCTATTGAATATATTAGTATATTGTATGCATGCATAAGTACTTCTGCTCTGAACTTTGTTGAACTGCACCACTGTGTCTTTGTTGTGGGATTCTCTCGTGCCTGTTCACATAGATAACTAACTGTGTTTTGAGAATGTTGTATGAGAATATCCCAGCGCCAAAGCCTTCGGGCCGCTTGTTTTGGTTGCTGGCCGTTTGTTTCACTTGTTGTTCCTATCAGTCTGAGACCAAAAGTCTGAGACCGAAATGTCTGTAACATTGGCCATCGGCCCCCACCTTTGCTCATTCTGTATAAAGAAAGCTTGTTCATTTTTTTCGAGGTTCTTCCTCACTGAGACTGTACGCATTCTGATGTGATGATTGAACCTTTTCTGCGCAGAAAATAAATATACAGAAGGGAACCTCTGGTCTTTGGTATTCTTTATTTCAGCAGCAAAAGACTCACGCAAAGCAGGTACAGGATTTTTTTTTCCACGACAATTGGCGTCACAAACAGGATCCTTGAGAGATCGTCGGGAGACAACGGGGGACGGTGAACTGATCATTCTGCCTCTACCTCTATACATAGCCTGAGAGGATGGACCCCAGCGGCTCCTGATCATCTTCACTGGGATCCTGAATGACCTCTTGAATCCGACCAACTACAAATTCTCATTTGGTGAGTTGCTGAAGTTGTGAAGAAAGATCAGAAAACTTTACGCAAAGCTGTCTGATATTATGCACTTTGGGGTTTTATTATGTGGTTTTGTGGGTTTTATTGAGGACGTTGGCGCAACTCGTATCTTAGCATTTTTCTGAGCAGTGACGATTGGGTAGCTGGAAAACAAGGGTGAATGTTTGGGATTTGGAGCTAAACACTGAAGTCCTTTGACCCATAGATAACAAGGCAGGGATGGGTGTCTAGCGTTGCATGTTGCAGACCTTCGAGGAGGTAGACGTTGAGCACTGCAGTCCTTGGACATTTGAGACGAAAGTCTGTAAGTAAATGTTGTCTAGAAAAGAGGAGAACTGGAAAACAAGGATGAGTGTTTAGTGTTGCATGTTGCAGACCTTGGAGGGAGGTACGCTAAGCACTGAAGTCCTTTGACCTATGCTGGGAAACAGAGGTGAGCGTTTGGCACCTGCTTTATCTTGGGGTTAGGCGTTAAATGCTGGAGTCGCTTGACCAAAGAGACTAAGAGTCCGTAAGGACGGCTGCGTCCACAAAGAAGGCTTAGACCGTGAGTTTCAAGATTTGTTTCTGGCACAATCTGAATAAAAGCCGTTGCTCTAGACTTAGAGCAACGGCTTTTATTCAGATTGTGCCAGAAACAAATCTTGAAACTCACGGTGACGACTGTGTTTATGTGTTTAAGAAGTATACGCGTGTTAGACCCAGTGAAAAGGTTAGCATATGGGGGCTAGTAAGAGTAAGTGCCAGGTTACTCCGCCTGATGGACCCAATGTCATGTTCATGAAAAACAAATATGGGGGAGTGAGTTGCCAACATCTGAACAAATGGGTAAACGAATGGAGCTTTCCTGCGGGAGGTTCATTCAGTCTGAATCAGATCGGGAAATTATACACAGAGTTAGAAAAAAAAGAAGAAGATATGAAAAAGGGAAAGAAAATAAAGGTGAAACATTTGGAAATGATAGAGAGTCATAAACTGAGTCTAGAAATGTGGAAAACAGAAGCGGCGTGTAGGGAAAGGAAGACAGTATGCAAAATGATGCTGAAGTTAAATGCAACAGATGAAAAAAGAACAGATAAGCTTCCTGAAAAGTCTTCTTCTTCTCTCTATCCCTCGCTGCACAGGCTGAATCCCGATCTCGACACATGTCCACCGTACACACCTCCGGTCTACACGGGCCAGTCATCAGATTTATTACCATCACAACTATTGAAGCCATCACAGGAGAAAGCAGTAGTCATGATACGGCGTGAGGATGCACCGGACCAACCAAACACTTCCGAAGGACATTCCTATGAAACAAGAAGCAAGGTGACAGACCCACCAATAATAAAAACAATGCCCATGGTGCAAGTCGCAGGGCCGAGGGGGATCATAATGGTCCACAGACCATGGACGGACAGAGACATGACAGACGCGCTGGTTCACCTGCCAAATGTGGACGCGTCAGGACAAAAGTTTTCAAAAGCCCTGATATTTTTCTGCCAAGAATTCAGTCCTACTGAAGGCGAACTCAGACGTCTGCTGCTGAAGAAAATGGGACCAGTGAACTTTGCCAAAATCCGCAAATATTGCCAAGATGATAACCGACAAATACATGAGGATTTTACGCATGGGGACGACGGGGAGTACCTTGCCATGGTGAGAGGATTGCATCCGCTATGCAGATGGCATAGCGGAGGAGTTTCCACAACAGGTGAACATGTCCACCATTGTCTCCTGCAAACAAAGGCCAGACGAAATGGTCGCTGAGTACTACAACCGCCTATTGTTCATCTTCAACGAGCACAGTGGCCTAACTGAGCCTGAAGATAGGGGGAATGAAGCCACTAACTGGGAAAGCCACTTCTGTCAATGCTTCCTAGGAGGACTGTTACCACCCCTCTCAGCCGCAGTAAAGCTCAGCTGTGTAGGCTACGAAGAAGCACGCCTCACTGAAATCGTCCGCCACGCCAGTCATGCGGAGAAACAGGCAAATGCGGAGAAGAAAAAAAAGACAGAGGCAAAAGAAAAACAACACCTCGCTCAACTCACGATGGTGCAGGCTGTTAATCGCTTGACAGCAGCACAAGGCCCAAACAATCAAAACAACCAACCCAGACAGGGTTTCAACAACCAACCCAGACAGGGTTTCAACAACCAACCCAGCCATGGCTTTACGTGGGAGAGGCCAAGGAGGAGGCCGAGGAGGAAGAGGAAATTGGAATCAACGCCCTTCTTCCTGGTACAACAACCGGGACAGAGATGAGTGCAATATCTGCCATGAAAGAGGACATTGGGCTGCTCAGTGCCCTCACAAACAGCATGATCAAGCCTATGGCCCATCCAATCGCCCATCTTATGGCCTATCCTATCGCCCATCTTATGGCCCTACATCAGATTGACTGGCGGAGGCGGAGACATGTGGAGAGTGACGGAGTCATCCTCCTGCAGCAACAGAGAAGGGAAGTGAGACACACACATACACACACACACACACACACACACACACACACACACACACCCCCCTGCACACACAAAGCTCAGGCAATGAAGACCTTGCTTTACTAACCACTCGCACACACACTGCAGAACAACTGAAACTCATACAGGAGGCTATTGCACATCTAAAAAAGGCATCAAAGCCAGCGGAAGGGACATATACAAAATATACCACTGAACCATTTAAAAAGCTACCAGAAACAACTTTAACAGTAGAGGGAACAGACATGATTTTTCTTGTTGATTCAGGCGCTACACATTCAGTTGTAGGAACAAAAGATCTGCCTAACCCCAAACTTAGGCTACATCCACATTACTCCGTTTTCGTTTGGAAACGGATTTTTCAAACGAAAACGATCTCCATCCATACGGCGTTTCAGCCATCGTTTCCGAAGTGATCTCCGTCCATATTACACGCCTGGAAACGAATATCACGTGACTCTTCACGTTCACTGGGCATGCGCTGATGTAAACAGGAAGTAGATTGTCGTATTTTGTAACTACGCAACCAGAGTAATAAAGTAGTATTTAATGATCGTAAGTATGTGTTTGATACTTAAGATCTTCTCTCAAATCTTCCTCTATAAACTCAAACAGATACAGTTCATGGAAAGTTTAATACGTTTTATTTTTCAAACTTAACGTTAGTTACAGCGCTGCGGGTCTCTCTCTCTCTCTCTCTCTCTCTCTCTCTCTCTCTCTCTCTCTCTCTCTCTCCGCTCACTGATCTCTCTCTCTCTCTCTCGCCGCTCACCGATCGCTACAATAACAGCTGTTTCCTCCGCAGACATGCAGACTTTAACTGGACAACAGCTGCTAGTAAAGACAACAAGGTCAGCAATGCCTGTAATCAGTTGTCAGTTAACATGGTAGTCGATCGCGGGTGTCTACGTCATCGTTTCCAAACGTATGCGTTTCCGTCCGTCCACACGAATACGCTACCCGTAGTTTCCAAAGTTATCCGGCTTCGGGATCGTATCTAAACTCCTCCGTTTACGGTGCTCCAAAACGCCGGCGTAGTGTGGACGCTCAGTGTAACCGTAGCAAAACATATGCGTTTCCAAACGAAAACGGAGTAATGTGGATGTACTCTTAGTGGACGCTATGTCTATTCTGTGGGGGCCTCCGGATTGGTAATTAAAGAAAAATTCACTACTCCAATGACGTGTGCACACGAAGAAAAAACTCTCCCTCTGGCCAAAACCAAGCATGAATTTGCATCATCAGAATGTTGTCCTGTGAACCTGCTAGGCAGAGATTTAATGTTGATATTAGGGATTAGTTTAATCTCCACACCTGATGATTTGAAAGTCGTACGCAACCCTCCTAACAACATGACCATGGTCCAGTACATCCCAAACACGCCTTCGTATGTGTATCAATGGCGTATTCCTATTCCAGTGGCTCGGGACATGAGGAATCACTGTTCCCTGGTCATTGGCCACTCTGCAAAGCACATGAACCCCGAACACATGGACTGCACAGCACATGTCTCTGTTGGTAGAGATGACACATTTGAAGAAGTGTTTTTTCATAATTTGAATGATACTCTCCAGTGTTCTACTATGTTTTGGTCTGAACAGAGGTGTGTGGTTTCAGTGACTCTCACGGATGGTCAACAGCGAGTGTTCAAAATAGACTCCTCCTACCCACACGTCTCCCTGTCCAAAGGTCCTGCGGATCAGTGGAGAGCCTTGGGGCCATTTGTACTGAAATGTCAGTTCATCACAGATTGGGAACTGACAGGTGAGCCTCAGGTGATGTATTCACCACGCACAGGTATTTACAAGAAACCATTACACGTACGCACATCCGCCTTACGCTCTGTGTATTTGTTTGATGATGACGTACCACACACTGACTCATTTCTTGCTGACACCTCCAGTCTCCCTCCGGCCTTACAGGAAGTTCCCTCTTTACTCTGGGCAAATGAAGTGTGCCCACGTAAATATGACGTGGGCCTCATCACAAATGTGCAACCTGTGGTCATCACGCCTAAATCATCACTTCGGCCCTGCCAAAATCAATATCCACTGAAACAAGAAGCTATTGATGGCATAACTCCTGTGTTTAACTCTCTTTTGCAGGCAGGCGTAATTGTCCCCTGTAATACCTCACCTGTCCGCACTCCCATCTTCCCGGTAAAGAAAATCAGAGCTCATGGAACACCGACAGAGTGGAGGTTTGTTCAGGACTTACAGGCAGTAAATGCAGCAGTACATCCCAGAGCCCCTACTGTGCCTAATCCATACACCATTTTGTCTCAAATTCCACCTGGTGCAGTTTGGTTTTCAGTTGTTGATCTGTCCAATGCATTTTTCAGTGTTCCTGTACAGCCAGACAGTCAGTTTTGGTTTGCCTTTAACTTCAATGGAAAACCATACACATTCACTCGGATTTGTCAAGGCTACTGTGAGTCACCAACTCTCTATAACAGGGGTATTCTATTAGTATTCCAAAAAGGTCCAGATTGCGAAAATCTCCTCGGGCAAAGGTCCGGAACATTACAATAATATCTAATTTGCGCTATATATATTCATTCAAGAAGCCTAGTAGCAGTAATGTCTTTGTGTAGCCAACAACTGTCAAATCAAATAAAGAAAGTACACATCAATTATATTTTAACAATTATTATTCTCAGTTTTCAAATTTAAGTGGATGGATTATAAATAATAAATGTTCTTCTCATTTCAAGTAAAATAAGGGCTGGATTAAAGAATAACTGACAGAAAGCTTTTGAAAAATGTGCATCTTAATAGCAGACCACCTCAAGATGTTACTCAGAGAGAATAAGGACATTCTGATGTAGCATTTCAAAATTAAAGCCCTTCAAAATCGCATGCATGAGCTAACTTCAAATCAAAATTCATAAGACAAAATCATTTCACCTCAGGTTAAAATGAAGTAATTCATTTTAGAAAAATGAATTGCAGCTTTAAATTCAGTTCATTCAGGTGTGAAGTGATGTCAATCAAAAAAGCCACAATATTATAGTTTTCTCATCTTCTAACAAGAGAAATCTGTGTGCATGGACTTTATCTGTGGTTATTAAACTACTTGTTTCAGCTCTATTCTCTCTGTTAACATCATAGTTGGTCAATGAATTCATGTGTTAGGCTCTGATCATATTGGGCTCTTAGGTTTATTTTCTGTGTCTTCATTTCAGATGTGAGTGGGTACGTTTACTCAAAAGAGTTGTGCTTTGTCTCGTAGTGGCACTTCACATTACCGCTTTTAATAATCGCCACAGTCTCTGAACATATGAGACATACTGGTTTTAAACTGTCCGTGGGAAGAATGAACCTTTGAAAGAGTCTGTTCATTGATGGTTAAAGACTCTGGTCTCACTGGTCTCTGTGACCACTTCTCTCTCTTTGGAGAACGTCATGTGAAACAACTTCTCTGACTCACGTAATAATTCTCCTACTCCTCGTTCTCTATCGGTTTTAGGTCCTGGGTCCGGATACAACGGCGTCTGGGTCCGGATCCGGACCGCGGTCCGCCTATTAGTGACCCCTGATATATGCTATTGTAGTGATCTAATGTATAATGATCAAGGGGAGGAATGTAATGGTATTTTTTACGTAATATATATATATATATATATTTCTATTGAGTATATTAGTATATTGTATGCATGCATAAGTACTTCTGCTCTGAACTTTGTTGAACTGCACCACTGTGTCTTTGTTGTGGAAAAGAAGGATTCTCTCTTGCCTGTTCACATAGATAACTAACTGTGTTTTGAGAATGTTGTATGAGAATATCCCAGCGCCAAAGCCTTCGGGCCACTTGTTTTAGTTGCTGGCCGTTTATTAGGGCCCGAGCACCGACGTAGTCGGAGCGGAGGACCTATTGTTATTCTAATGTTTTTTATTATTAGGGCCCGAGCACCGACGTAGTCGGAGCGGAGGACCTATTGTTATTCTAATGTTTTTTATTATTATTAGGGCCCGAGCACCGACGTAGTCGGAGCGGAGGACCTATTGTTATTCTAATGTTTTTTATTATTATTATTATTATTATTATCGTACCAGTTTCATCGCAAAAAGGAGGTGCTTGGGATACTGGGAATCTTTTGAAATTTGGCACAAAATTCAATCGTGGTGAAAATTCCAGTATTATTGGGGTGTCTAGCTGCGGCATGACATTTTGGCTCCATAGCGCCCCCTACAGAGTAGCCCCAACTTTGGGTTTCACCTAGCTGTATGAAATTTGGTAGGTATGTGGAACGTGATGGGACGTACAAAAAAGTCAAAAGGAGGTATATCCTAAACCAAACAGGAAGTCGGCCATTTTGAATTTTATGACGTTTTTGGACCGTTTCAAGGCGCCGTACTTTAACGAACTCCTCCTAGAGATTAAACCCGATTGCCTTCAGATTTGGTCAGTATGCTCTTGAGACCTTGGCAGTGAAACGATACTCAAAGATCAAAAAGTTATCAAACTATGTGTCCGTGGCGTGGCGGCAAAAAAACACCATTCGCCATGAAACAGGAAGTTGTTGTAACTCGGCTGTACATTGCCTAATCTGCTCCAAATTTCTCATATGTCATAACATCCTGACCCTGAACACATGTATATGACAATTTAGAATCATAGTAATAGCGCCACCTAGTGGCAACAGGAAGTTATAGGTTGTGTACTTTGACACCCTACTGCTCACAGATTAATCGGATCCCTCTCAAATTTTGTCACAAAAGCCTTAAGACCTTGATAATGCTTCACTGTGAAAATTGTAGGAAGTTGTCGAAGCGTGGCGACGTGGCGGCTCTGCGAATTTCGATCCTTCGCCATGAACGAATAAACTGATGTAACTCGACTCCGCATCATCAGATCTTTACCAGATTTCACATGTTTGATTAAACTCCAGGCCTGAAGACATCTGCAAGCCAATTTTGAATCATAGTCATAGCGCCACCTACTGGCAACAGTAAGTTAAAGTCTTTATACTTTGGCTTGTTTCTCTAAGTTGGAAAATCAGATCAACATCAAATTTGTTCCACACAAAGGTAAGAAGTTCATAATGCCAGTTCTCTAAGCTTTTGATGTTTCGTCGAACGCCGTTGCCGTGGTAACGCAGTCTTCGCCGTGAAAAACGATGGTCATTTGGAGAGGTTAAAAAAGCTCGAAACACAAGCAAACTTGACACTCAGATCACAAGGCCAAAATGTAGTTCTATAATATGATTTTATTCAATCAGAGTGTTAAATCGGCTCAATAGCGCCCCCTACAAAATTTCGACGAAGCACCCTTCGCAATACGTTTCACATAGATTAACAAAATTTGGTAGGCACATGTATCACATGTGGACTTAAATAAAAGTCTCTTGGGGCCATGCCCTAAACCCAACCGGAAGTCAGCCATTTTGAATTTAGTCTGAATTTCTAGTGTCGTTTTTTCAATTTCCAGACGCTCTACTTTAACGAACTCCTCCCAGGGAACTAATCAGATCAACTTAGAATTTGGTCAGAACAATCTAAAGACCTTTGTGATTAAAAGTTACTCAAAGCTTGTTGTTTCGTGAAATGCCGTTGCTGTGGCGATGCATTCCTCGCCATGAAAAACAAAGGTGTTTTTGAGGGGCTAAAAATACTCAAAACAAAATCAAACTTGTCACACACATTTAAAATCCTGAATGTAGTTCTCTGATGTGATTTTAATGCTTCAGAGTGGCAAGTTGGCTCGATAGCGCCCCCTACAATTTTTTGACAATGCAGCCCTCGCAGTACGTTTCACCTAGCTGTATAAAATTTGGTAAGCAGATGTATCACATGTAGACTTAACAAAAAGTCTTAGGGGTTCATGCTCTAAACCCAACCGGAAGTCAGCCATTTTGAATTTTGTATGAATTTCTCCTGTTTTTTTCCATTTCCATGAGCTGTACTACGAACTCCTTCTAGGGAATTAATCCGATCAACTTAGAATTTGGTCAGAACAATCTAAAGACCGTAGCGATTAAAAGTTACTAAAAGCTTGAGGTTTCATCAAACAACATGGACTTGGTGTAGCGGCCATTTGACATGGTTCGCCATCATCCACCAAGCTGTTGTAACTCAACTGTGCTTTGACAAAACTGTCCCAAACTTGACATTCTTGATTACCGTCATGATTTTAGGACTTTTGCATGCCAATATTAACTCATAGTCATAACACCACCTACTGGCAACCACAGAAGTAAGCAGGATTCTTTAATTACAGCAGCCCAAACACTGAATTTATTTAAAGGGTTCGTGGGTACACCATGAGAAAAAGACTTCTCTGATCTAAATATGTGCAAACTAAGATGCTTGGAGAGCAAAAGTTAGACAACAGTGGTTCTCAAACCATGTCAGTGGGCATTAGTATAAATGATCTGTCCAGAGCTTCTAAACGAAAATCACGTTAAATGTTACAATGAATGCTTCACACTACAATCTAAAGTTATAGAAGAGCTTAAAATGAAAACAGTGTTAAATTAAAGTGTTAAAGTAAAAGCAAATGACAATACTGTTCTGTTAACTTTCATGTAAGAAAGTCAGCAGGACACTGCAGGGAGTTGAACCCCATCCCAGTAAACTGACGGTCTGTTATTTTATAAACACTGAAACAGATTCACACATATTAATTTTCTTAATGATCTTAACAGGCTTACATTTATGATTGTATCGGAGGTACACTCAAAACATTTGAGGCTTAAGCCCTGGCAACATGATCTTGCTACGCTGCTGGTTGAGGCAGGAAATATAGTTTAACTCGTGCACGCAATGTATGATGGTCACAGAAATGCATGGCCCGTCAACCAGAGTCCTGCCAGTACCCTCGACGTGCGTGAAGTTGCGAGGGCCCGATCAATGCTGCTTGCAGCTTTAATTAGGGCCCGAGCACCGACGTAGTCGTAGCGGAGGACCTATTGTTATTCTAATGTTTTTTATTATTATTATTATTATTATTATTATTATTATTATTATCGTACCAGTTTCATCGCAAAAAGGAGGTGCTTGGGATACTGGGAATCTTTTGAAATTTGGCACAAAATTCAATCGTGGTGAAAATTCCAGTATTATTGGGGTGTCCAGCTGCGGCATGACATTTTGGCTCCATAGCGCCCCCTACAGAGTAGCCCCAACTTTGGGTTTGACCTAGCTATATGAAATTTGGTAGGTATGTGGAACGTGATGGGACGTACAAAAAAGTCAAAAGGAGGTATATCCTAAACCAAACAGGAAGTCGGCCATTTTGAATGTTATGACGTTTTTGGACCGTTTCAAGGCGCCGTACTTTAACGAACTCCTCCTAGAGATTAAACCCGATTGCCTTCAGATTTGGTCAGTATGCTCTTGAGACCTTGGCAGTGAAACGATACTCAAAGATCAAAAAGTTATCGAACTATGTGTCCGTGGCGTGGCGGCAAAAAAACACCATTCGCCATGAAACAGGAAGTTGTTGTAACTCGGCTGTACATTGCCTAATCTGCTCCAAATTTCTCATATGTCATAACATCCTGACCCTGAACACATGTATATGACAATTTAGAATCATAGTAATAGCGCCACCTAGTGGCAACAGGAAGTCATAGGTTGTGTACTTTGACACCCTACTGCTCACAGATTAATCGGATCCCTCTCAAATTTTGTCACAAAAGCCTTAAGACCTTGATAATGCTTCATTGTGAAAATTGCAGGAAGTTGTCGAAGCGTGGCGACGTGGCGACTCTGCGAATTTCGATCCTTCGCCATGAGCGAATAAACTGATGTAACTCGACTCCGCATCATCAGATCTTTACCAGATTTCACATGTTTGATTAAACTCCAGGCCTGAAGACATCTGCAAGCCAATTTTGAATCATAGTCATAGCGCCACCTACTGGCAACAGTAAGTTAAAGTCTTTATACTTTGGCTTGTTTCTCTAAGTTGGAAAATCAGATCAACATCAAATTTGTTCCACACAAATGTAAGAAGTTCATAATGCCAGTTCTCTAAGCTTTTGATGTTTCGTCGAACGCCGTTGCCGTGGTAACGCAGTCTTCGCCGTGAAAAACGATGGTCATTTGGAGAGGTTAAAAAAGCTCGAAACACAAGCAAACTTGACACACAGATCACAAGGCCAAAATGTAGTTCTATAATATGATTTTATTCAATCAGAGTGTTAAATCGGCTCAATAGCGCCCCCTACAAAATTTCGACGAAGCAGCCCTCGCAGTACGTTTCACATAGATTAACAAAATTTGGTAGGCACATGTATCACATGTGGACTTATATAAAAGTCTCTTGGGGCCATGCCCTAAACCCAACCGGAAGTCAGCCATTTTGAAATTTGTATGAATTTCTAGTGTCGTTTTAGACATTTCCAGGGGCTCTACTTTAACGAACTCCTCCTAGGGAATTAATCAGATCGACTTCAAATTTGGTCAGTACAATCTAAAGATCTTTGTGATGAAAAGTTACTCAAAGGTTGTTGTTTCGTGAAAGGCCGTTGCCGTGGCGACGCATTCTTCGCCACGAAAAACAAAAGTGTTTTTGAGGGGCTAAAAATGCTCAAAACGTAACCAAACTTGTCAAACACATTTAAAATCCTGAATGTAGTTATCTGATGTCATTTTAATGCTTCAGAGCGGCAAGTTGGCTCGATAGCACCCCCTACAATTTTTTTACGATGCAGCCCTCGCAGTACGTTTCACCTAGCTGTATAAAATTTGGTAAGCAGATGTATCACATGTAGACTTAACAAAAAGTCTTACGGGTTCATGCTCTAAACCCAACCGGAAGTCAGCCATTTTGAATTTTGTATGAATTTCTCCTGTTTTTAACCATTTCCATGTGCTGTACTACGAACTCCTCCTAGGGAATTAATCCGATCAACTTAGAATTTGGTCAGAACAATCTAAAGACCGTAGCGATTAAAAGTTACTAAAAGCTTGAGGTTTCATCAAACAACATGGACTTGGTGTAGCAGCCATTTTACATGGTTCGCCATCATCCACCAAGCTGTTGTAACTCAACTGTACTTTGACAAAACTGTCCCAAACTTGACATGCTTGATTACCGTCATGATTTTAGGACTTTTGCATGCCAATATTAACTCATAGTCATAGCACCACCTACTGGCAACCACAGAAGTAAGCAGGATTCTTTAATTACAGCAGCCCAAACACTGAATTTATTTAAAGGGTTCGTGTGCACACCATGAGAAAAAGACTTCTCTGATCTAAATATGTGCAAACTAAGATGCATGGAGAGCAAAAGTTAGACAACAGTGGTTCTCAAACCATGTCAGTGGGCATTAGTATAAATGATCTGTCTAGAGCTTCTACATGAAAATCACGTTAAATGTTACAATGAATGCTTCACACTACAATCTAAAGTTATAGAAGAGCTTAAAATGAAAACAGTGTTAAATTAAAGTGTTCAAGTAAAAGCAAATGACAATACTGTTCTGTTAACTTTCATGTAAGTTCAAATACAATCAGCAGGACACTGTAGGGAGTTGAACCCCATCCCAGTAAACTGACGGTCTGTTATTTTATAAACACTGAAACACATTCACACATTCATTTTCTTAATGATCTTAACAGGCTTACATTTATGATTGTATCGGAGGTACACTCAAAACATTTTGAGGCTTAAAACCTGGCAACATGATCTTGCTACGCTGCTGGTTGAGGCAGGAAATACTGTTTAACTCGTGCACGCAATGTATGATGGTCACAGAAATGCATGGCAGCGTCAACCAGAGTCCTGCCAGTACCCTCGACGTGCGTGAAGTTGCGAGGGCCCGATCAATGCTGCTTGCAGCTTTAATTTTGTATGAATTTCTTGTGTATTTTTCCCATTTCCAGGTGCTGTACTACGAACTAGTCCTAGGTAATTAATCAGATCAGCTTAGAATTTGGTCAGAACAATCTAAAGACCTTTGTGATTAAAAGTTTAGAATTCATCAAACATGGACTTGGTGTAGCGGCCATTTTACATGGTTCGCCATCATCCACCAAGCTGTTGTAACTCAACTGTACTTTGACAAAACTGTCCCAAACTTGACATGCTTGATTACCGTCATGATTTTAGGACTTTTGCATGCCAATATTAACTCATAGTCATAGCAGCATCTACTGGCAACCACAGAAGTAAGCAGGATTCTTTAATTACAGCAGCCCAAACACTGAATTTATTTAAAGGGTTCGTGGGCACACCATGAGAAAAAGACTTCTCTGATCTAAATATGTGCAAACTAAGATGCTTGGAGAGCAAAAGTTAGATAACAGTGGTTCTCAAACCACGTCAGTGGGCATTAGTATAAATGATCAGTCCAGAGCTTCTACTTGAGAATCAGAATAAATGTTGCAATGAATGCTTCACACTACAATCTAAAGTTACAGAAGAGCTTAAAATGAAAACAGTGTTAAATTAAAGTGTTCAAGTAAAAGCAAATTACACTACTGTTTTGTTAACTTTCATGTAAGTCCAAATACAATCAGCAGGACACTGCAGGGAGTTGAACCCCATTCCAGTAAACTGACAGTTTGTTATGTTTCAAACATTGAAGCGCATTCACGCACATTCATTTTCTTAATGATCTTAACAGGCTTACATCTATGATTGTATTGGGGGTACACTTAAAAACATTTGAGGCCAAAGACCTGGCAACATGATCTTGCTACGCTGCTTGTCGACGCAGGAAAAATCATCTAACTCGTGCACGCAGTGTATGACGGTCACAGAAATGCATGGCCGCGTCAACCAGAGTCCTGCCAGTACCCTCGACGTGCGTGAAGTTGCGAGGGCCCGATCAATGCTGCTTGCAGCTTTAATTTCACTTGTTGTTCCTATCAGTCTGAGACCAAAAGTCTGAGACCGAAATGTCTGTAATATTGGCAATCGGCCCCCACCATGGCTCATTCTGTATAAAGAAAGCTTGTTAATTTTTTTCGAGGTTCTTCCTCACTGAGACTGTACGCATTCTGATGTGATGATTGAACCTTTTCTGCGCCGAAAATAAATATACAGAAGGGAACCTCTGGTCCGTGAGGGACTCGGAGTAGAGTCGCTGCTCCTTTGTGTGGAAAGGAGCCAGTTGAGGTGGTTCGGGCATCTGGTAAGAATGCCACCTGGGCGCCTCCCTAGGGAGGTGTTCCAGGCACGACCAGCTGGGAGGAGACCCCGAGGGAGGCCCAGGACCAGATGGAGGGACTATATCTCCAAACTGGCCTGGGAGCGCCTCGGGATCCCCCAGTCAGAGCTGGCTGATGTGGCCCTGGAAAGGGAAGTTTCCTGCTGGAGCTGTTGCCCCCGCGACCCGATCCCGGATAAGCGGTTGAAGATGAGAGATGAGATGAGATGGAACCTCTGGTCTTTGGTATTCTTTATTTCAGCAGCAAAAGACTCACGCAAAGCAGCAGCAGGACTTTTTTTTCCCACGACAAGCGGATCCCGCGGCCACCCAGCACACGATGGAATTTTAAAAGCAGGACCGTGAATGTGGTATGGGAAACTCGGGAAGCTATACTGGAGTGTCTGGATAACATTCGCACTCAACCAGGATGGGACAAGGTGTCCATCAGCGAGGTATACGGCCTCTCTATGCACCTGCGGGACCGCACGTTTCTCCAACTGCTGGAATGCTTTGCCAAAGTTATGCCAGAAGTGGATGTTTTGTATGGCATACTACAGAAAAGAGAGATCGACGCATCTGGGGTAAATCGTGCAGTGGAGAATTTCAAAGTGAACGTGAAAGAAATCAGATAGAGCAGATGAGATTGGTAACCAAGCCAGTGAGGAACCGGGCACAGCAAAGCGCAGGAAAACAAATACGCCTGTCGTGATGAAGGAGGCCTGTGATACCATGATTGCGCAAGTGGAGGACTGGTTCTCCAAAAGTGACCATCTTATTGCCGCACAGCTGGTGGACTGCTTACTGTTCCCAAAGTTTGTGAAGTCATTCCTGGAGGCCCAACTCGCCTGTGCTATCAAGCTCTGGCCCACAGCTCTTATCAACAAGGGGAAGCTGCAAACTGAGTTGGCTCTTCTATACGGACACACTGAGCTGCACACAGGGAAATCAGCACTGTTGCTGTTCCAGGCCATTCACGAAAACAACCTGCAAGAGGCCTTGTCTGAAATCTGCACTCTGCTCAGCATCATCATCACAACCCCCATGACGTCTGCGGAGTCTGAGAGGAACTTTTCAACGTTGAAAAGGATTAAGACATTCACAAGAAACACGATGAGACTGAACGCCCTCTCCATGCTTTCCATTGAAAATCTGTTCGTTCATGGGCTAGTGGATTTTAACAGCAAAGTCATCGAGAGGTTTGCTCAAACAAAGAACTGCCGCACCACTTCCTATTTAAGTGATCTGCATTGGTGAGTCAAAACTTTTTTTTTTTGGAGCTGATGGATGTATCAATGCAATCTGCAAGGACATCGTCTTTTAGCATGTTTTGTTCATTTAGCAGCATGTTTTGTTGCTGTTATTTGTTTCAGTTGTGCCTTTCGCTTCACATTGTATGCCACAAGCGTAATATATTATGCAAGTTATTTGAGCTATGTGTCTGTCTAATCTTTTTACTTTGTTGCAATCATTATACTTTAATGCTGTATTATAGGCAACATCTTTGTGTCTTGCTGAGCGCTGATGCATGTGAAATGTTTTTGAAATAGGATTTCTGCTCCCTGCTGGCACTCAAAATCAGCAGCCCATAGCATATCTTACTGGTCTATATAGGCCTACTGCTTATAATAATCAGCTACCTCTATTTTTGTGACGGTGACATGACATCATACAAAATTGCCCAGATATTTCAGGCTAAAATCGGGACTAAAACATTACGCACGTTAGACAGACTGTGATGTTCCGGACCTTTGCATGAGGAAATTCTCTCAAACTGGACTTTGTAGAATTTAATTTGAGTACCCTGCTTTATGTGTTGTTATTCTCTGAAACACCAGAGGCATACCAACAACATGAGCTGTGAAGAATAAAAGACGAGTGTTACTCCGATATACCCATAGCATATTGGTATAGCTGACAAAAGCCATAAACCAACCTCCACAATGCCGAGGAGGGATTGTAGTCATCTGTAACCTCATATTCATAAACTACTTTATCACCTTAGCCAAGCCCTGTTAGGAAAGAAGTCAGGTATTAAATGTATCATTAAAAAAAAACAAAGGTTAAATATCCTGTAAACTATTGGGTTTGGCTGACAAACATTTTACTCAAAATTAAAACCCTGTTCTGAAGCATCTCATACGAATTGGCCCATTTCCTATAAACCCCAAATATGTTAATAGCGTTTTATCAGTGAACTATTCGTGATATTCATTTGATCACTAGCACCGCCCGTGCCAGATTGAATTCGGAGGTGCATGACCAAACCGTGACCACTCGCGGGCCTATACCACATCACTCGCCTTCCGTGATTATATATGCCTCGCGTACACATCGCGTCCATCACTACGGAGAGGACAAACTAAGTTTAGCTGCTGCTTAGTTATGTTTATTTCCGCTCATAATGATTTGTAATCTTGTAAATGCGTTCCAATTCAACTACTAGAAAGAACGCTTTCATACTATAGATTGAGAGTGATGCTCCGGAACTCCAGACGTGTGTCAGATCCATGATTTCCTCATTTGTCGGGAATGACGAGGAACAGAAACAAAGTTTCCGTTTAAGCAGCGAGGAACCTGAACTGTCATGTGAAGCTGATTTAACATGGCGGCTGGGTGCCGCATGGAGTCCTGGTGGCGCCGATGTTAACAATATATTAGAAGCAGCATCGTTTACCAGAGATTGAAGACCAGTATCGATGGAATGGATGGAGCTACCCGGTGGAGATGACGGCGTTGTCTGCATTGGAGGTCAGGAGTTGTTGGTGAAGAAAGAGTACGGGACGCGAACACCGGTGATGGATCGACTGATCGCGAGTAACTGTTAGACTTACTAGGATACCACTGCGAACTTCTAGCTGAGCCAAGAGGGCTTCTTGCTCGTCTGAGGGGAGCCGCTACGCCTCGCTGGGCGCGTGCTCCTGCGTGTCAACTCCGGCTGAACATCAACTCCGGCTGAACATCGACGACGTTGATACCTGACTCTTCCTGAACGATCAAAGTCGTAATCCGTCATTGTCTCAATTACCCACAACTAGATGTTCAAAGGGTAAGGGGAATTGTATCGCTTCGCATCTGCTTAACGCTGAAATGACGACTGACAGCAGCAGAGAGGAGAAGACTTTTTAAAGTTTGACAGGAACGATGTGATTGGCTTAAAGAAACCGTGAACAGAATCTGGTTGGTTACTTAACAGTGCACGCCCCCAATCAGCTGATATAGTAATTACAAGGAGAAGAGAGACAGAGATTATGAATGTTTGTCTTCCTGACTGAACTTGGTTTAAGCTTAATTTGGACCTCTGTTTCAATTTTCTTTCTTGTAAAGAAAAGGGTATTTGTTTTTTCAACAGAAAATTTAAATCCCCATTCCAATGACCACTGTTCCACTCTTTTGATTGTTTCCTGCATTTTCGTTTCACAACATATTCCACGATCCTACATCTTTTCCACAGTGCCCCATCATCTGCAAATAAATATCTCCCTATATTTTGTCTAACATTTTCATACACATCAATCATTATAGAAAACAATAAAGCACTTATCACACTTCCTTGTGGTGTTCCATTGTCCACCAAATGGCTGGCCAAAAAACACCTTCCCACTCTCACTTCTATAGAGCAACCAATCATTGACATGGATTGTAGAAATTCACCACAACCAAACTTTCATCCCCTAACCACACTTTAACAACTACATATACTAGGTCTTTTTCTTTTTCTTTTTCTCTATAAGAAATACCTTGCCTAACAAAGGTAGCACATCCTCCCCCATTACCCTCTTCTCTATCCGTTCTTATGCACACATATCCCTAAATCAAAAAATCTAAGTTTGGTTTAAGCCATGTCTCTTCAACACATATTATATCTGGTTTGTATTCTAAACCATTAAGAAAATCTATATGTCTGTTGGCCATCTGCCAACAGACTTCTTGCATTCATTGCAGAATTAACATAACTAATCCTGTGAACATGATTCTTTGTTTAAGTGTTCCTGTTTTTTAAGCTCTTCCTGAACAGCCATCCCAGTCATCCCATGAATATTTAAATATCTTGCTGCACTCTTTACTATTATTCCAATCTTCTCAGATCTCCCTTTTGCTTGGAATGTGCAATTAACTACTTTAGCCATGACATATACAAAGCTATCCTTATATATTATCAATATATACCCATCTACCCATAACGCCTCCCACAAAGAGCCCATCACTAGTCTTCTTAGCTTTCTCAACCACCATGTTGCACACTTTTTTCAGCTTCATTGCTTTCTCTCTCTGCTCCTCGGCCTTACACTTAATCAACAGGCAGTACCCAGCACCTTTGCTATCAAAATTTTGCCAACTTTCTCCTTCAACCAGGAGGCCACCGGAATAACTTTCCTTATATCATTTCCTTCCCTGAATCTCAAAATTACTTTGAATCCCTCATTCTCAACAATCCTCTTCCTCATCACCCTCCCTTCCTCTCTCCCTTCCATACTACTAACAGATATACTACTGCGATTCCTGACTCGTTACTTAAGTCCAGTCATTAAAATCCATATCCTCACTCCCTCCCTCCCCATCAGTATTCCCTGCCATCTTAGTCCAGTCACAGATCAGTTTATGCACAATCTGCCGATACCACTTCTCCAAACAAAATCTCCGTCTGTGAGTTACAACTCTACTCATTCACAAAAAGACAGGACTATAGATACACAAGAAACTAATCAGACAACAAGACACAGGTGGGTAGGTGAGGCCTTTATGGATTTCTGAAAGCAGGACTAAAATCTCCAAACTTTAAGTTAGCAAGCAAGACCTTACAACTTTTCTTTTCCATCTGGTGAAAACACAGAGAGCTTCAGCATAGAGCACTGGTCCTTAAGAACAGAGTACATGACACTACAGGTGTAAGAGGGGACAAGAAGCAAGGACGGTGATATAGTCCATAAAGAGGATGAGAAGAGAGACTGCCACACATACAGAGGCAGAGGGAAAACCCATTAAGGGAGGCTGAAGCAGAGACAGGAATTATTGCAGAAATTACAACACAAAATTGGCAAAGTCATGAATAAAAACGTATTCTGGGACTTGTGAAAGAAACTGAATAACAATGGAAAGATAAGCGACTCCACGAAAGACAAAAACAGATCGGAAGACTACATGAGTAAATTCCTCGCTCACTGGAAAATAACTAATCAATCGTCAAAAAGTCTCTTGCTGAATAGTTGTAGGAATTGGAATCAAACATTACCAACTGCTCAGTCCTCAGTCATAAAAGGGTAAAAGCTCAACAGCATTTCACAGCACAGCAGCCCTATGCAGAGAGAGACCGTCTCTTGCTGTTCAATACAGAAATGATTTCTGGATCAGGGCACAATAACACAGATATATAAAACTTCTTAATAATGCATTCTTTGGACCTTCACCTTGACTCAGAAAAAAAGAAATGCAACACCGTCCTCAAATAACATTGTCACTGATAACTAAAAGTACACGGATAATGTCAGAAATTGACCAACGTAAAATGTAATATGTTGATGTTATACTACTCACACAAATATAACTAAATGGTTGAACCTGTTCACTGAATATTCTAGCCATTCTGTATTTTGGGGCGGCTGTGGCTCATAGGTAAAGTGGGTCATCTTTCAATCAGAAGAGAATATCGGTGTTCCTTGGGCAAGACACTTAACCCCAAAATTGCTCCTGATAGGCTTTCCCTTTGATGTGTGAATGGATGTGAATGATTGGTCCATTGATGGCATTCTGCATGGTAGCCCCTGTAATCAGTGTGTGAATGGGTGAATGACACATATGTCAAAGATTACCATTCACCATCTTTGAACCAAGTGTTGCCACTATTGTTAATAACACATTTAACATTTTTTTGACAACCAGGTTGTCAATGTTGCATTATGATTTGCTTCCCAGCAATCCTGACCCTGCAACCTGAACCCTTTACCCTAAAATCTGGAAACTGGACCTATACCTACCTACCTTTCTGCCTACCTACATGTAAACTCAGTTCAGGGAGAGAACAGGGATTAAAAATTTGCATAGAGATATATAGATGTACATGTGACATGTACATAGAGACATGTACATAGAGATATACAAAAGTACACATGTTTATATGTACACAAGTGGTACAGTGGCAAGCCATGCATTTTATAGCTGGGCCTTCAGTGCTGTCCTACTACAGTTGAACTCCTAATAACCTCATTATGACACCACAGCTACGGTTATTATTTGTTTCTAAGGCTGTAACAATACACGTATTCGTATTAAACCGTTTGGTACAAGGCTTATGTAATGGTAATTTTTTACGTAGTATATATTTCTACTCAGTATATTGTATTCATGCATAAGTCATTTTGCTCTGGACTTTGTTGAACTTCACCGTGTCTCTGTTGTGCAAAAGAATAATTCTCCCTTGCCTGTTCACATAGATAACTAACTGTGTTGTATGAGAATGTTCCATGCCAAGGCCTTTGGGCCGCTTGTTTTGGTTGCTGGCCGTTTGTTTTCACTTGTTGTTCCTATCAGTCTGAGACCAAAAGTCTGAGACCGAAAAGTCTGTAACATTGGCCATCGGCCCCCACCTTTGCTCATTCTGTATAAAGAAAGCTTGTTCACTTTTTTCGGGGTTCTTCCTCACTGAGACTGTACGCATTCTGTTGTGATGATTGAACCTTCTCTGCGCAGAGAATAAATACTTAAAAGACAACCTGGTTTTTGGTATTATGTATTTCAGCATTAGAAGACTCACGCAAAGCGGGTATAGGATTTTTTTTCCACCACAGTTACGAACCGAACAATACCTTTGAATAATACTAATGCATTTGGAAAATGCAGAAGCTTAAATTGTGGGAAATATGTTTTCAGTGGAGCCACTGCGCCCAACCTAGCAACATGCTGTCTGACACATCCATCTGCAACTACAACATTGTATGTACCTGAACACAGCGCGTGTGTTCTGAGAGGCTACGCTAAACTAGCTTAGCAGGAAATCCAACAACAGCAAACACTGATTCAAACAGGGCTAAAGCAATCGCCACACAATCCCTATTTCTCCAGATCATAATTCTTGCTTTGTAAAAGCAAACAAAAGCCCAAACAGAGAATCCAATGTCCAACCCTAACCCTGCGCATGACGGGATGCTTCGTCATTAATGGACAATGCATATAGTCAAAATCAACATAATTAACACAATGACAAGAACCAGTCACATATATTTATATGACAACAAAGCATGACAAATCAATCCAGCAACACTGCAGTGCTACAACACGTATTCCACCGCAAACTAAAGAGCATGAGCAATCAACTATTATTCACATCAGAGGGAACAATAGAAATAAAAATGTATTACAGTTGTCATATACAAAATGTAGCTTCTGCATTTAACCCATCACCAACTTATTGGGGGGAGTGGGCTGCTGAGAAGCCCCTGGGGAACAGTTCAGTGTCTTGCTCAGGGACACTTCGGCACAGGACATGTATAGGATCTAACCACTGACCTTGCGGTTGCCGGACAACCCTCTCTACCCATTGAGCCACGGCCGCCCCCAATGTTAATCATATCTTAAAAAACGACACAATAGAAAATCCAACACAGCAGTACTGCAGATGTAAAAAACGAAAGCAGTTCACTTACCACAGATGCTGTTCACTTAAAGACAAAGTATATCCTCCTTTCTTTGATTTCAAAGAGTTTAATACCGCGGTTGTTAGGGTTGCAAAGGGGCGGAAAATTTCCGGGAACTTTCCATGGGAAGTTAAGCTTGAGAATTTTGGAAAAAAAATGTAGCAAAATTTTTTTGCAAAAGCATTTAACAGGGAACTTAAATGTAGTTGAGAACAAGACAATGCAAGCCTAGCTCAGCTGGACCTAGTTGGGAACATTGTCTGCCAGAAACGTAAATGTTAACATAAAACGTTCTGTTGTTTTTGAACGTCTTTGTCATTACCTAGCATATTGATTACTTGGTAAACTGAAGCCATGTTCATTTTAATACCAAGTTTATTTGTATACAGTAGGCTAACTTTTTACAGCAGTGAGAGTAGGATGTATGTCCACACAAAAGTACACCATCACCTTGATTATTCGCGGCTGTTGGAGTCCATCAAAAAGCGTGAGTTGGGCGACTTATAATAATAAAAGTAATTACTGCAAATGAAAGGCTGAGCAATAAAACGTAATTCAAAACTATATTTTAAAGATGTATGGAATGCAGCACATGCTGTGTTTTTTTGCAAAGGATGTAGCTAGCTATTGTAAATCAACTACTCACAAATGGATTAAGTCAAAAATGTCATTTTTAAAATTTGTATTAGAAATTTTTGCATGTATGTCTGCTTATGACAAACAAAAATTTTGTTTTGTCAAGTTTTGTCATATATGACATGGTAAATACAGTTAAATTTCCAGTTTATTCCCATTAATTCCCATTAATTCCCGTTAATTCCCGTATATTCCCGTTAATTCCCGTATATTCCCGTTAATTCCCATGGGTGACCGTGGCTAAGTGGAGAGCAGGGCCGCCTTTCAATCAGAGGGTCGGCGGTTTGATCCCCGGCTCCAGCTAGTCTCATGTCAATGTGTCCTTGAGCAAGACACTTAACCCCAAAAATTGCTCCCGTAGCTGCCCCTACGGTGTGTAGATAGATACTGAATTGTAAGTCGCTTTGGATAAAAGCGTCTGCTAAATAACTGTAATGGAAAGTTTCCAACTTTGAATATTCTTTTTATGAATTTTGCAACCCTAGCGGTTGTACAGAACATCGGTGTGGTTCAGTTTCAGCCAGAGGTCCTCCTGTGAATGTGTTCGTTGAGTTGTAGATCCACTCGGGTCTCAGCAAAAATTTTCAAAAGCACCGTAGCTTGTAAGTGTCCTGCTGTGCTATGGTGTCGTTTTGCTGCCTTGGTTAGCTAACTCAGGTTAGCGTAGCTACAAACAGCTCCAAACACCAAGACGCTCAGTTGCAAATGAAACACATTCTCAGCCATAAGATGTGCAACGCTTCTCCAACGCTGTCAGCCAGAAATACAAATCCTTTTCCTGTTCATACAAATCGTTTTCCTGGCTGGGTCAGTGCTGCTAGCTGTGGGGTTGGCCGACCCATTGATCCGATGTCCCGCTTTTCCTGAAATGTCCTTCTCCAGAAAGGTGTTGTCAGTAACTCCGCCAACAAATTCGTTCCTCCTCCTTCAGCCATTGAGTGTTAAAAAAACAAAGCTAGGTAAAAAAAAAATAAGAATCTACACCAAGCATAACACTAAAAATGTCATAACTTCTTACATATCTTTCAACTTGAACTGTTACTACTACTACTACTAAGTTCTGCTAGCTGCTTCAGCGTCACAACAGTCACGCTAGCCCACTGACCAATCACGCCGTACGTTATTGCTGAGCCAGCCACACGTTAATGCTGACGTAGTTGTAGGCTACCTCGGTAGATCTGACATGTCAAAGAATACGCCCAACATGTCAAACTAAAGATCCGATTGGTTGAACACTATGACAATCAACAATATCGTCCCCATTTACATTAATCTGCAAAGGCTATCCAGCAGGCCTTGGGCCTCTCTTCTTACCTAGAGACATAGAGGTGAAATCATTGGCTAAAAGCTCTACTTAAAACAAGCTGCACTGGAAGCAGCGCTGCAGGCTGGAGGCAGAGCAACTGAGGAAGACAGTAGCTGTGCAATGAAAAAAATAAGCTAATGGGAAAAATAATTTATAAATTACAATACATGTAGTGTATTTATGAAAAATTGTTAAATTATAAAATAGCTATAACTTTGTGATTCTGTTTAGGCCAACAGAGAAGACTTTGCTGGCCCTGACGGCCCATCACTGATATATACACATATTTAAATGGGTGAACTGGTGACCTATTTGCCTGTTCTGCAAATATTGTATGCTGCAACTGAAGGTAAGTGAGGGATTTAACCTGTTTGTGAGTGAGGACTATTTATGCCTTACAAAGCATTTATAAATGACATTGAAAGGCCATCACTGCCTCAAAACCCATCGTTTTTCAACAGAAACGGCAAATAACACAAATATATATCAAAATTTATTGCAAGATGCAAACAATATACTCGTAAAAACATACCTCTCAGCCAGTCATTCATGTAAAAAACAAAACAAACAGAGGAGAATATGGCTGGATTTAAAACGCTTACATTAACTCCACTCATATGAACAGATAAATGGTCATCTAACATTGTCGTTATCATATAACAGCTAGTTAGCCAACTGTCACCTGGATTGCTCTATTTACAACGGACCTCTAGTGATTTTGCTAGCTGGAAGACTAGCTACATACTCATCGTCCATAATGTGTAACATTACATGCCAGTGTAAGATGTCTCCTGGCTAAATGAATCTCATGGAGCTGGTCAGGCTTGTGGTAACAGCAGGTTTATTCCACATCCGCATTCATGAAAAAGGACAACAGAAGAATGGTCATCTCTTGCGGACAACAGCGCGCGTTACGTGTCTCGTAACGAATCCTCCATCGCATTGAGGATTACACATTTTGAAATACATAGATACAGTGGTATAATGATACAGTGATCGTATAGTGGATTTAAATTCATGTAAATAAAATAGCTGAAATAGAACAGAAACTGTCTCTCTCTTAAATGTATGAGGAGAAATACAAAAAAATATATAACCAAAAATATATTTATACAGATTTCTCACACTAGACTGTTACCTTTTTTTAAAGTATTTTTCATTTTATAACAACAATTGTGTAACTGAGTAAACATGCAGACTATAGAAAATACTCCATCTGCATGTTTAAAATATTACCACACTCTATAGAACAACATGTAACATACCTGCATTTATGAAAAAGGACAACAGAAGAATGGTCATCTCTTGCGGACAACAGCGCGTGCTCTGTCTAGAAAGACGGCATCACGATAGTGTTAGCTAAACCGGAGACATTTTTACTGGCAATAAAACACATAAAAAACGTATAGTTAACTTAATGAAAACATGGCGAATATAATCTAAGACAATTAATATTCAAACAAATAAAGCCAGCTACAATGTTAAGTACTTTTCAAGCTAGTTAACATATTGTCCATGGACATTCACAGACACATTACCTCGTAACGAATCCTCCGTCGCATTGAGGATTACCCATAGTCCTTTGCGGCTACTATTCAGTGCAGGTACACATTTCCAACAGCAGATGGCGTAGTTTTCCCATTTAGCGGGATTTAACCTGAACCTTTTCAACTATGTTACATCAGCAAACTAGGAAACACACTGACAGACATTGGAGGCCCGTTAGCAATCTTTCTAGCGCGCCCTTTCAACTTAGGTCGGAGTTTTCCATCGCGTAAGTGCACTTCCGTATCAGTTCCTTAGCAAAATGTTTGTCCCACGTTGATGACTTATGAAGAGGGCTTTTACTTTGTCCCACGTTGATGACGTATGAAGAGGGCTTTTACTTTGTCCCACATTGATGACATATTGAAAGCGGGATTTCTCTCGATTTCACTTATTTCGCGGATCAGATCATTAGGCCGGCTGCCATCAGGACATGCAACTGAAGAAAAGTGCGAACAGTGGAGATTGATATGCTTGGTTAAAATGAACAATTAAATAGGTAAATGTAAACTAATATGCAAAGCTCCTGGCCAGTTGTACATTTACAAATGTTTTATATTCAACCATGTTCTTCTGAGGGAGAGTCTGTTTTTTTTTTTTTTTTTACATGAATGAATGGCTGAGAGGATTGTTTTTACGAGTGTATTGTTTGCATCTTGCAATGAATATTGATATGTTCTTTATCATTTTGTGTTGTGTCTATTTGCCTTTCCTGTTGAAAAACTATGGGTTTTGAGGCTCTGATGGCCTTTCAATGTTATTTATAAATGCTTTGTAAGGCATAAATAGTCCTCGCTTTAGATGAGGTCACACAAAATAATGTACTAATGATTAGTAACTACCTAATTAATCATGAATTGCAGTATTAATACGCATTTATAAAGCATATATTAACATAGTCTCTAACCATTAGTGCATATCTAAAACATTATATATATATATAAATGCATGAATAATGTACATCTAAATAAGTTGTTAACTTTACTTACACTTTATAAATTATCTTATTCATCATCTACAACTCCTTAATAATTGGTTTGTAATAATACTTAATTTACAAATGGGGAATCCATCATTTATAAAGTATGAAAACACAATCATGAAACACATAATAGACAAGCTTATTAATCAAGAATAAAACATTTATAACTGTTGTTATGAATTGCATACTAATGAGTGCCAATGTAGGAACAATGCATTATAAATGATGAATTAAGTGTTTACTCATACTTAACTAATGCTTCACAGTGTGTAGTTATTATAAAGTGTTACCAATTTTGGTAAGCGACGAAAAAGAGTTGATGTTGGCATACAATAAATGTGTCCATAATTTTGGTTAACAAAAGAGTAAAACCACCCGGCTGAGAAATTATTGTAATCTGCAGATTACAATAAATGTGCAGATTTTTTGCTTTTTCATTCTTTTGACCTCTATGGCCATACTCTCAGCATTGAACCTTAGTCTAGCAAACATAAACATTACATATGTAAAACAAAGTAATTATTTCTCCCATTGAAAAAATAACAAGACTGTTCATACCAAATGCAAAGCAAAGTTTTGTCACCTTTTGTCGTTACACAAAAGGTGAATGCAAACACACAAATCCATGCCAGGTGATGCAAATGATGCAATGCAAATATGCAGAATTCTCATCATTCGAGCAAGTTAAAATATTTCAATGAAAACTCTGGAGATCACCAAAGTCAGTAGAATTAATGTGTGTGTGTGTGTGTGTGTGTGTGTGTGTGTGTGTGTGTGTGTGTGTGTGTGTGTGTGTGTGTGTGTGTGTGTGCGTGCGTGCGTGCGTGCGTGCGTGTGTGTGTGTGTGTATTTTTTATTTGTAAAAGTTTTGATATTAGCGTGTTAGCTCAATAAGTGCGCTGATCCGAGGCGGTACAAGAGGAGGTGAACATAGTCAAAGTTGATAGTCAATGTATTTCCTCATGTTGAATTTCTAATGTTAATATGCCGGCCTTATCTGCATAGGGATGAATTGTCCTTGAAACCTTAATTAAATCTTAGCTGGATCTGGCAATATTAGCTGGTAACTAGTGAGAATCTGAGAAAATAGCTGGTAAGAATAGGAGCTGGTAGCTGGCTGACCTGTTTCAAAGATATACTGTACATAGATATATTTATATATACAGACTAATTGTATACAAAGATATTCATATACAGTGACTTGACTTGAATCCTGGAATGTAAGTTTAAGTAGCAGGCACACAGATGACATTTCTAAAACACAAATCACGGATCTGTTTAATAGAACAATTGATCATAAATTTATAGAAAGACATATAATAGTAATATAATTGCTAGCCATGTCTTTCAATCCAAATGGCTGTCATCAGTTAAGTACAGCAGTTAGTTCTCAAACTACAAGTTGTGGCCGTGAGGGTGTATGGGCACGACCTCAAAACCACTGATACAACTCCAAATGACATCACCAATGCAGCTTCACTGGCACATTTACAGAAATGTCAATTAATGTGCACTGTCCATGTAACTGTTTAAATAAACTAAAAATAAATATAAAGAAAATAAAAGAAAACTCACTGCACTAAACTGAATTGAAATAAAAAAGAGACAATATAGCAGACTGGGGTGTATTTGTGTGCACTAGCTCACAAACAATCCCTTCAGGGATTAAAGGTGTACTTTTTACAATTGTGTATCTCACTTTCATAAAGAGAGCGCTCAAGAGAAACAATTTAATTAAAAGAATGGTTTAAATCAAATAACAGAGTCAACAGACTTATAGTTCCTGGTATGGTAAAAAGCTCCATAAACAATGGATCCTACTTTTCCCATAATGCAACTTGATAGTACACTTCTATAAGCTTCCTTTGGCATTTATTTGTTGTCATCACATAAAGAATGGTTCATGGGTGACACATTCCTCCAGCAGCTGACACTGAATAATATCAATGCAGCGGGACTGCAGGACCAAACTCACAACTGGGTCACACTTGAGAGTCTGTGGTTGATTCGTTTAGCCTTTTTTAAGTGCAATTCAAGCATCCACAATGACATGGTTTGTGAATCTGAATAGGCCCTGCAGAATTATGTCGACTAATCTCAAGGATGTCAATTCAGATGGAACTAATTCTACATGGGGTTTTTAACGACTATTTTGCAGTTCATCAAAGAAATGGATTTTTTCTGAGAAAGCATGGCAGATATAGGCAGGAGAGACATCCCAGTAACAATTACATTGCTCCATTTCCAACTGTAAATCTAATCCCATCAAGAAACGGTGAAACGGTATCCAACAAACAGTTTGATTGTTTGGCTGAACTATGCAGAGTATTAAGTGGAGTAAGAAAGGACGTTTCAATGCATGTAAATGATACAGCTGCTCTACTCTACTGATTCAGGCACAGATTAAAGTCAAACTTATTATAAAGCTAGGGAAGATTGTGTTTAACTTGGAAACAGTGTATCACAGGGTAACTCAAAGTGTGTTACAGTTAACTTTACCCTCTTGTAAATCATCAGCTCTTGTGTAAGCTTGTTTGCTCTACTAGAGAGTTTTGTCATGTGGTACAAAAACAAGAATCAGTTTCCTCAGTATGTATAACAGGCTTCTGAAGACTTCTACCAGTGTGTAGTAGCCGGTGCTCTGTTGTTTGCTGTGGGTTGGTGTACTGGTGAGGCCAGCAGACTCTACAAGCTCTGTGGTCACATGAAAAGTAAATGAATAGTAGCAGTGCTCCAGATACCAGAGCCAATAGAAAGCCTACAGTAAGTGTTGCTCACACCTAAAGAAAGATCTCCTATGCATGGAAGATAAATTAATGAAATATAAGAAATTTTATTCTGATAAAGAAACAATCAAGATTGTTGAAAGTGTAAATATTTGCTAATTCATTCTTTTGACCTCCATGGCCATACTCTCTGCATTTCTAAAAAACCTTAGTCTAGCAAACAAACATTACATATGTAAAACCAAGTCATTATTTCTCCCATTGAAAAAATAACAAGACTGTTCATACTAAATGCGAAGCAAAGTTTTTGTGTGTGCATCAGAAGTATAATTGTGAATCTCATTGTATGTGTGTATTCTGTTTACATAATGATGAATATTTTTGTGTAGAATAATTTATTATAATTCACAAAATGTGAATCCTTCTGTGTGTATTCATTAATATTGAGAGTGATCTGACCACATACTGGTTTTACAACCTCTAGTGCTGCTTGAAAGGCTTACTAGCCGTTATAGAGCTTTCAACTGATAACAAGTTGTCTCCACGACAAATGAGAAAACTGCAGAAGAACATGAGAGCTGAAGGCTCCAAAAGCTCAACGGATGTTGAGTTAAGAATAATTATTGGATTTTTACAGTCCTCGACCACAATCAGCATAAGTCTTCACCACTCAGCTAGCAGGATGCACCATGTCAAAGGAACTCTCAAGGTCAACTACAAACATGTCTATGTTCACAGTTATTCCCACAAATAAAAATAGAGTTCTGAGAGACGCACTTTATAATAATGATAATAGCTGAAATAATAATAACATCATCATCATGAGACCCTCCCCCACAGACCTGGTCAACCTCTACAATAACACACTATCCTCCTGCCTCGATCAGCTTGCACCTCTTGAAATCAGAACTGTCTCTTTCACCCACACTGCTCCTTGGTTCACCCCTGAACTCCATCTGATGAATTCCCGGAAACGCTGACTAGACAAAATGGCCTCACAGTACACACCCTAATTTAAAAGGAATACATACAGCAATAGAAACTGGCTCTCAATACTGCTCGCTCCACCTACTACTGGCATCATCCACTCCGGTTCTGCCAACCCCAAGGTCCTCTTCTACACAATAAATAAACTTCTCAAACCTATGCACATCCACCAAAATTATCAACAAACTACAATACATCCAAAACAGCTACCGTCTGCTCTCCCACTCCCACACCAGAGATCACATCACCCCAGTCCTTCAAAATCTCCACTGGCTCCCCATACAGCAAAGAATACAGTTCAAAACTCTCCTCATTACATACCAAGCCCTTCACAACCTAGCCCCTTCATTTCTTTCGGAACCCCTGCAATGACACACAATGGGTTTGATGTCATACAGGTTGGAGAGGATGTAAGGGAGGTATACGGGAGACCAGTAGCCAAGAATTTTTATGATTAGGTTGGGGATTGCTTGCCTAGAAGCGTTGGAGGTGTCTCCGATGCGGATTGAAAGGCCTGAATAAATATCAGGGGATATTCCGGATTTAGATACAATTTTGCGGAAGTAGTGGTGAAACCAGGACAGTGTCGCTACTTTGCCCATCTCTGTGATAAACAGGGGTTTGTGCAGAGAAGTTTGGCTGGCTAGTCTTAAGCTTATGTAGTCGTCGATGGGTTTGTATGGATTTAGGTACGAGTCTATAGTCGGAAGAGGTAGATGGGTTGAGATGGACCAAATTGATTTGTCTGGCTTCATTTGAGGTTATAGATGAGGGTGTCAGGAGGATGGATGGAAATGTCAGACATGGTTGTTTTTAAGGATGGTACTTGAGGGTGAACTGTGAGCAGCACTGGAAGCCGAAGAATGCCAGTAATGCTAGAACATGGGTTCTAAGACTTTGTCTGTGAATGGAGACATTAATTCCAATTATGTAGAACTATATGGTGGAAGATTTAAACTTGAGAATTTAATGGGTGAATGTATGAAGTTTGAGAAAGTCAGGACATCAAGTGAAGGGAATGGAAGGCGGTGTAATAATACACGTAAACCGTTCGGTACGAGGCTTAAGAACCGAACAATATGTTTGAATAATACTAGTGCATTTGGAAAATGCAGAAGCTTAAATTGTGGGAAATCTAATGTTTTCGGTGGACTGCGCTTACATAACAGACAACACTGCATATATGTGAGTTTCAAACATTTAGATATATTTAAACAAATAGATATAGTTGATGGTGATATTATGATAAATCAAACTCCAACAAAAGTGGGTCACAAAATTAGTTTTAATAACCTGGGAAGTGGGAGGCTCAGATGATGAACTGGTGCTGTGCCGAAACCAGAGTGAGCTTCTCCATAAACTGCATTAAATCAAGACAATGTGATGGTCTTCTTGGAATTTCGTGTCCCCACAGAATGGCTGCAATAGCGAGTGACTACATTTCGGAGATTGTTGAGAGGAGTAAGGCTGAGAACCACCTGCCAATGTAGAAGCTGCTGAAGCTGATGGAAGGGGCTGTGTCTGTGAGAAGTTGGATGTTTTCTAACTTGGTGGCGTGGTGGTTTAAAATAAAGAAGATGCCATTCCATGAGGAGAGGAACTTGTGCCACAGTTTTTGTTGTTGTGGATACTCCATCGCAAGTGACTTAGTCGTGTAAAGATGGAATGGAGGCGGCGACTGAAAGGAGGTGTGACAAGTAGAACCAATCTTGAGGGATATTATGCAGCAAAATAATTTAGTGTTTGCTGCATCTATGAGCCAGGAGGAAATTTGAGATGAGTATGGATATCCTATACATTTACTTAATAGGCAGAAATGCTTAGAGTGAGAAGGAGTCAAGGGTAATGTCAAAGTAATGCCACAAAGTAATATGCACCCTTCCAAAGGACCCTGAAAAGGTGCCAGTAGTCTGGGTAAATGGAAAGGACTTTGAAGGCGCTGGTGATGTCTACCTTGGACAAACAGGCTCCTTAACCTGCAAGGCGGATAAAAGATGTGAAGTGAACAAATGTAGTGTACTGCGTGAAGAAGTCCAGGCTGGGAATTAGGCTATTGATGCAAGCATCAATAGCCTACATAGTACAGTAGAGCCATGGGCGGATGAGAGGCCTATAATGAGTGTGGTTTTTTCTGACTATTTCCTAATAGCTACGCCGATTGGATTGATTATGGGGAACGATGGGCTGGGAATGGGCCAATCATGGATGTATCTTTAATTTCTATAGCCAGGAGTTTATTGACTGTGCCAGGCTCGCAATTTGCTGACTACAAATTGTAGAATGTGTATGAGGAATCTGGCATAACCTGCACACCGGTGGAAGCCATGCGTGAAACCTTGTATTAGGAAGTTGGCTAACTGGCGATGTTTTTTCATTTTTTTTTATACTTTATTCATCCTGCAAGAGGAAATTTGTTCTCTGCATTTGACCCATCCCTATACAGGGAGCAGTGGGCTGATCCAGAGAAGCGCCCGGGGATGTTACAGGCTGTGCTTGGTTGGATTATTGGCACACGCCGAATAAGGAGGTAAGGAGGAACAGCTTGAAGCGTTGCATCCTAGGTCGTTCAAATAATTGAAGACCACCCTCCCACCCTGGTAGGGGATTGGTCTACATCTCTTATCTAGCCTTTGGGGAGAGGGCAGAAGGTAGTTGGCTGGGTGTTGCCTGGTTCAGGGTTGATGGATGGTGGGGGAACCACGGATGGTGGGCTGCGGAAAACAGAGGGGCTTTGTTTATCAGGAGCTGAGGAACGAGGGGCTGTGAGGGTGCATGTAGTGGCTGGATGGGACCGTGTACCACAAAGCTCGCAATTCAAAGAAGAGCGAACTGCGAAAATGCGACAATACAGTTCGGGGTCTAGTGTTCCCCAGTATGTTTCCTGGTTGTATTGCTGCAAGTGACAAGTTTTTTAATGCAAAAAGAACGTGATATGTATGGAAACCATTGCCACCATACCGCAAGGGCAGGTTGAGGATCAGCAACAAGTAGTCGCCCAACTCTGGTCTGCGGTCATGAAAGAATGTCCCAGTACAGAGAGAAAGAGAAGGCAAATTCGACTGTTGTGAGTTCCTTGGAGCGGGTAGGGATTTGCCATGACTACATGAGGCTCGGAAAGTGAGAGAGGTGTTTTGTTGTGAGATTGTGAACAGTGAAAAGTTTTGCTTTTTTATCAGACTGATGGAAAGGGACATTGTGATTCACACTCAGTTTTGTAGTGAATCCTGCGGTGTAGGCTGCTGGTCCTTGTTAAGAAAGAGTTTTTCATTTGTTGTGGGGACATTTTCAGTAAAAAATAAAGTGAATGCAATGGATCTTCATATCCTATCCATCCTGGACAAGGAAGTAAGCCTGACTGGTTCTTTGGTACAAACATATTCAGAGATTAGGAGGAAAAGGAGAGAGGGTGGTCTTTCCTCATACACATATTTATAATGAAAAGCCATTAAAAAGTGCATTTTGAATAGAATGTGAACTTTTACAGTATGCTTTAGTCTCACAGATGTTTGGTCAGTCTATAATGGGACCACGTTATTTGACTGTCAGAGCTTTACACTTAAGATCTTAGAATCATTACCAAACTCGTCTCTATTAATAAGCAAAGGGGTATTAAAAATGACAACCAGTGAACAGCTGTGATGATCTGTCAGGATGGATTCTTCTCAGAATTGATGACAAATGACATGGTGCATAAGAACCTTTTTATTTTTTTGCACTGAATTGGAAAAAACCCCAGTAAAAACAAAACCCACTCACTTTCTGCAGATAGGGGACATACTGTTGACACTGCTTAATGTCTTTGAACATTAGAAATTCATCAAAACATTACAGATGAAACAAATGTACAAAAAGATTTCCTCATTACCAGAAAAAAAATTTCACAAAAAAAAATTCTGGGATGTAAAGTCTGGATTTAATACTGTGCAAAATGTGTCTATATTAATATAAATGGCATTCAGTCAGTCAGTGGCAGAGGAAGAATGATAGTTAATATTCCATAGTCTCAGTGTCCACATTTACGTCAAACAGTCCAACATAAAAACTCAAAGGAAGTTCAGGATTGCAATTACATATCTACAAAATCTAGCTATGTACACTGTACAGAGATTTAAACATATAAAGAAAAGAGGCGGTGCATGCCCGAGTGGATCAGGCAGATTATAGTACAATACAGTAACTATCTGAAGCAGCCGCATGTGCAGTCTGCCCTGTTGGCCAGATGTTAACTAAGCCATTCATGACCTGGATAAGGGGTTGACTTCTGTCTGCAGACATGGTGAACACGCTACAAAGTAACAGAAAACACCGGGATGCAGTGCCGCTAAAAATGTGTCTATTCAGCATGGCCTTTTCCCGAATAATGGTGTCACATTTAATAGATCAAAGAAATGGCGGTAAACCAGATAAAACGTGGAAAGCTAGTGCTGGACAAAATTATTGCTACCAAATCTAACGGTTTAATCATTTAATATTAATGGTCATTATATACATGTATGTGTCAACCACTATTGTTAACAGCAGCTGATAACATTTGGTAACGAGATAAGACGACAATCTTGATACTTGTAACAAACTTCCACTTAAATTTGATCCCGCTCCGATAGAGTTGGCTGACCACCTCAAAACATTTTGGGGGTTACAAATTAAATATACTGTGAAAAAAAAGTACTGTGCCTTATCTGTATATAAGATAATCATGTTCTTGGCTTACGCACACAAATATAAAGCATGAAGATCAATGACACATTGAACACTTTGGACTAATGAGATGATGGTTAAAATGTCATGGCTTGATGGGCGGTTTGATTTCTTTTTGGGAAAGGAGCAAGCACATTCCACATTAAAACAAATAAATGGCTTTTTGAAATGTGGCCAGAACATTGTTTAATACTTATTCACCAGTAAGGTCTACTATTTTACAAAGTCTGTACAGGCTTGGAGCATTACAAAGTTTACAAATCCAAGGAGGACAATGGGGAAAATGGGGATTCATGTCCTTTTTTATTCTAAGAAATAATTGGTCCAATGGGCCTCTGTGAAGGAGCAGGGAACCAAACAAACCTTTCACTTGTCCCTTGTCCTTCTTCAAATTGTCTCTACCACATCTGTAAATGTCAATCTCTTTTGGATTAGTCTTTCTCATTCACATTCTCTATTCCATTCTTTTCACATTACAAATGACCCCTTTATGGAACAGGAAGGACACTTTTGATTGATCTGCACAGCGGGGACAGGACGGAAAACACACTGAGTTCGTCAATCATGCTAAAACTCAACAGTCCCATTTCTGGACAGACATGGGAGGGAGCTCTGTTGTGAATGTGGTTAAAAAATGTATGGTTCTAAGATCGTTGTTATAGTCTGTGGTTGTAAACTACAACAATGCATTGCTGCAGCTAGCATTGCTGACAAAGCATTTCTTCCTGTAATAACATCCACTTGTGCATCTCCTTTCATCTGCTCCAATGTTTGGCTCCTTCTCGTCAATTATACATCCCATAGGATCACTGTACTGGTCAATCAATCACACCTCAGTCTGTTGTTGTGAGTCAGTGATGATGGTCACCCCTCGACGAAGCTCGTCCATACTGTCAAAGTCGCTGCCATGTTCAGAGTCATCCAGCCCGCAGGGGGCGGACATGTCCGAGGCTGATGATGCACCAACAGACAGTCGCATATTTAGCGACACAGAGTCATCAGTGTCCCCATTTCCTGGGCTTACGCCACTCATTGAAGAGCTGAAGTCCCCTTGGGGGGCCTCTCCAACGGGCAGTTGGTGGGGAGGCAAGTATTGGCTGGGGTGGAAGTGTGGCCGGGCATGCTGATGCCCTGTGCTGCCAGAGCTCAGGGTGCTTTCTTTGGAGACTGGTGGGTTGGTGGGCAGTGGCGTGTAGGGCTCAGCATAGTCCTCAACTGTGGGCAGCGGAGGTGGCAGCTGGTCTTGGCTCAAGAACTCTTCTTCGTGGGGAGGGGGGTAGTCGCTGTCAATGTCATAGCCTCCCAGGTAGTAGTCTGACTCCAGTTCACGGGTGCTTCCTCCAAGGCGGGGGGCTGAGCCTGCTACATCACTGCCAGGACCTGCCTCATAACCTGGCACCTCTTCAATGTCTGACAACCTGGTGCTCGGCATCCAGTCAGATGTGTCCCAGTGATATGCTGGACAGTAGAAGGGGAGATGGTTAATAACAATCTAGACAGTGAAAAAAGACAACAACAAAGTAGTCTCCGCAATGTAGAGCTTTGCAGCAGAGATGCCTTATTATGCACCAGGAATATAAACAATACAGAGGTGTTGAAGGTTAGGTACATGACAAGGCACAACCTGTTCCGAAAAACATGTTAGGTCTTTAAAAGGTATGTGTCATGCACAACAGGAGCCTTTGAGGGTCAGGGTCACAGGTGTCACAGCATGCTGAGGTTCATGAAGACTTGCAGCACTCAAGCCATGTTGACAGCCTCAAAAAACACAGCAACATTGGATTCTGGATGTTTTCTGGATGTTAACGGGATACTTCAAATATCTGGTACATTTTCCTATTGGTCAATGTACCAAAGGGATTCAAAAATAAATCATCATCAGTGGATTGTTGGTTCCTATGCACCCTGTACCACTTAAAAACTCCATGCAAATACTTAAAAATGTAGTATGAATACAAAGATAAAGTTTATATTTAGTCCGCTTGGTAGCTGTGTCACATTGCAGTAGCAAGAATACCATTACCAGAATACTCACATGTTGTGTTTTTCTTTGTAATTTCAACATTTCTTATCCTGAGAAGTGATCTATTGTGGTCTTGCAGATAATGACTGGTCAGTCTCAGAAGCAAAAGAAGAAGTAGTGTGATGTTGTTATTGTGCCAGAAAATCTTAGGTAGGAGGTTGTGGTGGAAGATTTGGGTGTCTAATTGTGACATAGGTGACTGCAGACCACAATCTTACCTAAACTTTTTACAGTGTTTTAGTGCCTGATCAACTTCACCAAACTACAACCGGTGGTAGATAAGACAACAATCATATGAATCATTTTTGGCTACATTGGGTTGTTTTGCAAGGCATTGACTAACAATTATTGGACATGTAATTCTACCATGGGGCGTCAGATCAGAAAATGCTCATATGGCTCATTTTGGAAGAGGACAAACTAGGTTGTAATACTTATGTGTGCTGTCAAGTCAACCATCAGGCAGTTGCACTCAAATGGCCCATATAACTACTATTTTTATATCATAACGTATATGCGACTGCAAAACTCATCATGTTCAGTCTGCAAACAGCCAATTATGCTTGGTGTAAATTGCTTACATTTAATTGGTCCCGCTTTTGCGAAGCATCTACTGATGATAAATGTCTACCAAAATGCAAAAAAATTGTAAATACAGAACATCACATGATTTTCTGACTTTGCAAGTTGATGAAGACTGACCCAAGGCAGCATAAGAAGTGAAAGGCAAGCAAGTTGTTTGGGGATCCTAGAGTCTAACATTATAAAACATTGGTTGTCTCCTCCAAGCAAAGCCAGCTTGCATTTTTTGTTTGTCTGCAATGGGACTCAGTTGGGGTCTGCTAAGGTGTTAGCATTGAGCACTGCAGCCAACAATGTACTGACATAGCATAAATGCTGTATCTCATCACAAAGGTTCCTCTGACCAAAAGGACAATGTACCAACAACTCTGTAGATTAATTTAACTGAAGGCAAAGTTCATTTCAGAGCAAATGGTGAGTGAAGCAATGACAAATCAAACAAAAAAACATCCATGCATGAAAGCAGAACACAAACCATGGTAAGACTGAGGCTGTGAAAACTTCATCACGCAACAACTGGTACAGTACCATCACTGAGCTGGAAATAAAAATCCAAACAAAGTGACATGGTGGGATGCAGTAAGATGAGAGTTGCAGGCAAACAGTTGTTGGGGGGGTAGAGTGACATCCCTGGGCTGCTAATTCAGCACAACACAATGCGTGGCAAACAAGCTGTGGGAGGGGTAGGAAATCACATCAAATCACACATACGCACACAAACCTCCGACCCGGGGAGGGGGATGAGCAGTGGAATTAATCAATGACAGAGAAGTAGAAAGATACAGGGGGTAGACAAAATAATTTCAGTCAGGATAGTCTAGATAAGAGATGAAAAGTGCTGATTCCAGATTTGATTTTCAAGCAGACTGCAGACTGTCTGGAGTCAATGCCTGACTATAGGCATTGACTCCATATGACCATCTGGTTGTAGATAGTGTTTTGATGCTACCGGTGGTGAGGCAAGGTGGAACTTGGATGTTGGCTTCTGTTTGCTTCGAGTCGTTGCAGGTGCAGAGACTTTGATATTAAGGGGCGATTGGCTTCCCTGCAGAAGGACGGGAGGAGTGGTAGCTTTAGGCCGAAAGATGCCCTGCAGAGTTTTCTGTAAACAAACTCAAAGCCTTGTGTGTATCCTTGAGGTCTAGCAGATGTGTTGAATGATTTTCCTTCCTCATGAAATGAAGCCAATTTTTTAAAAAAAGACAAAAACCTGCACTGTATATATCCATGTTTACAAGTTACAGGTATTTTTCTTCCCTGCCTTTTGCTGGTGAAATACTACATTTCTCAACATATTACTGTCACCTGTGGACAGGGGAATAGTATGAAACCAAACTGTGAAAGTGGACATTTTGACTAAATGCTGGCACTAGAGGACAGGTCAACAAAATTGAATGGAATGGAACTTAATGGAAATTTGGTTGAAACATCTTGTTCTGGACCAAATACTACATAGACTGATCTACCAGCATCTTCATCATTAGGCCCTGGTGACAGCAGGCTAAAACAATGTGTTGAACACCGACACATACACTGTATGTGTGTTTTGACAAAAAAACGACAACAAACGCATACAGAGTTGAAAAATGCAGCTAATTGACGTACAGCCTAATATGACCGATGTTTTTAAGCAGTCTTTAAAATGTAGATTCTGTTAATCCACTAACAAAGTTATTTTCATTGGGTGATTGTTATTTTGTCTACTCGCTGCAGATAGATAGAGAAAAAGATAGATGGGGTAGGCAGGTGGGTAGGTAGGTGGGTTGGTGGGCTCTGGTAGTCACCTCTGTTGTAGGTTTCACCATGGTCCATAACTGACACTGTCAGACGGAAGAACAACATAACATAGAGCCCTTTAGCATTGGATCATGAGTGTCTGCTTTTCTAAATGTAATTTTACAGGATAAAAGATAATTTAGGTTAGAGGTGCTGTGGGAATTTGGGTGAGTCTCTAAAATGCTTTTGTTTTGTTAACATTTTCAATCATAGCTCACATTTCCCCCCTAAAATTTCCATCCAGTTCTGTTTTGATTCTCAAAAACAGATGAAAACTGAATCAGAAACTGACTGGGAATTCAGAAGCTAAAGTGTTAACAAGCACCTCATCATTATACCCACAAAAAAACAATGACTGGTTTGCTACTTTTCAACAACTACAACTCTTCTGAGCTCATGGGAGCTGTAGTTGTCATACAGACTGTGTATCTGTATGTGGGTGTGTGTGTGTGTGTGTGTGTGTGTGTGTGTGTGTGTGTGTGTGTGGGGGGGGGGGGGGGGGGGGGGGGAGAGACTGCCTGTGTGTGTCACAGCCACCACTAGGGACTCCAATTCTTTCTATTAAGTTCCTCTGGATTTTATCCTTTTCACTCTTGTCTTTGTATGTTTATGAAGTACATTCATAGAGCAGTGGATAAGCATGAATCTTTTGCTCAAGCTAGTGCAGATGTACCTTTGCCTCAGTTTGCAAAGAATTAATGCACCTATAACTGTTTGTGACCGCTTGCCTCTTTCTATTGACTTTGTTTGCATCTGTGCACTATTTAACATGTTCTTAGCGTTCTGTCAAAACATCCAATTGATGAGGAGGAGGCTGCAAAGTGTCTGACTTTGAGAAAGGAGACCTGGGTTTGCCTCCCATACTGATAAATAAACTGTTTGTTGTTTTTGGTATGAGGACTTGTCATTGTCTTAATATGGTTCAAAGCATCAAGTGTTCAAGTTTTACTTTCCAGTACAGTGGTAGAGGCTAAAGTAACAAAGAATATTGACAGAGGCCCACTGTAATGTTAAAGCTTAACAAAGAGCAATAAATGAAACCATCTGTGTCACGGAGGGCCAACCATGAGCTGCCATGAGGAGCTTACAGTCTGCAAGCTTTCATTCCAACCAAAGGATTAACACCACTTGAGGGAGTGGAGTAAAATGGAGGCAGTCGTCAGTGAAATCACTTACTGAGGTCATCAGTGAAATATGGTTAGCAACCACTGCTCTATGGAAAAATAACTGAAGAAGAAGAGCTAACCTGGAAGTGGGTTGGACTGACTAACCACAGACTGTGAGAAAGGAGAAAATAAATATGAATCTGTATAAATATAGGGAGCTAATTTAGATGTGCAGTGCCCGTAAGGGTCCACTTACTGAAAATACTGTAGCACAGAGTGAGTGTTTTTTGCTTAGTATACAGTAACTGCAGACACCTCTGATGACCAGACTGAGACAAAAGAGTGAGAGGAGAGACACAAAGGGGATAAGACATGGTACCTTCACTTTCGATTGTGTCGACTGCATCATTGACCAGTCGAATGACAGTCACTATGGAGGCTTGTGGAGGAAGAAAAGGAGATAAGTTTTGAAATACAGTCATCCAAAGTGGAAAATGCTCTTCATGGCATTAGTCCCCTCACACCTGTGGCATTGCTCATAGCTGCCCACTACCTGTCCTGTCTGCAGAGGGGATACCTGGTCTGCCACCGGCACAGTCAAGACTTCTTGCTGATTTTGATGTTTGGGGGCAATTTGCATACAACATTGTTCATATACTGTATATGGAGATACTTTAGGTTGAAAATAAATCAGCAATTGAATTACCTTCACAAATGTAAAGAAAACCACGTGAGAAGAAAACAATAAAGAGGATAAAAACCAACAACACAACACTACTGCTTTTTGTCATTTTAGCGCAGACACTGGTGACACCAGTCAGACATTAACAACAACAGGAATGAATATGGCAACAGTATCTATTTGGCTAATTCATATAGTTAATCAATTGATGATTAGGGGAAAAACGGGGGTGTTTTTGAATGATGATCATTCTGAAAAGTAAAACAATGAATCTCATGGTTTGCAAACAAAATCTAGTGAGAACAGGACGATGCAATGAAAATGAAACACAAAATCAAATACACAGTTCCAGCACAAAGGCCACGACTACCAACACCACACTGTGAAGCGGTCTACACCCCTTAGCTTCTTCAAGAAGGTTTATAATAATGCTGTTGTGATATCATTATGATTTACAGTTGTGAGAAAATATTTGTGAAAATGTTTGAGAATACATCCCTGCATGATTTTGCAGCAATAACAGCAAATGGATAAAACATGCAAACGAGGAGGCAGCGACACTCATTTCAACTCACAACATGTGGTTGCACAGAATTGACAACATATTGTCGATTCTGCTAATCTTGGAGCCTTAACTGTAGTGTGTTAACGAATAACAAAAAAGTCCTTGGCTAAAATCGCCCCAACTGAGGTTACCTAAAATTTCCATCTGACCTGAGAAAAGACCATGGGGTTATTAAAATCAGTTAATGCCCATTTGGCTTGATGATGGTACCAGAGGAGATTCATCCTCTGGAAACAATGAATATCCACAGAAAAGTTTAAGCAACTCAAAGCATTACATTCAAGATACTATTGGTCTTTCAGTCTACACTTAGCCAAGTATGGCGCTGCCCTGTTCTGTTCTAAAAATGTTATCTTGTCTCCAAAATTAGTTTTGAGATTTTTTTGAAAAGAAATCTACCATTTAGATTTTGAATGTGTGGTCAATTCATCAAAACAATGGCTACTTGAACATTCAAGTAGCCATTGTTTTGATGAAACAAGGTAGTGCACAAGTGCTTTCAGAGACCTTCTAACTAGCTAACGATCTAGCAGGCCATTTCCACTAATGCAACTACACATAACCTAACCTGTCGCCAATATACACATTCTAATTTTGTTTTCACTGTACTCTTCTCGCTTTCGGGGTGAATTCCTGATCATAAATTTCAGCTGTGCTCAGAAGTGGTACTAAATCCAGAATACCGGTCTAAATTCTCAGTGTTTTTATCAAGTTTAGTCCTTAAAACAAAAAAAGTAATTATTGTAGGTTATTTTAATATGCATGTGGATGTCGATAATGATAGCCTTAGTACTGTGTTAATCTAATTATTAGATTTGATTGGCTTCTGTCAGTGGATATGGTGTTCCACCAAGCTGGAAAAATCTTAGTAAGTCTGGCGAGATTTTATATGTATAGTATAGACATATGAAGCCCCTCCATAATGCCAGAGCAGCCTATTACTCATCATTAATAGAAGAAAAAATAAGAACAACCCCAAGTTTCTCTTCAGCACTGTAGCCAGGCTGACAGAGAGTCACAGCTCTGTTGAGCCGTGTATTCCTATAGACCTCAGTAGTAATGACTTCATGAACTTTTTCAATGATGAGATTTAAACTATTAGAGACAGGATTAATAATCTCCTGCCCTCAAATGGTACCAATTTATCTTTTAACACAGGAACCTGAGAGACAGCAGCATGTGTACTAACCAAGAGTAAGAAAACAGATCATATTATTGCCATATTAGCTTCTCTGCACTGGCTCCCTATAAAACCCAGAATAGAATTTAAAAGAGGCAATTAATGCTGCAATCTAAATTACTCCAGATATTCATTGTTTTCTCACAAATGTATCACAACGCAGTCTTAAGGATAATACAGGTATTGCATGGATACTAATGAGTACAATTGGCAAACAGCAGAGAGAGACACCCAGTGGAACCAAATAACAAACTAGCAAACAAAGCATTTCAAAATAATCACATTCAAAAGAAAAGAAACACTAAAAAACTGGGGTATTCTGAGAACCCTGAACCACTCTTGCTGCAGGTGAAAAGTGTGTGTCTTACCATTATCATCACAGGAGTCAGACTGGAAGGAGCTCAGTGATTGGACCTCAGAGTTACTGCTTTTGTTGCTCCCGGAGAAACACGTTACTTCTTCTGCCATGTCAACCATCTTACCTGATGGGAGAGGGGAAGGTCAGGAGGTACGAGGCCAACTACTTATAATAACGTTTGTAAAATTATTATTATTAGTCACGTTTCTGTTACTATTACTGCTTTTATTAATATTTATTATAAAAATAAGTAAAAGTAGTACTGGGGGGGGGGCTTTTCCAAGGAGAGGGTTTTGGAACAGAGGATGGTCATATGCTGTACAGATTGTAAAGCCTGATGAAGCAAATATGTGATTTGTGATACTGGTCTTTACAAATTAAATGGATTTGAAGTAAATGGTAATAATTTAGCATCAATAAAAATGCATCAAACCCAGTAAGTCTAAGGTGGAAAAAAACATTTGTGCACAGGAAGTAGTAGCTTGTGCTTTCAAATTAATCATTGGCATGCATAAATTAACAGGACATAATGTTCAACCATATTGTTTATTAGTAACAAAATAATCTAAGATCAAAGGGTCTCATCTCATGTTCAATTAACTTCTTTGTTTCTGAAGAATTCATTAACTCTCCCAAATTAAGCATGTTACAGCTGTTATTTCAATGCACCAGAGACGTATTTAATCAGCATTGTATATCGTCTTCAGCCATGTATTTAATTCTTTTTTCTTTACATACATAGCATCAAGGAATCTTTGAGTTCTATCTTATCTCATTTCCACGGTGTAGATGAGTGAGCACTGGGCAGTATCAGAAACGTACCCATCATTGAAGGACTCGGACCGGGGCAGAACAACTTGATCAGGACATCTCTAACTTCCAAGCTCAATTTAATTACATTTTGACTTTTGTTAAAACAAGAAGTCTGAATTGTATCTGGTGCAAAAGTGTATGAAGTCCAAGCATCTCATTTAGATGACCCTGTCCATGCTTTAACAACTTTTATTTTGCACTACATAAGGTTACACAGTGGCACCTAATGAACAAAACTGTCCAAAGACATTTGAATGAATGTGATACCAATTTTATCAATCAATATAACATTTAACTTCTGCCAACGCTCCCCCCTAGAGGACACAAAAACTGTCCCTAATTTATTAACTCTAACTTATTCAAATGTTATATTCTCACATCAGCAGGGAGTAAAAAGCACACACACACACACACACACACACACACACTCACCCTCATCATCCCATGGGCTCTTGCGTAGGGAGTCACAGTCTGAGCGACAGGGCGACACTGGCGGCAGGTTGGGGGCCACACTGCACACCACCACCCCCCTCCTGGTGGTTCCTGACAGGATCCTTGGTGACTCTGGGTGAAAGGTGCTCATCTCGGTATGCTCCACACTGCGCCCGTCCACCATCTTCTCCAGCGTGGACCGCGGGTCTCCTTGGAAACAGGGCGTGTATGCCATGGGCCTCACAGGGACCTGTGGAGGTCCCATCATCCCTCCCACTACAGTGGCCCCCAGCCCCGGCTCAGAGTACAGGTTGAGAGGGTCTCCTGGTGTGCAGTGTAGGGTCTTAAATTGAACACCGTTGGCCTTGTTGAGGAGTGCTGCAGTGGCTGGGTCCTGGACCAGAGACAGGTTGTTCCGAGAGTAGTTCTTCTGGAAAACCTTCTTTCGGAAAGCGATGAAGAGGATGATGAGGGTGATGATGACCAAAAGCACCACAGCGATTCCGATCAGCTCCTCTTTACCAACCACAGTGTGACCGGCCTGCATGTCTGGGACGACAACGGGCCGAAGACCACAGCGCTGGCCCACGAAGCCCGCTGTGCAGTTACAGTAGAACGAGCCATAAGTGTTGACGCAGACGCCACCGTTCTCACACTCACCCTCTGGATTGCTGCGGTCACATTCGTTCACATCTTCCTCACAGCTGCAGCATGGAGGGATGGAGGAAAGAGGAGAAAGATCTGGAGTGAGATGATAGTGTATGAATACCTTGTGACTGCTCAGTTACCTGCTCACAGATGGATTGCTTTATAACAGCCAGAGAGTGAGAGAGTAAGAGATGCACTGCGGATAGATTGAAGGAGAAGAAGTTCCTGTGTGGGCTCACAACTCTGTCTATTAAGCTGCTGTGTGCATTTTCCAGTTCAATTTAGCTTTAAACAATTTTAAAGAGAGTGTAAGGGCGAGGGCAAACAATGTTGATGAAGAGTTTAGTTCTTGATTTTGGAAAGGACACTTGCTCATCCATCCAGTTTTATAAAAGATCTTAGCTTTTTTAATTTACAAATCGGTGGCTCAGTCATTAACCTATATGTAACATATAACCAAAAGGCATGTAACAAAATAGATTTTACTCAATCCTTTAAGGTCCTTAAGTTCAGCTTTGTGTGTTTGGACTGGCACTCACATCAGACCCTTGAAGCCCCTCCTGCAGCTGCAGAGGAAGGCGTTGCCGATGGGCTTACATACGCCACCGTTCTGACATGGGTTGGGAACACACGCCGTTATCTCCATCTCACAGCGCCCTCCGGTGTACTGGGGGTGACAGCTGCATGAGAACCCTGGCAGACAGACAGAAGATACACTTCATTAAGAATCCAGAGCGGTCAGTGGACTGGATTGCATTTGCTCACAAGGGAATGGGTCTGACACACACCACTTTAAATCACAAATACACAAAAGAAAACGCTGAGGAATTAGCATTTTGCATTGTGTGAACGCAATACATGTGAGTCAAACACATTTCCACAGCGCTGTGCAAATGACAACAGTGGGCTGCCGCAATTCCCACGGTGCATTGCTCATTACAGTGTAAATGAGGAACATGTGGTGTGTGGGAGGTCTTCCAGCAGTGTTTAGTAAGGCCTGCTACTGTAACCTGTGCTGACACTGTAGTTGGGGATTTCTACCATCAGCTGTTGATCACAAGTCTTCCTTAATAACCTCATGGTTTCTCTTCTCTCTCTTTGATTGGTGATAGATGAGTCTGGATTTATATGCTCTGTATGAAAAGTGCCTGGCTTGAATCCTTTGAATTTTTAAAAAAGCCCTGACAAACTATATATTATTGTTATGAAATGTTCGAATGTGGTCAAAAAAATGAATTACCAGTAAATATAGAAATAGATATAACATCTTAGAAATGTATTTATCCATATCAAGTTTGGGATTCTATGAGCAAAGTTGAATTTTGATAGAAGTTTGTGTCAAATGAATAGAATCAATTTTTTGGCTCCTCAGAATTGTAATGTTCAGAAATTTCTCAAACAGAAAGGAAGAAGGCCATAGTGGAGAAGAAGGCCACTGAGGAGAAGAAGCAGCAGCCCCCCCCCTTTGCACTCTTTGTTCCATCAGCAAGCAGGGCAGGAGTCAGAAGGTCCAGGTCAAAATCAAAAATATTTAATATTGTTAACAGAAGCCAAAACAATCACAAACCAAATGACACTACTGATAGTAAAATATTTCAAGAAATATGAGACCCCGTTCATACCACAGGACAGATTGATATATCTGCCCCATGGTACGAAGGAAGTCTGATTCTCTCAGGGGACAAACAGCTCCTTTGCCCCCCCAGAGTTGCATTCCTCAACCTATCGATCAGTTCCACGATTGGCTGAAGTCCAATGAGCTCCTCCTTGGATCCTGACCCATTGTCCTGGGCAGACACCTCTGTGAACTACCCTCTTCCCCCGCAGATTTACACCTCCTGGCATTCCTCAAACCCCCATCACAGACACTCAATATACATTCAATGACCACACTCCTTGGTTTAACACTTCCTAAGTAAACACACTGTGACACATAATATCCAGCACTAGGAATGCTTTAAAACTTAAAATTCCTCACAGAATACAAACACCTTCCAACACTAATTGTAATTTTTTACATTTAGTCCTCTTAAATGTAAAAAGACATTTGCAGAGGAGCAAAACTACTCCTTCAGTTACAATACAGTCTCATAGAAAACTAGGCTCAAAGACACAGTGTATAAGTGATTCCTGGATTGTATTGAAGTATACAATAATTTCTATGTTCTGGTCACTCAGTGTACTTATAATCTTTCTTAGTACAGCAGATCTGTGTTATCAATTAATTTCAAATTTTATATGAAACAATTTCATGAACAATAGGTTCATTAGAAGTTACTATAAGGAACTTTAATTTTGTGTGATTTTGGCGATCCCTGTGGATGAAAGTGGTATGGTTTCCGAGCACCAGAGTCCCATAAGGAAACCTCTACTCTTACTGCAGCAGGGTCTGACTGTCTGCCCTGCTCAGTCCTGGTTCTGATTCTGGTTCTCCTGTGCCTCCCTTCCATCCAGCGGGCCCAGGGTGTACACAGACCACAGAGGCTTTAAATTCAGACTGTTTCATAATCCGTTCCTCACAGTAACTTTGAGTCCCAAATGATTATTTAACTTATTAAATACAATATATTGTATATCAATTCTTCCCTTTGTTAAGCCATCAAGGTTTAGTTTCATAGTTCAGAGATGTTTTAGATCAGACGGGCATGTCAGCCAATCATATGAGCACTGATCATGGTTTCAACTCTTGATTCTTATTCCAATTATTTCTAAATAATAAAAAAATATACTTTCAATACATTTTGACTAAATTATCAAAGAAAAAAAAATTGCCAATACTACAAACACATTCTTTTAAACCATTGCATCACTTTTTCAGGACCGGGGGCTCCCTCTGTGTTGACATTGTTTCATCAATCATGGCTAAAATAACCACGAATGCTGCCTTGTACATGTTGTGGAAGTCCCACATATCATGTTACGAGGAGGGTCATCCAGAGGAGTATTCAATGTCTCTTGCTAGCCACATGCCAGCAGCTTTACTACAGCTGTAGGAACCCAAAATAAACAATTTTGCTGTGATTTAATTGCAATAAACGGATATACAGGATGTAGAAATAGCTACATAATGATGCAGATTTTTTTTTAAAGTCTGAATTCATGCAGTCAGGTCTGTCTACAAGATGACAGGCAAACAACTTTTAAAATGCTTGTTTTCTGAATGGAGCTCGATCAGTGCTAGAGAATGCTAACATTGTAGCAGCTCCATCAACACTCAACATAACATCATATAGGTGTAAATATGGCAGCGTTGTTATTGTTTCTACCATATAGTTTGTACAAATGTATTTATACACATAGTTTGGTTCGGTCTCTACTAATATGAGGTTGATTCAACAACAGCAGGACGTCAGGGATGACAGGAGGAGAATCTCTGTGCTGATAGGCTTTCGAGACACAGCGATGTGCGAATTTTTCGCTCGAGTTGAAATATTTCAACAACGCGAAAGAGGCGAATGTGCAGATCGCGTGGTGCGATTTTGCGTCTCCTCGCATCTTTGCATTGACTTTGTATGTAACCTCGTCGCGCAAACAATTTGCTTCGATTGTGCTTCCTGTTACTCACCCCCAGAGGGCAGGCTGGTGCAAGTGGCTCCATTGCGACAGGGCTGCTGCAGGCAGGCGTCGGGATAGAGGATGCAGCCCAGCTTCAGCTCCGTCAGTCCCACCACCTCTGCATAGCGCGAGCGTTTGTTCTGCAACGGCAGCTCATTGTTGTTCAACATGACCGAGTCTAGGCAGCCCTGGAAACCTTCAAGCACCCGGGGGTCCTTCTGGTAGTCCACGAGGCTGCGAGAGTTGGGGTGCTGCACCTGAGGAGAGAAGGGTCAGAGATTAATTCATAAACTTCCAAAGACAGCCTAAAGATGTGATGACTGACCACCTGTCATTCACAAGAAGAGAAGAAAATGAACCAAGAACACAGACACACACAGTATTTGTGAGAAATCTCAGGTATGTCATTTCCTTTCACTAAACATTAAACGTTACAATTTTACTGATTTTGTTTCTCCTCAAAATCCATTTTAAAAGAGTCGATTGCTTTCATCAGAATGTGTTAGCTTCCATCAAAATGTTAGGGAATATTAGGGCATAACTACCTCCTACCACTTTGGATAATTATTAAGCACAATGTGTAATACATGCTCAGTCTCAAATATGCAAAGCATATGGTAAATAGAAACAGCTGTAAATGGTCTCCTACATTTTTAGTTTGCAGATCAAAATGTGCATGTTGTAAATCAATGACGGAGTGTTAAATGCATTTAACAACCTGGTTCTTATTTTCATAGACATTACAACCACAGACCAGTTATTTGGAAGTGAAAACAAAGATGCGTTTCAGCTAGAAAGTCATCTTTTTAAGCTGAAAATTGTTTATTTTTTAGATTTGTAGGTATACACGCTGCTGTTCTCCCTAATATGACCATCTGAAACCTCAGTGGCAGCTGCAGCTCCTCATGGACTGACCAGTGCTCCAAAGTAGATGGTTCTGTCTGGAGCAAGTGGTTGTATGAATGGTGGTCCACGTCGTCGCTCAACGTAGCTGTCATCCAGCGCCAGGCTGCTGAAGTTGCGATTTAGCTCCAGTGCCACCGTGTGCCAGCTGCCATCATTGATTGGACGGCCGGAGATGCCCAACATGTCGGGACTGTCGCCACCACCACCACCGCCAAGGCCACAGGCCAGCTGGAACCACAGCTTCCCCTCCTCCAGCTGCACACACACACACACACACACACACACACACACACACACACACACACACACACACACACACACACACTTTATTGTTGTACAGTATATCTAATCAGGCAGTTCATTTAAGGACAGTTGTCTTGTTTGTCTTCTATCAAAGTCTCATTCAAACAGTTCTAATCCCTTGTTAGGTTCACTTTCATAGCTAGTGTATATTCAAACATCCATTAGCAGCTGTGCATAACAAGCATATGCACTAGATGATTCTGCAGCTTTCCAAAATGTTAACTGCAGAATTTGGTTAGTGTTCTGAAAAGTAACAAAAATGTCTGATTAATACCACACTGAATGACAAAACGGCATCCACCGTATACAAAAGGATCTTTACCGCAAATGTTTTAAACAGAAACAACTGCTGTCTAATCAAACAATGTTAATATTCTTTGACATATCTGTCAAATATATCTAATCATTACAACTAAATAAAAGTCTATAATAACATTTTTACTAACTTTAACATTACTATGGTGCATAAGACAATATTTCCGTCAATGTGTTTGTATTTTAAAGGATGGGCCCACAAAGAGCAGAGCAGCCGCTGTTGCTGTGTGTGTTGGTGTATGTACCTTGAGCACAGTGCAGGGCTCAGTGTGTGTGTACATAATGATTCCTCTGCTTTGCAGTGTTCGGATCCTGAGACTGACTTTCAGTTCCGGCTGCAGCCGCTCAGACAGTCTGTACTTGATGTAGCTGTTTCCTGAGAAACTCAGAGACGAATGGCCTGGACCCGCCCCCCCACACAAACAGACACATTGGTTAATGAATCACATTCCAGAGCAGGTATTCATGACATCGCAAGCACATTAAAATGTTGTTGTTGCAAGTATTATTTTCACACATCAAAACTATTCACCCAGACTTGAAAATTGAGTGTGTTCCCTCTATTTCTTACTCACCTGCACACTCTCCCAGTTTGCCTGGTGGACACTGACATGCGTAGCGCCCTCTGGTGGCCTCAACTGAAACACATTGCATGTCTGCTGGACACGACTGGTCCTCACACTGTTCGGACAGGACAGCACAGTTGGCATCTGTAAACGCACGCACGCACACAAGGACAGAGAGAAAACACACTTATCATACTGCCATAAAGAACATGAACTGAAAGAAAAACAGAGGAAATATTATCAACATGTAATATTGATCTGAAAACCGGCACTGAAATAGAATTAACTGAATGGATAGATAGATCAATAAATCATGTTCTCAACTGACTGTGTATTTTAGAGAAACACTGGACTTCAGCAGGTATTCTATGTTTGAGCGTCACAGACACATCCTGTGTTTCATGCACAACATCTGTGTGTTTCTTGGAATGAACACATGCACTTTTGATGCAAAGTGACATGTTTCTCAATTTCTTCAATTCGGGAATAATACCATTCCAACTGTAATTCAATCATCACCCTGTCATTACTATTTGCATAACATTACTAATTTATTACACTTGAAAGGAAACTTCATGGCCCTTAACCAGCATTTCATGCATTTTAGTTAAATAATCTAATGTTACATGTGACATTCATGCACTAAATGCAATTGCATGACACTTGATAAGCAACTTGTCCCATGAAAGTTCTCTCGTGACATACGGGTGCATTTTATGTCATGGAATATATGCCAAGTTTCCATTTCATGCACAAAATGCCACAACTGAGTGCATTTTGGTGTCAATGAAGTGCTGTAGTAATTAAAATGATAAAATAATAAAGTTTGTAAAAACACTGAATTTTTTTTGGAGCCTGTTTTGGGGAAACACGTGTCTCGTAGAAGAACTCTGTAGCACATTTAAAAGTAAAAAAATCTTTCCACAGGATTTAAACTCATATCATTGTGTAGAAAAATATGATGGGAAGACAGGGAACTGTGCCGTTACACCACGCTGGACACGTCAATATTATTTAGAGACATAGGATAAGAACTGCTGCACACAGTCAGCAGTCGCTCTTGAAAGCAGAAAGCAGCCAGATCAACTTGTGACCACCCTGTCAGTGTACTCCAGAGCAGTTTGGAATTTTGCAGCTTTCCAACACAAATAGGCGGCTGTTTTAAATCTGTAAATCCCAAACGTAATTGTAGCGCTGCAATTCAATGAGGCAGAGCTACGACTGAGAACATACAACAACAAAAGCGAGGAAACGACCACATTTAATCACCCATAATCTAGTAAACTTTGATGCGTGAGTAAGTATGAACAATTAAACTTGTTTTTTCCCCTAAATGTGTCTGTGTGAGTATAAAGAGGAAGATTATAGAGGACAATCTTAAGTATCAAGCATGACCTTTTAGTATTAATACTAAAAGGTCATGCTTGATACAAAAACGGTGGAAGTGCTGTCACTTACTTTTGCTGACACCAAAATCCTTCAAGTTAAATAAATAATCACATAAATGATACATAATCAATAATTAAAGACTGTCCTTGGAATGATAAAACTAAATGTATTAATCTAATGTTCAAAGTTCAATTTTGGCAATGTATTTAAAATCCTAAATTCTAGGAATTGTCTTGTCACCTTTACCATACATTAAAATGGAACTTCTTTTCATTCAAAACTTTTTTTTTCATGAATTAAATCTGATTCACATTTACATTGAACATTACATTTATTAAATAGAACATTGACATAGTTAAAAATAGCTCATTATTATTAACAATATCAAATAAATACCAGTCGCACAGAATTACGTCATTGGTGTTACTGCTACACAAAACACTTTTATTTTGAAATACTACACTGACTATTTGAGGTTCTTCCTGGATCAAGAGGTCCTTGGAGGAAGTGCAGTGGACAAAGGTAATTGGTAAGTCAGATGTCTTACTTCATTTGTTTACAATATCATGATATATGTGAGAATTTTTAGTGAAGCTTTTAAGTCTGTCATTTGTGTTACTCATTTATTGGCAGCCGAGGTTAAAAACTGAACATTAAAACTGAATATATTGAACAGTTTATGATTTTGATTTGCCTGAAAACATGTGGTCTGACACATGGCAGCCATTGTGTTAAAATTGTAGGTTTTTCTCTATATTGTCGTTGGAGTTACTGTCACTGGTGTTACTCCTTTTCCTGGTAACACCAGTAACACCAGTGACATTCCTGTATAAATGAGCCACATACAAGCTGCAAAAAGACATGAGGAGAAAAAAAGTTAAAATTATTGTCTATTTGTACAGAAGACTCTATTTATATTCTGACGTACAGTATTTCATCAATGTTTTTGACAGGCAACGACAACAAGGAAGAAATGTCCGTAGAAGCAATGGCCAAAGAAGACAGAGAAAAATCCAGGATTGGAGGAGAAACTAAAACAGGTCACAAAACAATGTAACAAATACAAGAGAAGATACTTATAAACAGCAGCAATCAACAAAAAATACTGTCTTATGTCAAGAATGTCATTGGTGTAATATTGCATCACAGGTGTTACTACGTGTATTTTCAGTGATGTGATATTATAGATGTATTTTTTTTTAATTTCTAGCAATATTTTTTGTGTTGATCGAGGATGCAATAATACGTCGATATTTTCCAGGTAGTAACTCACAATTTTTGTTTGAATATTCTTCATTTGTTAGTTTGGCAGAAAAAAAATGATGCAAATCAAATAAATCCTTACAATGTTGTTCAAACGTGTGCAGTTTTATTAAAAAAATTGAATAATCAAATATTTTTTCTTGGTCTCATCATTCCATTACTCTGCCTTATGCTGCATTTTCAGGTTGTTATGACAACAAATATTTTTCTAAACATTTAATGTTGTTTACATTATAGGTAACACCAATGACAAATTAACCGGACATGAATTCTTTAATAAAATATATAAAAATAATAAAAATACATTAAGCTCAACGTTTTGTGGATTCATGAAGTTTAGAAGTTAGTTAATGTTATACAATACGTTTTTGGTATGTAAGTAGAAGTACATCTCAGCAGATCTGTACTACCTAGATTACACAATTTCTGTAGAATGACCCATTAAACAGTATAGTAATACTCGTATTTTCTGCAACTAAGCAACCAATCTACTTCCTGTTTACATCGGCACCCACATGCCCAGTGTACGTCAATAGTCACGTGATATTTATTTTTAGGCCTGTTAGTATGGACGGAAATCATTTCGTTTTGGTCTGAAAACCCCGGGTTCAAACGGAAATATATAAGTGTGGAAGTGGAACACACTAAATAAAAAATACTATCACTCACCGTTGCACGTGCAGCGCGAGGTCCGGTGGAAGCGTGGTGAAACAAAGCTGATCCGTGGGGTACTGTACGTAGCCAGGCTGTGCGAGTCCAGGATGATGCTCTGCTCACACTGCGCCCCGCGACACTCCAGTCCCGAGCAGTTCTTATCTAGGATAGCCGACACTCTGAGGACCTCCTCCAGCTGCCGGCGTGATGCGCTCAGCTTCTGGGTGAGGTAAGCCGCCTTGTAGTACCCGCCCGCTGCTGTTTCCACAGCAACGAGCATGTCCAGTTGTTGCGTTCCGCCGACTGGCTGCAGACTGAGCAGGTGCAGCGTGTCCCGCTGCTGCGATGCAGCGGCTTGCCGCAGAACCTTCAACACGCTCTTCAGGTGCAGCCCCACAAAGTCTTGTGGTACCACGCTCTCAAAGCGCACAGTAACCGCCTCACGCAGCATCTCCGGTGTCGCCTGCTCCACGTGCACGCTCACAGGCACGGGTACGGCGAAGCGTCCATCACTAACGCTGGCGTTGAGGGAGTACCTGCCTGCATCCAACCCGCCCAGGGCAATGATCTTACCATCACGAGGACTGATCTTAAAGAGACTACGCTGGGCTGGGGGAGCGTGGCCAAACGTCAGCGCGTCATAGGGGTCAGCATCAGTGGCATGCAGCTGGCCAATCACACCACCTGGAAACTCGTCCTCCATAGTGACGATATGAACCTCCAGTGGTAAGGCCACGGGCCGGTGAAGGCTCTCCTCAATCACCCTGACTGTCAGCATGGAGGAGGAGGACAGACGAGGCTTCCCCGAGTCTGTAACCTGGGAGGAGGAGGAGGAACAGGGAGAGAAAAGCTGATTATTAGAAAAGATGGAGAAGATGCATTAAAAAGAAAATGGGGATAAGGAAATAAAAGATGACAGGATAAATGACTCACTTCAATGGTCAGGAAGTTCATTAAGACTGCATTTTACACTAAACGCCAGTAAAAACACTGGGAAACACAAAGAGGGAATTCTATACAAAACAGACAGATTGTGGAAGATATCCATTTGATTTGTACTCAGACTGCTGAAACCTCACATTAGCATTTTTATACGCGGGTGGATTATGTCGTCCATCGCTTACTGTGCAGCTGCCCTAAGGACATATTGTTTCACTGTCAATTCCACTCAAATCTGAAACAGTATTACCACAAAAAAGAATACAAAAGTTGCCATTATTCCAAAGTTTGACATTATGTAAAGAATCGGGAGAGCTTCCATTGGTCCACAATAAACAAGCCATGATAGTTCTCGCTAATTGGTCATTGTGAACAGCTTATTTAAACTTCTAATTATTCATTTTACAGCATTCACGGATTCACTATTTTTGAAACTGAAGTGATGCTAGAGAAGAGACGCAGTTTGCTCTACCTGGATCATAATAGCATATTCAGTTGCCAGGTCCCTCCTGAACACTTGATTGGCCACCAGCGTTCCATCTTTCTCCAGCAAAAACTCTCCGCCTTCGTTTCCTGACACGATGCGGAAGTCAAAGGGCTCGCCATTGTGTGAGGAGTCCTGATCGTTGACAGACAACTGCAGGATGCTGGTGCCGATTGGCTTGTTTTCCTGGGGGAGGGACACGCCATTAGAAAGACCTAACTGTTGGGGATACATTATGCATGGTCACAATATGATGTCTGTTTTGGCAAGATGATGTATCAAACTAAATGGTCATTTCATTTTTAGAACCTTGTTGAATTCTTAGTTCCTGTGCATATCATTGAGTCATTGGTATTGTTACTTAACCCTGCCACTGCCACCTATCAGTCCCTCCAATAAATCATGTTGGCAAGACAAATAGTAATGCAAATGAGTTTTCTTACACTTCCTTTCACTCCACTACAGCTCGGCACACAAACCCTGTCCAGGGAAACAGAGGAGGGAATTTTGTCACTTTGGATGATGTCACCTTGATTTGTCTAACTCAGACTCAGACGATTGAAGCATCACATTGGTTCCAAAACAATGTTGGCATACATTTTTTTCACAGAATGAGGACTGTGGAATTTGAGTCCGATATTTGTACAGGTGTGATTATGGATGTATTAAAAGGGGAATGGGGCCTGCTGAGCTTATGTTCTGGGCCATGATTTGTGTGCTGCCACTGCAGTTGGGATTATTTTTACCAAACAATAAGAGCCACCGATTGACTAGTGTCCATCTTGTCTTTGTGTTTCAGTAAATATCATGTCAGTCATGAGGTCTACCTGTATGACAGTAGTGAGGTTGGCCGGGGAGAACGTGGGCGGGTTGTCATTGATGTCAGAGATGTCTATGTTGACCATCACAGTGGAGGACATGGGTGGGATTCCACTGTCCAGAGCTCTGATGGCCAACGAGTAGCTGGGAACCTAGAAGGACAGACACAATGGAAGATATATAGAAGAGTAACACAAAATATAAAGGATGTCCCCATGGGCTTCTGAAGGCACGTTTGAAAGCCTGGATTTCAGTTATCATGGCAGTTAGTTGAGCCAGAAAATACAGTTCTAAACTGGGGTTGGACGTACCGATAGCAACCATCACAGTAGATCCTCATGTTTGTGGAAAATGACACTAAGGCTGTAGAGGATCACATTAAAATGTTGGACAGGATGATGATTTTACTATTCTTATAGCCTTCCCTTGTGGTGAAAATGCACACTTTGTCCTGAGGGTGGCAGAAAAGGACAGGAAAATCTAACGCTATTAATGTGCTCATGACATTGCCATATAGTCTTCCTTTTAGATTCATCTTGTGAATAAATGGGCTGATGTCTTTCTGTGACTGAGAATCCTCAACCATGGGCCTGCTGTAGCCAGAAGCCCAGGCTCTGTTAAATCCCAGTCTCCCTTTCACGTTCTGTCCACACTGGAATTTCCAAATGGTCAAAGTTCCTTTTACAGGACGATTCCAGTTCATTAGAACTCAGCCTTATTTTTATCTTTATCATTTGAAATACAGTGTAGGCTATAAGTCAATAGCTCTGAGATCTGGTGACACTGTGGCTATTTATCCACATAATCTGAACCAGTTCTTCTGGAGGTCAAACTGTAAGTGACACACCTGCAATGTCACTAATAATCCCTCATTGAACAGTGTGTACATATAGATGGAAGTCTGTACACTGTGATGGATGTATACCGTTGGTGGTTTGTCTAACCTGGAGATTGTTTCTAACCAGTCTGATCTTCTGACTGCAGAAAGACTTGTTTTATGATGTTGCTATTTTACCAAATCTTAGCAAATATAACTTGGAGAGTACGGTGTTGCATTGGATAGAAATGATGGGAAAAAAACTAGTACATATATGAGCTATATCATTATATATTAAAAGATGACACTATGTCAATGTTGTGTTAACAGTTTGTTCCCAAAACGACGACTGTTCTTGCATTTATATACAGTAGACAGATTGTCAATGTTCCAGTGGTAATTTGTGATCATATTTAATCTGGCACTCCGACACTTAATCAAGTCGTCTGTCTACCATCACATAGATATGTATCAAGAGCACAGCACTGAGATGAAGATAAAAGGCTTCTTGATAGGTTTGTGGTCTTCCTAAACTGATCTGAGATGACTCTGGATCCGATTCAACAGTGTTTAAGTTCACACACTCTCAGTCTGCTCTAAACTCGCTGCAGGATATTTCTCCATATTGCTTCATAATAAAAAGCTAATGAAGCATGCTGAGGAGAAATGCAAAGGCAGCAAGAAAAAACATTATTCTGCTGCCTGAGACATATGAAGAAATAAATGTCAGTAGTAAACAACTCTGACCTGCTTAGCAGAGAGAGGGGGAGAAAATAGAAGAAGGAAAAAACACACCCATGCACATAGTAGTATTAACACACAGACATCAGCTCTGCACACAGTGACACACAGAGAGAGAGTAGAGCTGCTGCTCTCTGTGTGATAACCCCACACACACTTCATCAGCCAAATGCTTTGATGCCACACATGCCCCTGCTCTCTCTGAGCACGTTCAGACAGCTCATCCACCGCACTCTTGAATACTTTATGATGGGCATGTGAACACTTCTGAAGTTTTCAAGCACTGCGGAGGAGAAGGAGACGAGGAAGAAGCAGAAGAAAGAAGCTCAGAGGAGGAGGGGAGGCAGGCAGGGCTGCTCATGCCTTCCATCTTTATTCCTGCTGCATATTAAAGAGCTCATACTCAGAGCTGCTTTGTGCATGTGCTTGCTGTTCAAGTGTGATTAGTTACCATCTGGTCAGGGATCCATTTTACAGTGTGAGCTCATCAGCTGCCAGCAGGCTCCTTCTTTACATCAAAGATGGGCAACCATGAGACCTCACACCTAAGCAGCTCCTCTTATACACTGGCTGTTCATGGTCAACTGATATAAACAGTCATCACATCATATCATGAGCTAATCATCTGTTGCATAAAACACAAAGTAAGAAGCTAGATTCTCAGTTGGCTAAGTAGGTTACAACAGCTGAAATACTGCATGAATAACTTGACCATTCGTCCTGGACTGCAGCCATTATTTCTAGATAACCTTAGTGTTGGCTGCTAATAGTTCCAGCTTAAGGTTGATATAATATCAAATTAAAAATATATGTTCACTGAGCTACAAGACTGACAAATCTTGTATCATTTATTTGAATCTCTTGTCCCTTTTTTGCATTAGCAATGGGTAATGTGCAAAACATTCACATAGAATGTCTCCGTTGCTTCCACCTGTTAAAATTGCAGCTGTTGCCGATTGCAGATTATATCAGCTGTTACTAATAAACGTTAAGGCTGAAAGAAAATGAAGCTCTGCAGTGCTTTAGCTTGTTGCAGACACATGTACATTAGACATTTTACAATGAATACACATCAACATAAATATCAATTATTGAGACTGACCCTCAAATTAAAACCTCAGCTCAAGTCTCCAAAACTCTGAACTCATTTTCTGCTTTGTACCAAAAAGCAATTAAACATGTCACTTTTTCAACACAGTTCTTTACATCAGACACAGGAATTTATTGACTTGTTCGTCTTTCAAAGCAGTGACATTCAAAATGCAACACCCATGGACCAATTGTCCAAAACAGGTGTCACCTGACCAAACACCTGACAGGTGAGTAGCTGTTTATAGCAACAATGGAAGCTTGTTTTCAACAACCTTTATTATCACCTGTAATTCATGATTTCTCTTTGTCACCACAAATTATTTTCTGTACAGTCTAAAATACCCCCTTTGGAAATGCATAATCGGATATGATTATGCAATCATAAACTGATTGATTTTATAATGTGGCGAAAAATAAATATTAAAATCAGTGTGCTTTTGATCAATATATTCATTACTTACCTCTAATAATATCTGTAAAATATCAAACCCATTGTATATCACTAGAAGAGTAGAAATGTTAGAAGTGTTTTAGATTGAGCACAGCAGTGTGTAACTGGTTCAAACAGAGTCAGCATGAACCGTGTGAGTGCCATACGCTGACAATTACAGGTGCTAATAAAGGTTGTTGAAAAAGAGCTTCCATTGTTGCTGCAAACAGGTACTCACCTGAGGTCTTTTTATAGAGCTTACATCCTGATTGATAAGTCAACCATCAATCCATCAAGTGTTTGGTCAGGTGAAATCTGTTTTGGCCAATTGGTCCATGGGTGTTGCATTTTGAATGGCACTGCTTTGAAAGACAAACAAGTCACTACATTCCTGTTTCCCATGTAGAGAACTGTGTTGAAAAAAGTGACATGTAAGTGTCAGTCTCAATTATTGTGCTTTATGTGTCATTTTATTGTGTGAGCAATTGTAAAGGTCTTGAACCAAGATTCCAGTGTGTGGAGCTCATGGAACATTAGCTATAGCTGTTATTTTAGTTTAATATACATATTGCACTATATTTAACGCTAACAGTTGATCTCATGCTGACCTAACTATAGGTTACAAAGCTGTACTTTACTGCTACAATCAAGTGCGACTGTGAGGTACTGATGCTATTTCTAGAAGTTAGAAGTGTGTGTGTTTGTGTGTGTGTCCTCACTGTCTCACGGTCCAGTGGCTTGTTGACTTTGATGACCCCACGGAGGGGGTCAATGAAGAACTGGCTGTCTCGGTCTCCACTGACAACAGAGTAGAGGATGGCTCCATTCAGCTGACTGTCAACGTCCTCTGCTACCAGCTGAAAACATACACACACACTTGCAGGCTGAGTGACTGTTTCACTGTCCTATAGTGACACAAATGCAGACCCGTAGAGATTACGCCCGCAGCCCCCGCACCTTGGGGGGCCTTGCAGAGGGGGGGAGCCTTGCGTGCCCCCCCCCAAAAAAAAAAACGTGTTTTTTTTTTTTTTTCAATTTGAATTACATGGGATGCACACTATGGTCTTATTGTCTTGTCTGTGTTTCTAGAGTTGATATAAAAATAAATAAAAATATATTTAATTGTGCTTTCTTTGTTAGCTAGGTTAGTGACGTGACAACATAGGTCAGAAAGTCACAATAGGTAGCTAACATTAGCACTGATTCACTCAGTAACGTTAGCACTGATTCACTCAGTAACGTTAGCACTGATTCACTCAGTAACGTAGGTGGAGAATAAAAGCGCACGCAGTTCAGAGCGTAAAGACTGCACACCAATTCTATTAAGACGTGCACTTGTGTAGGCTATACTTCTACTGTAGCCTATACTAATATTTGTTCTCTGTTTGAGCTGTTGTTTTTTCTGTTTGAATAAATTTCCCTCAAAAGAAAAGCTTGAGTTTTGATACTTATGGGGGGGACCTCTCAGGGTTATTCTGCGGGGGGGCCTCACGTGTTTCCGTTACGGTACTGCACAAATGCTTTTAAAAAGCAAAATGGATGAAATATTTTCCGTTATGAATCTCAGGTGATATTGGTAGGACTTGATCCAAACTTTACTAACCCAAACACACAGTTCTGAGGTGACTGGAATAGTTGTGAAGGGTAGAACAGACTAACAGAGTACAGAATGAGGCTGAACAGACATCAGCAGTACTTTACAGTGATTCTGGGGGACTAATAATCCAAGCTGCTGCTTTGCTTCGTTGGTTTATTAATATAGAGGACCCTTCTGGAAACAAAAGGCCTGGGTTTGCGCTGCATTTTGATGATTTCTATTAAAATTCATGGCCAAATACATTTCACAGATATTACAGTATGTTGCAGTGCCTATTTATGCTGCTTTGTAGCATTAATTATGAATGTTTTAACCCATTTTCTGAAAATACCATTTTCTTTCCATCACTGCTGGCCATTTTTAATTTTCCAAAGCATGCTGTACTTTTCCTTCACTACCTGTCAGGCAACCATCAGAGTTAATTAATGTGAGAAGATTATAAAAAAAAAAATTAGACGAAGTTAAATCATGTTTAGGAAATGCATTTTTTTGGCAATGCTACATTATCATTGTGCAGTAAAGTAAAATTCCCAGACTAGATGGGCCTTCTGTGTGGAGTTTGCATATTCTCCCCATGTCAGCATGGGTTCTCTCCAGGTTCTCCGGACAATTGATGACTCTAAAACGGAGTAGTGTGGATGTACTCTTAATTGCCCATAGGTGTGAATGTGAGTGTGAATGGTTGTCTGTTTCTCTGTGTGTCAGCCCTGTGATAGTCTGGCGACCTACCTTCACACAATGACAGCTGGGATCGGCTCCTGGCAACAAATGCCAGGAGAATGACTGGATACATTTAATTGTATAAGTCATTCACACAATGGGTTTAACAGCTTAAGACGCAATCATTTGAATAACAAAACATTTTTTCACACTCTTCTAAGTTATTATATTACAGAAGATCATGATGACAAAAACAGACAGTGCCCTCTTACCTGCTGTTTAATTTAATGTCATTAATTAAAAACTCATTATCACATTCTGAGCTTCTCCTAAAGCCAATACTAACTGGTTAGTTAAACTGCTTATTAGTTATCACTGTACAATTCATTTTCTTTGTAATGACTGTATATGGTCTTTTACTTCAACATTTAAGGCCTATTCTCTAGTCCGTTGATAAAAAGAAAAGACAAATCTTTATTTTCAATAATCTATATGATGTGTGTCTCTTTTGTTTTTTTGTTGGATCTGAATGCTGACAGAAGGGGAAGTCGAGGGAGAAGGGAAAGATGCAATATATTTTTATATTTTCATATTATATTTTCATATTATTACTTTTTTACAGATAAGAAGCAAATAGGTAAACCCAGAAAATCTCTAAAAATAGGAGTCTATCTCAACTGAACAGGTGACAGGCATGCTGCCTGCATGCTCACCACCTGTTCTGTCTGTGAAGCTCACCAAAGAGTAAAAGAAGGACTTCACCATGAAGTTCAGATCCAGTAGTCATTGAAATGAAACATGCATCTTCACTACAGTTACACTTGAAAAGAGTATAAGTACAAAAAAAGCAACATAACATTATTTTTTTTTTTAGTAGCTTACACTACTGAATCCTGTCAAACCTTGAGAGACCAGTAAATATTAGTAACTCTGTGATTGCCAACATAGGTGCTTAAGCTGATGAGAGCATCCCACAAAGCCATTGTTTGAGTCTCAGAGGGGGCAATCTTGAAGAACATGACATCCACCCTGATGACACTGTATACCACTGCTGTAGCTGCTAGAAAAGCATCTCACACACAAACAGCTCCCCTTTCATGTCTTGCTACATATTTCAAGGGTACAACTGAACAGAGCCATTTCACTGAAGACAAGCCACTAGTCTCACCATATCTCTTTACAAAGAAAAACAAGTAACCTATAACACGAGAATATGGTGGCCAACAAGACATAGAGATCTAAAGCTCTTCAAGTGGAACAAACATAACCAAGACTTTGCTACAGCCTTTTTAAGGATATCTTATCTTTGCCTTAGGTTCTACAGGAAAGCTGGTGAAGTGTCCAACATGGGGATCAGGAATTTGCTAAGTGAATGTCATAACAAACTGCACATTACATTTTGATATTTCTTGTGGAAAGGTGGAGATTGTGGTGGTGTTAAAGAAAAGGTCAGAGGGTTCCCCAAAACATTACAATCTAGCCTCTGAAAATCATGACGATTAAGAGCAAATTTGACAGAAATACAGCCATTTTGACAGTGTCGGTCGAGGCTACATCCACAATAATACTTTTCGTTTAAAACCGGTGTTTTAAAACAAAAACGATTTCAGTCCACACAGGCGTTTCAGCATCGTTTGCGAATTGATTTCTGTCCATACTAACACGCCTGAAAACGATTATCACATGACTATTCACGTACACTGGACACGCAGGTGTCCCATTGTAAACAGGAAGTAGATTGGTTGCTTTGTTGCAAAAAATATGACATTATGATAGATAGATAGATAGATACTCACTTTATTGATCCCGCGAGGGGAAATTATTTTGTTACAAGCAGCAATAGGTTACAGAGCAGCAATAGGTCACAGGTAAAAAATCTTATTATATATAAAGAAAAAAGAAAAAGAAAAATACAAGAAAAATACACATGTCACAATATATACAATTATAATATAGTAAAGATGTTATATAAAACATGCACACTATATACACAGTGAATAGAACAGAATAATATTAAATCAACTAAATAAACAGTAGTGCAGAGGTTTAACGATTTGATTTGGCCCGAGGTGATTTATTGTACAGTCTTATAGCGGTAGGCAGGAATGTTCTCCTGTATCTGTCCTTATGACAGCGGAGCTGGATCATTCTGTTGGAGAAAGTGCTCCGCTGTCCCTGCAGTAGGTGGTGGAGAGGGTGGTCCTGGTTATCCAATATGGATAATAGTTTCTTCAGTGTCCTCCTCTCCACCACCTGTTCCAGATAGTCTTGTTTACAGCTGATGATGGAGCCGGCCTTCTTAACCAGTTTGTTAAGTCTGTTGGTGTCTCCGGCTCCAATGCTGCTCCCCCAGCAGACTACGGCAAAGTACAGTGCACTGGCCACAACAGACTGATAGAACATCTCCAACATCTTGCTGCACACGTTGAAGGATCGAAGTTTCCTCAAGAAAAAGAGTCGACTCATCCCCTTCTTGTACACAGCGTTGATGTTGGCCTTCCAGCTCAGTCTGCTGTCGATGGAGACACCCAGGTACTTGTACTCCTTCACCATGTCCACGTCCTCTCCCAGAACTCTCAGTGGCTGTGGAGCCGTCGTCCTCCTCCCGAAGTCGACCACCATCTCTCTGGTCTTGGCCGCGTTCAGAAGCAGGTGATTTCTACCGGCCCACTCCACAAAGTCATCCACTACTGCCCTGTACTCCTCCTCCCGTCCGTCCCTTATACACCCGACCACTGCAGAGTCATCAGAGAACTTCTGCAGATGGCATGACCCCGAGTTGTACTGGAAGTCAGTGGTGTATAAGGTGAACAGGAAGGGAGACAGAACAGTTCCCTGTGGGGCTCCAGTATCACTGACCACCGTATCAGACAGCACACGGCCCAGTCGGACAAACTGTGGTCTGCCTGTGAGGTAGTCAGTGATCCAGGAGACGGTGGACGCGTTAACCCCCACCTCCCGCAGCTTCTCACTCAGTAGCACTGGTTGGATGGTGTTAAATGCACTGGAGAAGTCAAAGAAATTGATTCTCACAGAGCCACCGGTTCCATCCAGGTGCGACTGAGCTCGTTGCAGCAGGTAGATGATGGCGTCGTCCACTCCCACATGAGGCTGGTATGCAAATTGCGGAGGGTCCAGTGATGATTTCACCTGCGGTCGGAGGTGGGCCAAGACCAGCCTCTCCAGCACCTTCATCACATGGGATGTGAGGGCAACTGGTCGGTAGTCATTGAGGCCAGATGGTGTCGTCTTCTTAGGAACAGGAACCAGGCACGACGTCTTCCACAGCACCGGGACTTCCTCCTGCTTCAGGCTCAGGTTGTAGAGGTGTTGTAGGACATCAGACAGCTGGATGGCGCAGGTCTTCAGGACCCTGGGGCTGATGCCATCAGGTCCCTCAGCCTTTCCTTGGTGGAGTCTCTCCAGCTGTCTTCTAACCTGGCCAGTCGTCACAGAGAGGGGGGGAGGGTGGTCATGGTGTCGGTGGTGGAAGAGCCCTTTGAAGTAGAGGGCTCATTGTCCGTGCCGCTCACCAGGGGGGACAGAGGGAGGAGGGGAGGAGGCAGCCGAGGTGTTTGTGAGGTGAGGTGTGTGGAGGAGACAGATGAGGGCTGTGAGCTAAATCTATTGAAGAAACAGTTTAGCTCATTGGCCCTCTCCAGGGAGCCCCCTGGTTGTCTCCCTCCAACCTTGAAGCCAGTAATCAGCTTCATCCCGGTCCACACCTCCCTCACATTGTTCTGCTGGAGTTTGGCCTCCAGCTTCCTCCTGTAGGTGTCCTTGCACTCCCTGATCTTCACCTTCAGGTCACGCTGGACTCTCCTGAGCTCATCCCTGCCCCCAGACCTGAAAGCAGCTTTCTTCTTATTAAGAAGTGCTTTCAGGTCACTGGTGATCCATGGCTTGTTGTTAGGGAAACAGTGTACAGTCCGGGATGGAATGGTAGAGTGTTCACAGAATTTTATGTATTCTGTGATACAGTCCGTCATGCTGTTGATGTCCTCCCCATGTGGTCCACACAGCACATCCCAATCCGTTGACTCAAAGCAGTCCTGCAGGGCGTCCTTAGCCTCCTGAGACCACCTCCTCACAGTCCTGGTGGTCGCAGGCTGCCTCTGTACCAGAGGAACATACCTGGGTGTCAACAGGATCAGGTTGTGATCGGACCTGCCAAGCGGGGGGAGGGCAGTGGTACTGTATGCATCAATGGCATTTGCATACAATAGGTCCAGAGTTTTATTGTTCCGTGTGGGGCAGTCAACATATTGGTGAAAAGTTGGCAGTGCTTTATCCAGGGTGGTGTGATTAAAGTCTCCAGTAATTGCCAAAAATGCACCAGGATGTTGACTCATCAGTCCAGATATAGTGGAGTGGATGGTGTCCACTGCTCTCTCAGCGTCAGCTGATGGAGGTATGTACACAGCCACAACAATGGCGGATGAGAACTCCCTCTGCAAATAGTAAGGACGCATTCCCACGGCTAACAGTTCAATATCCGGGCTACAGAAACGTTCCTTCACACACAGGTGGTCGGGATTGCGCCACCTCTCGTTCACATACACTGCAATCCCGCAATCTCTCTTCTTACCGCTCTGTATAACGTCTCTGTCTGCCCGAAAAGCCCTGAAGCCGGGCACCGACGCACTGTGGTCGGGGAAATCCGCGTGCAGCCATGTCTCCGTGAAACACATGACGCTACACTCACGGAAGATTATTTTACTAGTATTATAGTAGTTTTTAATAATGAAAGATAGTGCTTGATACTTAGATCTTCCTCTAAAACTTCCTCTATAAACTCAAACAGACACATTTCGTTGAACGTTTTAGAAGTTATATTTTTCAGACTTAGTTACAACGCTGCAGGTCTTGCTCTATCTCTCTCACACACAGCTAATTTACTTTAAAATTAACACTTACAAATTAAAGTTTACTAGATTATGGGTCAATACATTTCTGTATGAATTCATGACCCATCAATGCACTTCACTAACTTTGCTTCTTTCCCGGAGTCTTTGTGCTTTCTCGCCTTACAGGGTTCCGTGGATCGGGATCCCTCCTTTGTCGTACCGATGTGAGGGTCCCGGGACAGATTGTAAAGCCCTCTGAGCCCTCAATAATTTTGAGCAATACAAAATAAATTTAATTGAATTGAATACATTTGGTCAACACACTTCTCTCACTCATTTCCTCTGTTTCATTGTTGTCTGCTCTCACAGTGGCTGAAGTCCCTGTTGCACTGGAGAGCATTTACTGCTTTTGTTCCTTTACAGTTTCTGTGCGGGCTTCATAATAGTTGTGCAGAACAAAATAAGCATTAATAAGAAAAGGAAAGTCCTCCATTTTGTGTCCACCACCCTCCTCAAAGTCGCAAACCGTGACTTCAGACGTCGGCTCCGTAGGGCTGATAACGCCACTGGACACGCCGCTCGCTAATCGCTCCATTAACAGCTGCTTCCTCCGCTTGTCGTCAGTAGCAGAATTACAAAATGCAAACTTTAACTGAACAACTGCTAGTAAAGACAACAAGATCAGCAACGCTTGTAATCAGTTATCCATGTTAAATTAACAACTGGTAGTCGATCGATAATCAAGGCTGTTGTTTGTGTTCTTCTGGGTAAGGGTCACGTGATAGGGGCTTGACAAATCAGGGAAGGACACGTTGTGACTGCTAAGACCCAATCAAGTAGTCAATGCGGGTGTCTAAGTCATCGTTCCCAAACTGATGCGTTTACGCCCGTCCACATTAACAGGTAACCCCGGAGTTTTCAAATTTATTGGGAGCATTTTTAAACTGATCCGTTTTTGGTGCTTTAAAACTCCGGCCTAGTGTGGACGCTCAGTGTGACGTAGCAAAAGATATGCGTTTTAAAATGTGAAACATAGTTGTGTGGACATGGCCTCAGGCATCCTCACATATATGCAGGCAAAACGTGACTCTGACTGGAACCTACCTGGACTACAGACTCTCCAGTGGTAGCATCCTCTGACACCACTGCAGCGTAGAGGTCACGGCTGAACATGGGTGCGTTGTCATTGACATCTGTCAGGTTTATGTTCACTGTCGTAATTGCACTCAATGGTGGCGTGCCGCCATCACAAGCCTCCACTGTTAGAAAGTAGTCCCTGCAGGTCTCATAGTCCAGGGGCTGGGCAACTAAAATGGCACCTGAACAAGGTGAGGAGAGAGAGGGAACACAAATATGCATTTGAGTAAAGACAGAATTTATATCAAAATAGCATGTAAGAAAAGAAACATTTCTAAAGGTTGCAGTGTTCATATGTGCGACAATACGGAACGTGTTATAATGAACATCAAGTGTGAATAAAATGAGGGATGACAAGTGTAGAGCTGTGGTTAGCACACTCACCGGTCAGTGGGTGGATGTGGAACTTCCCATGCTCATTTCCTGATCGGATACTGTAAGTGATCTCAGCATTGGTCCCGATGTCCTTGCTGGCAGCATAAATTCTCAGGACCTCGGTGCCCACTCCCACATCCTCCGGCACTGTCGCTAGCTGATCACGACGCTCAAACACAGGTGGGTTGTCATTGATGTCCAGCACAGTGATAGTGACATTGACTGATGAGAAGAGGGGCAACAGTGAACCCTGGTCAGACGCATGGACTGTTATCTGATAAGCCGGCTGAACCTCGCGGTCGAGAATGCGTTCCAGGACCACGATGCCTGAGGACTTATCGATAGAGAAGGAGCCTCCTGCAGAGTCGGCCAGGGAGTAGACCACCATACGGCCTGGACCTGCTGTAAAGCCAGAAAAAGAGTGTCAGGTAGGCTACACATGAGAGGTTTAAAGGCCTCAGAGTGTCTGAAACTAAATACTTGCTGGATCTTCTAACTGTGTCTTCCAATGACTGCTGCTTCTGACAAATGTTGTATATTTTTTAAACAACTCTATTGTGATTGGCCAGGTGGAGGTGTGAAAGTAGGCAGGGCTTGGCTCTTCTCTCTAAGGCCCTGTCTACACATTTACAGATTGTTTTTTTAAAAGAAATATTTTCTTCTCCGTTTTAAAATAAAATTCTGTCCACACAACCTTGATTTTACAAAATATCTCCGTCCAGACAAGAATGCAAAAAACGACTCCAAACGCTCGCTGGGCCAGTAGGTGGCAATAAAAGCTTTGTCAACGGTTTATTAACAGAGAAGAAGATTTCTGAGCATGCCCAGTGAGCTTATTCACCTTTGACGTTGTAAACAAATAGTAAACAATAGTATAGCAGTAGCTTATTATTTTTTGATTTGTACAAATGTTATTTACGGTGCTGTGGCGAAACTACATCTCAGTGGCCGTTTGGCCGTGAAGTGGTGCAGTAATATAAAGTTTAAATGTAAAGTAGTCATTAGACCAAGCAGTGCCAACGACACATAAACATTCCAGTGGTCGAGCATCTCTGTTATCGTTTCTGGAGCATGCTCATTACACAAAGCAACAATGGGCATGCCCGAATTAGGGAGATGACGTTGTTTCCTAAACGCTCCGTTTTACATGTCCACACAGTTACAAAGACGAAGACGTTTTCAAAATATCCGTTTTAGTGACCTAAATAATATCTGTTTCAATAACTATCTGTATTTGTGTAGACAGGGCATACAGCTCTTCTGAGAACTACTTCTGTCACTTTTCATGTAATAAACCAAGATTACACAATGAGTGTTTTCAAAGAGAGCAAGGGTGCTCTGGGGTCCCCATCTGTAAATTTAATTGTGTCTAGACTTTAAAGACACAGACAAACGATGCATTATTATTTATATACACTTTTTTCTGTTCTCTCTGTACTTGGGATCTCTTCTCTCTACTTGTCTGATCTCTTTGTGTCTGCCTCTGCTTCCATTTTAATCCTAAAACATAGCATAGAAGCATTTGAAGCACAACTTGCAGCAGTGGTACCACCAGTAGTAGTAGCCGTAATAATAGTAGTGGTGTCACCTTCATCAGGGTCTATGGCCTGAATGCGGGTGAGCAGGGCTTTGGTGGCGGTGTCTTCATAGACACTGGCAGTGTACTGTGACAGGGTGAAGATGGGTGGATTGTCATTCACATCAGTTACTGCCAGTTGCACCTCAGCACGGCACCATCGTCCACCACCATCAGTTGCCTGGGCAACGAGCCGGTAGTAGGGTGTCATCTCATGATCAAGATTCATAGATGACTTGACCTCACCTGTACAGGTTAAAAACAACTTGTGAAACATTAAGAGATGGAGCCACACAGTGCCATGAGAGAGTCACACAAATTCAAGCATCCAAAGGAATAACTGTGCATCTAACTGTGTAAGCTGTGATAAGCTGGTGGCCTGGCTACATTTCACTGTTGCAAGCACTCTAAAAACTGGTTGCTCCAAGAGAAGCCATTCTGCATGCTTACCAGTGTCCGGGTCAATGCTGAAGTCCTGGGATCCAGGACCATGTAAGGAGTACTGGATCCAGGCACTGACGCCTACATCAGCATCTGTAGCTCCAATCCTTAGCAGCACACTGTTTACTGGGAGGTCCTCTGAAATGGAGGCAGTGTACACAGCCTGCAGACACACATGTACATGCACAGCAAAGAAACAAAGAATACAGTTACACTGTGAAAAGTTGGTACAGCTTCTACAATGGTTACATTTACAGTGAGCTAAGTCAAATAAAGGACAATGCATCTCAAACAAAAAATAAATAAAAAAGAACATGCGGTTCTATTCCTCACATGGTCACAGATGGGGCTGTTGTCATTGGTGTCTATCACTGTCACCTCCACCGTTGCCTGGGAAACAAAGAGTCCATCGCTAGCAGTGACATTGATGACGTAGAGGTTGCGTTCCTCCCTGTCCAGTGGCCACTTTACATACATCTTCCATTCACCCTGAACCAGACCGAGTGCAAACACACCACGATAGTTCCCACCTGGACAACACACAAGCAGACAGAGAGACAGGCACAGTGAGATCCAGGATCAGTGAAAAAGGTTTCAGACATGTAGGCATACATGGACTTTATGATCAGTTTATCCACAAATTGCTGATCATTGTTCATTCTTTTTTTCAAGTGAGGTCTTAAATCATCACATTCAGATTGTAGTCTGACTCAAGTCCCGGTCCATGACTCCAGCTCACACCTCTGTTGTATGGTGTTTGTCTTATTCCATCCACACCTATAAGTAAACTAGGACAAACAGCTTCACACACGATCATATGACTAATTCCCACGCATTTACAATAAAGACAAGTTTTTGAACCACCAAGGAAGTAACGGTTTGATAAAAAATCTCCAGTATGATCACACAATTACTGTGGCTGCTTTAAGTGGATGGCACAGGGAAATGAATGTTGCAGCAGTGGTTAAAGGTTGGACCATAACACTGCGGATTTATCAGCATACTGGCTGGCTGCTGACCCATATAACTGGAATGTCAAGTTGAAGAAGCACAATATTCCACCCATCGATCTTCACACAGCTCTGTCCTCTCTCACAGACCGATGGGTGGAGGATGACATGGTCTACAGCAGTGGTCCCCAACCACCGGGCCACGGACCACTACTGGTCCGTGGGTCATTTGGTACCGGGCCGCACAGAAAAAATAAATATTATATTATTTCCGTTTTATTGACTATGACTACTTCTGAAAGAAGTTTTATTTTGAAAAATGACCGGATTCTCTCGCAATTTGATCCGCCTGTGCCTCTTGACACATGTCAAGACACTTGTCTCGGTCACGTGATACGTTACCTAAAAAATTAAGCCCGCAAGCTAGCGAAAATGAGTACAAAACTTTTGGAGCGCTTCTTTGCAAAGGGGAAACGGCCCACTAAGGAGACAGAAGAAGAGCCTACAACTTCCAAGAAAAAATAACAGACAATATCAGGAGTCTAATTAAATATCAGGAGTAATTCTGACGCGCCAAGCCCGCTCTGCATAATATGTGGCGACAAAGGAAGATCAGCTGCTGAAGATTGTAAATGACAGTGGCCTTAAAAGTATGTTTGAGACAACAACTCTGCTGGTGTTTTGAATTAAAATCCAGGCTGAATATCCTGAGATCGCCACAAAAGCACTGAAAACCCTGCTTCCATTTCCAACATCCTATCTTTGTGAAGCGAGATTTTCTGCAGTGACAGCAATCAAAACAAAATTACGGAGTAGACTGGACATAAGGAACAAACTTCGGGTGTCATTGTCTCCCATTACCCCCAGATGGGCCCATCTCGTTGCAGAGAAACAGGCTCAGGGCTCTCACTGATTCAGCGTTATTGTGAGTTGTATTTTTTATGTATTTTATATTTGTTTTCATGCCGATCGTATCATTTTATTTTGTTGTGTTTATCCGCCACACCTTGAAGGCTGGTCCGTGAAAATATTGTCTTACATGAAACTGGTCCGTGGCGCAAAAAAAGGTTCGGGACCGCTGGTCTACAGTGTCTACAGGGTGACAATATATCACTGCAATGTGAGGAAAAGGAGGTTTTAGTAAATAAATCACAATAACAGTGACAATTACAAAGGAACATCAACTCAGTCAAATTCAAAACTAGTTTAAAAATTTTAACTTTTACTAATAAAGAATTAGTCATCTGCTTGTCAAGTGGAGAGAGAGTGCATCTTCATTTTAATTTTCGGGTTAGAGATCTTTAAAGATTTAATAAAACTAGGAGAATAGGATGTATGGAGGCCGAGGAGGAGGCTCAATGTTTCAATTATGGGACCCAGACAGTACCTGGGTAAGGAGAGATGAGAGAGGTATGCACGGGATTGAATAAGAGGAAATAAACAGAGGGAAGAGAGGGTCGAAGGTTGAGGTGTGGCCCTGCTCACAAACCTAAGTTAACTACTTAACTTCTTGTCACTAGCAAGGACTCTACCACAAAAGATTGATTTTAAAGGTTTAATGAAATGAACAGCGTCGCATCTTGAAGATAGATGAATGGAAGGGGATGAACGTGATGGGAGGAGGTCGTCTATCTGTGACAGATGAATGAAGGTAAACCAACTGAAAAATCAAATCAAACTCCTCTCAATATTTCATCAGCGCTGTCTGAGGAGAGGGCTCGACCACCGATGCTCGTGGTCAGCATTGGTTGGAGAAATCCAAGAGATCAAATAACATTAAAGAACTGCAGATCATAGCTTCTAATAATGTGCTTATGTAACTAAGTATGTGTTTTGTGTTTATATAGTTTGTGTTTAAAATCACTGTAATTAACATGACTTTATTTACTCATTTATGGTTTATTCAATAGGGATAGATACAGTCTACTGTATACAGACAACCTGAAAACAGATATCTGATTAGAGTGCACCATGGTGACTGTCACACACTCTGTTTTCTCCAGTCACCTCACCTGGCACATATTCACCACCTGCACATATGGATTGTGTAAATTACAAATGTGTGGAAATAAAGACAGCGACAGCTCCATATCCTCATTATGAGTCCTGATCATTAAGCTGGCCAAGTTCACCTTAACAAAACTTTTATAAATTAAATTGTGTCCACCTACTTCCATTTATGAATGATAACCAGGGTTGGGGATCCACTAATTGTTGAACATTTTTGAAACAGCCAGTCTGATTTCTATAAACATATACACATTGTGGTGACACTCGTGTAACGCTGCATTATGGATGCACTGTCACTGCTAGAGGACTAAGTAAGTGGAGAAATTAAGGGGGAACGAGTGCTCAGGGACCACCTCACCCACAAATACCTCCATGTATGTGTCCGGAAAAATCTTTTTCTTGGTCATGAACAGATATTGTGGAAAGCAAGAACTATAAAAACATTGGCACTGGATGATTAACATTGGCACTGTATGATAAAAAAAACTTAATTGGTCAAAAATTTTGCAGAAATCCAGTATCAATGTCTGCTGATACAGTTGCAGTGCAATAACAAATATTTACAGTGGTACTCACTAGTGATGTGGTAGCTGACTTGACGGTTAACGGCAGAGCTGTCATCATCTCTGGTGTTCAGCACAGCCACCACCTCGCCTGGTGGGTCACTCTCCTGAACTGAACCAAAGTAGCTTTGCTCCAGGAACCTGGGGGGGTTGTCATTGATGTCTGACACTGCTATGGTCACAGTGGTGGTACCGGAAAGAGATAGGGTCTCCCCAAGGTCTGAGGCTACTACCGTGAATATGTAGGATGGGTTGGTCTCATGGTCCAAGTCCGTGCGTGTGGAGATCCAACCTGTGTTGCTGTCAATGCTAAAGGTCTCAACCAATGTATCTAAGTCCCCATCTGACTGGATTAATGTCCCAAGACTGTATGTTACCTGGCCATTGGCCCCTGAGTCTGGGTCTAGTGCTTGGACTTTAATGATTCTGGTTCCAATTAACATTCCTTCCATAACTGTGGCCTCATAGGAGTTTGCCTCAAACGCTGGTTTGTTGTCATTTAGATCCAACACTTTGACTTCAACATTGACAGAAGTCACAGAATCCAGCTTAGCCTGTTGTACAGTGGCAGTGAGTTTCAAATGGTATTCTTTTATCACCTCATGGTCCAAAAGCTTATCAAGCTTGATCACACCTGTATCCTTTTCCACCACAAACACCACATTTTGATTGTTTTCTCCGGTCTCTCCGTTAACCAGGGCAAAAGTAGCAGAAAGCGAGGTATATCCAGGAGAAGTGTTGAGGCGCACAGTCCCTATGACTGAACCTATGGGGGTGTCCTCTGGCATGTTAAATAAGTATTGATGCTGGCTGAAGGAAGGAATGAAGGCATCTGGAGAAAGTACATGGATGTAGACAGACACTAGAGAGTGCCGGACCGGATTTCCTCCATCCACAGCCTTTACAAAAAAAGATAATACAGAGTTCCTCAAGTGGCTGAAGCTGCCTTTAGTCACCATCCAACCGTTGTCTGGGTCTATCTCCAAAATGTCCACCACAGGGACATGAGCCTCACTGTAAAGTGAATATGTCACTTTGGCGTTAGTACCATCATCAGGATCATAAGCCTGAATCTGTGTCACCAAAAAACCTTTAGCCACATCAGATTTGACTGAAGCTCTGTACTCTGTGGCACGGAAGCAAGGGACATTATCATTATCATCTGACAGAGTAACTTGTACTGTACAGTAAGAGACCCGTCCACCTGGGTCCTGGGCTGCCACTGTCAGAACAATGTCCTTATTGGCTGGGTCCTCACGATCAAGCTTTTCTACAGTGGTGATCTGTCCATTTGCATCAATGCTGAATTGGTCCTTGCCCACATCATTAACAAAGGAATAAATGATGTGACCCAACACTCCAGGGTCTGCATCTGTTGCCTTTACCTGAAATAAAAAAAAGTTTTATAATACAGACATGAAAATGTATAATTACGTACTGTATTATCAATGTGCAAAATTATGCAAACACAAAAACATATTTGAATGAATTTCAATAGCACTTACTTGTATAACTTTGGTTCCCACAGCAGCATTCTCTTTTAACTCTGCCTCATACATATTCTGTCCAAACACTGGACTATACAGGTTGGCGCCCAACACCTTAACGTGAACCTGTGCAGTGCTGGTGAACACCCCATCAGACACTGAAACATTGAGGCTGAAGACAGGCTCCATTCTTTGCTTATGGTGGCTGGACAATGTAATGATTCCTGTATTTTTGTCCATCACAAAGTTCATTCTTTCATTTCCTGACAAAATGCTGTATTCCAACTTTTCAAAATCTGAGCTATCAGCATCTGAGGCATGGACACAGGTAACAAAGTGACCCTTTGGTGCTAACTCATTCACATAGGCCTCATACAGTAGTTGATTGAAAACTGGTGGATTGTCATTCATGTCATTCACTACAACTATGACTGATACTTCACTACTCAATGGTGGGAAGCCATTATCGGTGGCCCTGACAATGAAGTCATACTTTTGGACAAGTTCATGGTCTAGCATACGTGCTGTCAGGATTAATCCACTGCTACTATCAATGTGAAAGTAGTCTGTGCTGTTATGCACATCTGAGAATATCTGGTAGCGGACAACATTGTTCTTCTCTGAGTCTTTGTCAGTGGCAATAACTTGAAGTGCTGGAGTTCCAATCATGGCTGTTTCAGACAAAACTACCCTGTAGGACATTTTCTGGAATATAGGTGGATTATCATTTACATCCTGGACAACCACATCTACATCAACCTCAGCACGGGCACCAGTCAGATAGTCTGTGGCTCTGATGGTCAGGTGGTAAGATGCTGTTGCTTCATAGTCCAAAGAGTGGATGACACTTATAACTCCTGTATCAAAACCAATGTCAAACTGAAGAGATGGGTCTCCATCAACTATAGTATAGATAATGTTTTGACCTTCAGGACTAGTGGCATTGATGCCGAGAATTGGTGTGTGCACAGCCACATCCTCATTCACAAAAACAGAATAAAATGATTTGTCAAAGACAGGCATGGCTTTGTTGACTACTGTGATGGGGAACTCTATAGTAGTTGAGAGAGGTGGATAACCACCATCCCTGGCATAGATCACAATCTGGTATTCCATATTGGACAAGTCTGACTCAAAAGCCCTCTTGAGGTTGAGACCACCTGTCTGCTGGTTGATCTCAAAGTGACCATTGTCATCCTTGAGATAGTAAGAAACCTCTCCATTAACCCCTTGGTCACCATCTACTGCCATGACCCTGAAAATGGGTGATCCTGGCTCAGCTTCTACTTGAACAGCTGCGTAATAAGGAAGTCCAACAAACACAGGGGCGTTATCATTTATGTCCTCAACATGGACTCGAACCATAACTCTGGCCACATGCAGACGGTCGTGCTCCCTTCTTGCCTCAACAACCAGTTCGTAGAACTCACGCTCCTCACGGTCAAAGGGTATACCTGTGGTTTGAATTACACCAGAAGTTGGACGAATTCTGAAGCTCGTGCCAGCATTCAACAAGGTGTATTTCAATGGTTCATTGAGACGGTTTCCCACAGCATTGACCACAGCTACTTTGGTGATATTTGATACATTCTCTTGAATGGATGAAGAGTAAAGGTTATGAGTAAAGCTGAGACCAGAGTCCAGAGCCTCTCGAACAAGAATGGTCACCAGAGCTGTGCTGGAAAATTTCCCATCTGAAACTTTGACACTGAAGCGGAAACGTTCTTTGGAGAAGTTGCTGTGTTTGACTGTAATAACTCCACTGGAAGGTTTGATGGCAAAGTGCTGCAGTACTCCATCAGTCAGAGAGTAGGTGAGCTCTGTAGGGACATCTTTGTCCGGGTCTATGGCTGAAACCTGCAAAGCTTCTACTCCCATATAGGTCGGGAGTAGCAGAACTGTTTCATAGGCATTCTGGGTGAAGCGAGGCGGTGAATCATTTGTGTCAATCACTTGTATTGTGACCTCTGTTGGACTGTCTGCAGTCAACTGTGGCTTGCCATTGTCTCTCACATGAACGTGGAAGTGGAACGTGGCAAACGTCTCATGGTCTAGATTAGCAATGGTTCTGATGGAGCCAGTACCTGAGTCCACTGTGAAGAATATCTTTGCAGTGTCCTCAACAATCTGGTAGACTAACAGAGCATTTTGGTTGCGGTCGGCATCAGTGGCCTTGATTACGAGAGGTGAGTCATCTGAGTTCAAGACCACGCTGTTGACTGGTGCTGCCTCGCTGATGCTGCCATGATAGCGAAGCTGCTGGAAAACTGGTGGGTTATCATTCTCATCCACTACCTGAATTAACAGAGTAGCATTAGAGGCCATGCCAGCCATGTTAGTAGCCTGGACTATCAAGGTGTAAGATGCTATATTCTCATAGTCTAAAGGCTTTTGGGTAGAAATCACTCCACTGTACTGATTTAACTGAAAAACATGATCTGTGTTGCCCTGCTTGATATCATAAGTAAGGGTGGACTGGCTGACTGCACTGACTGTGGTAACGGAGGTCCCCATCACGGCCTTCTCTGTGATTTCAGCCTGGTATTCAGGCTGAGGGAACTTTGGGCCAGCATTGTCAGAGAGGGTGACAGCAATGCGCACTATAGTGGTGGTGGACAGGGGAGGGGAGCCATTGTCAGTGACTCTCACAGTGAGAACATAATGGCCTATGCTGGACAAGTCCAGGTCACGAGCAACAGTGATGATACCCAAAACTGGTTCAATATGGAATGCATTTCCAGTGTTTCCTGTTGGAAGATCAAATACAATGTAAACAATGTGGTAGTTCTTTTAAGGGTAAATATTTACCATTTCAAGTATTAAGCTGTCAGAGTTGCCTACCTGCTTCAATGGAGTAGCGTAGCTCTGCGTTCATGCCTTTGTCTTTGTCCAGGGCAGTCACCTGGACCACAGCTGATCCCACTGCTGCTGACTCATAGACTGAGCCTTCATACAGCGCACTGGTAAAGATGGGTACATGGTCATTTATATCCTCCACTTCTATTAGCACACGGGCCAGGTTCTTCCTGTATGGGAACTCTTGGTCCTTCACCTGTGGAGAAAACAGAAAGACAATCAAAAAAGGTCATCCCCCATGGTCACAATGAAAAGTAAGTAAAAGTAAAATCTGATAATTATGTAACTGTTAAATCTAAAATGTGCCCATTGTCCAAAGTATAACAAACACAAAAACAGACATCCTACTCTTTCACTTTCCTTTGCCCAAATTTTACATTTTTGATATTAGTAGTTTAATACTGGATAAGCAGATCAGTATAAAATGATCCTCTTTCCTCTCCTAATTAGTTGGAAAACAAATTGAAATGTATTAGCCCATGAAATTCCCCTGTGGAATTAGCCTGTTACACTACAATCAGGTCTACATCTTGGCACATGCTAAACATAAAATATCAAGTACAAGTTCCTCCAGGAAACATTTGGACAGTTGTTGTTTGTCCTCAGGAATATGCAGGATTGTCTTTTGTACAACAACAATGCAGATAAGACTGGGACCCCTCCGTGGAAAGTGAGGGGATCAAAGAACCACAGCTGTTAGTACAAGACCCTAAATATCAGACATTGGCAGAGACAGTGACATAGACTTACAATGATAGTGAGGATGTGCTGGGCACAGGCCTCGTGGTCCAGCCTCTGAGCAGTGTAAATGATGCCTAGGGTGGGGTGGATGCGGAACAGACGCATGCTACTTGGGTCTATTGAGCTCTGCAGAGAATAGGTCAGCCGGTGATGCTCATCACGGTCCAATGCCAGAACCTGGACCACCTCAGTGTCAGGTGGAGTGTCTTCAGACATAGTGACATCATAGGTTGGTTGGGAGAAGATGGGAGCGTTGTCGTTGTAGTCCATAACAGTGATGTGAACCTTGAACATAAGGGACATTGACATATAGAAAAGGAAGAGGAGGAAAGAAGACATCATTAACTGAGTTGTATTATCCTGCTCTTGATAGAAGTTTGTCATGAAGAATAGCTGATATTTTGCAGATATTCTCAGTATGAATATTTATTGTCCACAGTGCACATATTGCAGATATTTTGAATATAAATGTTTCCTCCTCATGCGGATAACATGAACCAATGTGGGCAGCATTATATTTCCTACAAAACATATTTGCTAATTCTGATTAGTTGTATATGAACTTATTTGGGTTGGGGCATCTGTTCTCAGGAAACAGTCTTTCCGTCCCCAAGACTGAAACCTTTCCAGAAACACAACACTGGACTGGAGGGTCTAGTCCAAATCTCTAATTTCTAACCTAAATCTCTTAGCCATTATCATCCCTGCAACAATGGCTGTTGGCAGATGTGGTTAAGTGGATTCAGATATTTCTGTACAGTAGCAGGAAATAACAGGATTAAGCTGTCTTCTCAAGTTCATGCTTTTGTTTGGTCTGTCACTGCTGGTGCTGCATCAGCCCCTTTGAAAAGTTCATAACAGTAAAATTTCAATTCAAAATCAATTTTATGTCAATGGAGTTGCTGCAACAGTTTATTCACTTGCAGAGGCAACGTACATGTCTATGGTGGTTTCATATATGGGTCAACTTTGACACATAAATTAACAGGCCTAAGGAATAGGCCTGTGATAGTCTGGCGAGCTGTCCAGGGTGAATCCTGCCTTCTCGTAATGGTAAATGGTAAATGGTAAATAGACTTCTACTTGTATAGCACTTTTCTAGTTTTCCGACCACTCAAAGCGCTTTAAAACTACATGTCATCATTCATAATGTCAGCTGGAATCCACTCCAGCTCCCCCATGACCATGAACAGGATAAGTGATTTAAGATAATGGATAGATGGATGGAGGGATGTTAAGAAATACAAGATTACTTGACAACACTATTTGTATCATGTGTGCCATGGTAATGACTGCAGAGAAGTCATGCAACGTGTTTGTGGTTGGTGTAAGTCATGACTCATGGAAAGTTCCTGAGTCACAAATGACTGGTGATGAAGCCCAGCTTGAGTCAGGAAAACATAGGAGGAAAGGCAGAAACAGACATGTAGGAAGGCAGACAGAAGAGACAGAGAGGCAGGAAATGTAAGTGAGAGTAGATTTAATTTGATCAAGCCCAGAGGGGAAACTGGGCTGTAGCAGTATGATGAAGCTAAAGAGAAAATAGATAAAAACGTAAACAGTAGGTTTATGAATGGACAAATTTGGCCATTGATTACAGAAATATTTTAAGCGTTTAGTGAGGTTTTACCAACCATTGTGTTGTAAAGGCCAACATATTTCACCTGCTCATATGTTCTGGTTGAAAGGGCTGTACAACAACACAAAATAACACACACTTGGCCAGGTGATGAGATTTATGACTCTTAAAGGGACACATTATGCAAAAAGCACTTTTTCAAAGCGTTTCAACATAAATTTGTGTCTCCAGTGTGTCTAGAGTAAGTATGAAGAAATTAAATAGAAAAAAAGGTAGCAACTGAGAATTGTATTGGTATTGTAATCATAATTGTTTTAACAATATAACCTTCCCTAATCCCCAACAGTAGTACCCTGTGAATCTACTTTGCTGTCCACTATTGTGATTTCCTCACTATCGCCCATTTGGTAACATGATACGAGCAAAGCACGCTACTTTTGCTGTTGTTGACTGATAGAAAACTGAAAAGTCTTCATGAACTCCCATCATCTGAGGATGTGAAGACCCAGTGGATTACATTTATTTTTGACTGAAACTGGAAAACTCTTTCTCAACGACGGTCAGTACACACTTTAAAACTGAAGCTCAACAATGGTTCTGTATTGGCTAACCCAACTTTAAACTTGGAAGTTGTGCCATTCTTATGTTGCTTTTCTATTAATTTTGCCGGTTAGGCTGTTGAAGCTTTCATTGTAGGCCCACACTCTGCTGTATGCTGCCAAAACAAACTCTTCACCACAAATGTCTTATGAATCACTGAGCTAAGCAATACAACAACTTATTCTGAAAATGTGTCATTAAACTGTAGTTTTAGGGCAAGGGCGGCAGGATGCCATCCCTGGTTCAGGTAAGGGACCAGGGCTGAAGGCCAGGGGCAGTAGGATACAAGCTAAGCAGGGGGAAAAGAGATCACGATCTAGTGTAGTCTGGCTAGTCTCTGCAAGGAGCAAGAGGAGGTAGGTATGTACAGGCTGTTGCAAGGAAGGGAGGCAAAGAAGGGTGAGGAATGACAGTAAAATCCAACATTGAGTGTCTTAAATTGTGTTTGTAGTTAATGCAAGGAGTTGAAGTCAGTCCTTCCATAGACATGTATGCTGTTGGTTTTATTTTTTTAGTTCTATGTCAGATTTCACCCATTGGTATCTCCATCACAATACTGGATAAATGTGACTGTGTTTACATTATTTAATTCACGTGATATACAGTAGAGTAAATCATGGAACTGGAGTTACATTCAGGAAACTTATTTCACCTTGCCTAATTACACAATAAGAGAGTATTGTGCAATCAGAATTCCTCCCTTCATGGTGAGCAGAAGGTTTGCAGTGGGGATGTCTTTGTGTGAGGTTTGTTGCTATGAAGGAAATTATTACTGAGATGATCTTAATGTTGACTTCACTGTCCTCAACCACCAGGAGCATCAGGAACTTAAAGGAGAAAACACAAGCAGCCAAAACTGACCAATCATAGCTGTTCTCCTCTTGCTAGCCATCATGCATGTCACTAAGGTGTAGCTACAGCTGCTACTGTATGTAAGAAAGTCCTTTCTCTGTATTTGACACTGTTACCATGGGTAGTAATTGTGCCTTTGTTCCAAGATTCTTCCTCCATAGATTCCCACAAAAGATTTTTGAATTATTATTCTATTATTCTATTACTATTCATTGGTAGGCTTCAAACAAAGCCTATCAGATCCTTCAACATTTGAAACTCTCTAATTTTGCAACTCTGATGACAAAATGATTACATCTTTACGATTACACAGCCATTTGGCAAGGTGTCTGGGTGAACCCAACAGACATGGGCAGATGACATAATTCCACCCGGATCCTTGCAATTATGTGGACACAAAGTATAATTTGAGCTTTATATACTGTCTAATCTGTGAGTCTTTTGGTGAGGCAGAAACAACAGGAATAAAGGTGGAAAGTTCCAAACACTTGGGGAAAACAAAAATTCAAGGAATAGATTGATACCTAAGACCTACTTCACCACTGAGCCACTGTGCTGACTATACCCCTGATAACATACAGCAACTGAACTCTGTAAGGATTACAAAGTATAAAATAGCAGCAGGAGTAGGACCTGGGGGGGGGGGGGGGGGGGGACAGGAGTTGAGTTGAGCACTGCCGGGCAAAGAATCTAAATTTAAACCCTGGTGCAGCAGTCGGCCTTCTGTTGCTCAACTGTGGAAACATTCCCTGGCGGCACATGCTGACTCTCCATCTGGGAGCCTTCTTCCCTTCTTATACAGGTGTGTGTGGTTCTGTATCTGTGTGTGTGTGTGTGTGTGTGTGTGTGTGTGTGTGTGTGTGTGTGTGTGTGTGTGTGTGTGTGTGTGTGTGTGTGAGTAGGGAGTATGTGAAGAAACATATTGCAACCGCTATGTGAAGAATGAGTTCTGTTCGGTCAGGCTAAAAGGTAAAATTATAAAAAGTAGGGAGCTTTATAACCCAGACACCACATGAAATACTATCTGTGTGAAGATTTCATGTAAGTCTTAACACTGTGTCGCAGAGGTGTGAATTAAGATTGCATCATATTGACAGTTTTATAGCAGTTTGATAATTACACACCTCAGACTATGGCCTCAACAATGACTACAGTGTTGCATCAACAACAACAAACAAAGTGTTGAAAACATTATAGGCATTGTAAAATGGGATTTGTTAAAACCTGTTAAGCCCGACGGACCCGAATTTGGGTCCGCTGTAGCATTTACCGTTGAAAAAAGTCCATTTATGCATGTGTACAATTTATGAATATGAATATTTTATATCCCAAAAAAAATTAAAAAATCTGGGTAAAACAAACAATCTAAGATATTTTTACAAACCCCAAACATCATTCTACACAAATAGTGTACGCAAATAAAAGATGTATCACAAAATCACGTATTTCTAGCCATAACTCGCTCTTCTCCGAGTTAGCATAACAAAGCTAACGGGTAGCATAGACAACCAAGATAGCAAAAAGCACGAGCATTCGACACAGATTCCAGAACTACCATCAGATTGTCTCTCCGGTAAACCCTAACAAGGCTGTGAGCAAACAAACACCAGAAACACAATGTGTAATATCCTTCAAAATCATCCAAAGCTCCTTACCTTTTCGTTGTTCTGCTGTAAATCTCCGCTTAATTCCATCAACAATATTTCTACGTATTTTCGTATAAAAAATATCTTATCAAAATTGGATTAATTTTAAATCGGAGATAAAGAATTTCAATTTGTGCTGTGTTCCATCTTAATGTACTCTTAACCAGTAACATATATACTGATATTTACAAATCTGAACAAATCTCACAAGTGTCAGCTTTCTAAAATACCAAAACTATTAAAATACACCTTATATTTAGACGAAAATCACTCTCTTTACTATAGGTATGCAATAATCGAGGAGAGGCCTACAAATAGGCTTAGGGCTTAATAGGTTTTAAAGATGAATACATTGGATTGAACTGTACAGGTTCAGCGAATAAAAGTGAATAAGGTTATTAACATGAGTGATTTTGGTTGAAATATTTCTGTGGTCAAGCACTCCAGGATTATTATTATAAGGGCCCAAGCACAAAAGTGCCTGGGGGCCCAACTGTGTCCTTGGCCATGGGATAAATAATGAATGTGATCCAATTTGATTGGTATAATCCTCTGGCTTATGTGATGCTAAATTGCGAAGGAAACAAACAATGATGTCTTAGGTCATGTGTCATATGTTGTTTTAGGTAGGGGCTATGGAACTTATCTCCTTGAGGAGAGAACAGATCCATCTCAAATTTGATCAGCAGAATATAAAGACCCTCACGATGCGCCCCCTTGGCGACACCATACGCCACCATGGTCTCCATTTCCACTGCTATGCTGATGATACCCAGCTCTACATCGCCACCAAATCCATCACTCCCACCACTCACTCCACCATCACCAACTGCCTCACAGATATAAAATCCTGGATGTAAGCCAACTTTCTCAAACTCAACAGCATCAAATCAATAAACAAATCCCACCACAACTTCTCCCTCTGCATCGATGGCACCACTGTTTCTGCTTCCACACATGTCCGTAACCTTGATATCATTTTTGATCAAACCCTCTCCTTTGAATGTCAATCACATCACAAAAACTGCCTTCTTTCATCTAAAAAACTTTGCCTGTCTATGCCCCTCCCTCTTCTCCTCCTCCAAACTTTCATCACCTCTCGACTAGACTACTGCAACAGTATCCTGTATGGCACATCCACCAAAACCAGGCAGAGCCTCACCTGTCATCATGAAAAGTAAAAAACAAATAATGCTAAAATATAATAATATATATAAAAATATTAATAATTCTCTACTGATCTGTGCTATAAATGTAATTTCTGTATGATTCCAATCATTTCAAGCATTTTTATAATCAAAATCGCTGAATTAGCGCATGTCCTGTTCAAACAGAGAGGAGACACGTGAGGTGAGGCAGCCTCCCTCACAAACTGGGTTGAGCGCGTGCCTTTTGCTGTCTCATTGTTTGTTACCACTGTAATATTTGTAGACACTTTTATTATATGTCCTTTCTTTTGATAGAATAGGTACTGTATTTCATGTCTGTGTAGAGCATATTTAGTGTTACTGATCTGACAGAAACCGCAGTGAAAAAGCACACAGGGGAGGCAAACAGTATCTCTGCCTCAAAGAAGAGGGCGTGCGAGAGCCCACGGGTCGGGTTTATGCTTGTTCTGTCGTTGCTCTTCTTCTACACGTCTCTTCTTCTTATATTTTGCTTTGACCACAAAAATGTTAGATTCTATATCCAAGCTTAAAAAACAGGGAAATATGACCAAATCAACAGCAATTCAACGTCGGACAGGTAAAGTAACCTTTTATGTGTTTGTTGTTCTCTTTATACATCCGTGGTTGTTACACAGATTATCACGGAATCTCACGATTTTCACGGGTGGCAGGTCCACTTCTGAAACGCTCCCGGTGGGGCAGATCGCGGCGCACACGCTCCCGGTGAAATTAAATATGTACCTTACCTATGTGTGTGTAAAGAATGCTGATATGAAATATGAAAAACAACCAGTAGTCAATGTGCAAGCTGCCAATTGAATGGTGATTTAAGCTACTCTATTGGGTTCATATATTTGTAAATCTCACCGCACGTCACTGTGCTAGTTATGTATGTTTATGTTCCTTGCTGTTATGTCATCTCTTCTGTTTGTATTGTAATTAGGGCCCAAGCCACCGACAACGTCGGGCCAGCGAAGGCTCTATTGAAATTGTAAGGGGTATTATTATTAGGGCCCGAGCAACCGACAACGTCGGGCCAGCGAAGGCCCTATTGAAATTGTAAGGATTATTATTATTAGGGCCTGAGCACGACGAAGTCGGGTCGAAGGCCCTATGAAATTCAAAGAATTATTAGGGCCTGAGCACAACGAAGTCGGGTCGAAGGCCCTATTGAAATTCAAAGAATTATTATTATTATTATTTTGCCTCTTAAATCACATTTTTCAGGGCTTTATCATACTCAAAAACTCCCCAAATGTGGCAGGCGTATCAGGGCTGCGTGCAAATTTGAGATTTTATGGGTCCCATTTTTGTGGTATGAAAAAATGGCTCACTAGCGCCTCCTACAACTTAAGAGACCACGCCCTTCACCCGACATGTCCGATTGACTTGAAATTTGACACACATGTTCACTTGAATTTGCTCTACAATCAATACACTCTAATCATGAAGCTCCACCCATTCAGATTTCCGCCATTTTGACTTTTGTGAAAAACACATTTTTGCAAACTGCTCCTAAACGCTGTGTCAGATTACTACCAAATTTGATGTGGATCATTATTCATTCAATTTCATCAAAACCCCTCCAAAACGTTGTTGATAACTTATTGCGTTAAGAAGTTATGGACCAATGAACTTATAAGGGATGTGGCTCTGTACATCGATCAACCTCACTTTAAAATCATTGTGCCTATCATCACAAAATTTGAGGCAAATGTCCACATAGCAATCTGTAACGTACCCTCACATTTTCATTTCCTTCTGCCACTAGGAGACGCTACAGTAGTTAGCTCTTTTTGGCCATTTTTCCCGTTTTCAGGCTTTGTATTTTCACAAAATCCTCCTACAGTATTTATGCGATGGGCTTCAAATTTGGTCAGCACGATCTTAAGACTTTTATAATGAAAAGTTATCAAAATCATGAGTTTTCATGCAACAACCTTGGCGTGGTGTGGCATCCATTTTGGTCAATGAAAATTGAAGTTGTTGTAACTCCAAGGTACATTGTCAAATCTGCCCAAAATTTCTTATGCAGGATGCTAGTCCAGGCCTAAAAACATTCCCATGCCTCAATTTTCACATGCCACCTACTGGCAAAGGGAAATGACAAGTTTTACACTTTGATGTACTCCTCTTAGTCATTTCACCAGATCAACCTCACATTTTAGAAAGAAAGCCTTTAGACATTGATGATAGTTCATTATGAATATTGTGAGTTTTCATATAACTCTGTTGCCGTGGCAACGCTTTGTTCGCCATGAAAAAGCAAGCAGATTTTTCTGTGATTTGGGATACTCAAAAACTCATGAAACTTTGTACATATGTCGTAGGTGATGAAATTAAATCTCATGTGGATTCTTGGCTTGGTCGTTATAAATTGTCTCGATAGCGCCCCCTGCAGATTTTCAACAAAGCAGCCCCAGCGCCTCGTTTAACCTACATGTATGAAATTTGGTTGGCACATGTATCATATGGAGACTTAAAAAAAGTCTCTTTGGACCATGCTCTAAAATTAACCAGAAGTCGTCCATTTTGATTTTTGTGTAAATTTTCCTTTGATTTCTAGTTGCAATACTTTAACAAACTCCTCCTAGGGACTTTGTCAGAGCTACTTCAAATTTGGACAGTACAATCCAAAGACCTTTGTGATTAAAAGTTATCAAAAGCTTTATGTTTGATGGAATGGCGTAGCTGTGGCGTGGCGTTAATTTTATGCGACTCCCATTAAACTACATTTTCAGGCTTTGTATTTTGACAAACTCCAGAGTTTATGCGATCAACATCAAATTTGGTCAGGACAATTTAAAGACCTTTGTGATGATAATGTATCAAAACGGTGAGTTTTCATTGAACGACCTTGAAGTGGCATGCGCCCACTTCGCTCACATTTTGTGCCATTCGCTATGAAAGAGAGAGTTGTTGTAACTCCAAGGTACATTGTCCAATCTGCCCAAAATTTGTTATGCATAATGCTATTTCAGGCTTGAGCACATTTCCATGCCAAAATGTTCTCAAAGTCATAGCGCCACCTACTGGCAAAAGGAAATGACACGTTTTATACTTTGATGTACTCCTCCTAGCCAGTTGATCTGATGGCCCTCACATTTTCTGAGGAAAGCCTTAAGGCATTGATGACACTTCATCATGCATTTTGTGAGTTTTCGTTAAAAATATGTTGCCATGCAACGCATTATTCACCGTGAAATGGAAGCTCAGTTTTCTGTGGCTTAGGATGAACAAATAGTCATGGAACTTTCCACATGTGTCAAAGCTGATAAACATAAATAATTAATATGGGGTTTTGCCTTTTCTTTTAGAAATTGCCTTGACAGCGCCCCCTACTAATATTCAAAAGAGCAGCCCCAGCAGTACATATCACCTAGATGTATAAAATTTAGTAGGTACATGTATCACATGCAGACTTAAAAAAAAGTATCTTGAGACTATGCTCTAAATTATACCCTAACAGCCTAACTTGTGTAGCAGTATGATATGTCAATCTTTGTTTTGACTTTGTTTAATTGGCTTGTCCTGAAACTAACAGTCAATCCAAGCCCATTCTCATGTAGAGGGGTGGGGCTTAGTTGTATGCGGCCAGGTTCAGTGTGTTGGAGAAATGGAGAAGCGAATTATCACCATCAAGTGAACAGTGACTATTGTGAGAGTGCAATAATGTTCATAACTTAATGGCTGACGACCAGTTATCCTGTGGTTTGGACTGTTGTGATATACAAGAGGTAAATACGAGTTTGTGAATTCTTTTCTATACTGTGACTAAATGTTATAGTGTAAAACAAGTTGTGTTGCTAATCGCGATTAGCCGTTAGCATTAGCATTATAATCGTTAGCTTTGCTTTCATACTGTTACCTGTGCTTTCATACTGTTAGCTGTGCATTTGAAACCAGTTGTTAAGACAAGCTATTGCTAGATCGCCATGAAGTAGTGTATGGACTTGTTGCTTAGATGATTTATTTAATTCAGGAGACAGACGTTGGACTGTAAGAGAGAATCGGGAAAGCTCCTTTGAATACATTTTTTTGTAACTTGGGATACTCAAAAACTTTGAGAACTTTGTACATATGTCATAGGTGATGCAAATACAGATTTCATATGGATTTTTGGCTTGGCCGTTATAAATTGCCTCGATAGCGCCCCCTGCAAATTTTTAACCAAGCAGCCCCAGCCCCATGTATGAAATTTAGTCGGCACATGTACCACATGTAGATTTTAAAAAAAGTCTCTTGAGACTATGCTGTAAACCATACTGGAAGTCTGCAATTTTGATCTTTGTGTGAATTTTCCATTCATTTTTGACCATTTCTAGGTGCTATACTTTAACAAACTCCTCCTAGGGAGTTTTTCAGATCCACTTCAAATTTGGTCAGTGCAATCTAAAGACCTTTGTGATTAAAAGTTATCAAAAGCTTTACGTTTGATTGAATGGTGTAGTCGTGGCGGGCGGCTGCTTTACGTGATTCCCCATAAAAAAACCTGATGTAACTCGGACTTGTTCCAAACGCTCCCAAACTTCCCATGCTTGATTACACTGATGGCCTGAGGATGTCCACAAGCTAATTTTCACTAATACTCACAGCGCTACCTGCTGGCCAAAGGAAATCTGTGTTCTCTGACAAACAGCATCCGATTTACATGACTTTTACACAATGTAGTTTACAGTTCATATAGAGCAACATAATGCATGTTTGCGCATGTTCTGTAGCGCCACACAGCAGATACAAGAAGCGGTGGACTATTTGCATAGCATCATTCGTTGCGTCACACGGTCCAAGCAGAAAAAAAACATCGGACTCGTTGTCTGACTGTCGCAGACGTTCTCAGCCATGTAAGTTGGAGTCCCGCCAGCACCCCTGACGTGTGGGAGGATGCGAGGGCCCGTTCTTTGCTGCTCGCAGCTTTAATTACTTTTATTGTTTGTTTTTACCATGTAAAGTGCATTTGAGTACCTGTATAAAATGTATTATTATATATACAGTGCTGTGAAAAAGTATTTGCCCCCTTCCTGGTTTCTTATTGTTTTGCATATTTGTCACACTTAAATGTGTCAGATCATCAAACTAATTTTGATATTAGACAAAGATAACCCGAGTAAATACAAAATGCAGTTTTTAGATGATGATTTAATTTATTAAGGGAGAAAAGCTATCCAAACCTACTTGGCCCTGTGTGAAAACGTAATTGCCCCCTGAACCTAATAACTGGTTTTGCCACCCTTGGCAGCAACAATTGCAATCAAGCGTTTCCGATAACTGACAATGAGTCTTTCATGTTGCTGTGGAAGAATTTTGGCCCACTGTTATTTGCAGAATTGTTTTAATTCAGCCACATTGGATGGTTTTTGAGCGTAAACAGCTTGTTTAAGCTCACGCCACAGCATCTCAATCAGATTTAAGTCCAGACTTTGACTAGGCCACTCCAAAACATTCATTTTGCTTTTTTTTTTAGCCATTCAGAGGTGGACTTGCTGGAGTGTTTTGGATCATTGTCCTGCTGCATAACCCAAGTGTGCTTGAGCTTGAGGTCACGAACTGATGGCCGGACATTCTCCTTCAGGATCTTTTGGTAGAGAGCAGAATTCATGGTTCCATCAATTATGGAAAGTTGTCCAGGTCCTGAAGCTGCAAAGCAGCCCCAGACCATCACACTACCACCACCATGTTTGGCTGTTGGTATGATGTTGTTTTTATGAAATGCTGTGTCAGTTTTACGCCAGATGTAACGGGACGCACACCTTCCAAAAAGTTAAACTTTTGTCTCGTCAGTCCACAGAATATTTGCCCAAAAGTCTTGGGGATCATCAAGATGTTTTTTGGCAAATGTGAGACGAGCCTTTGTGTTCTTTTTGGTCAGCAGTGGCTTTCGCCTTGGAACTCTCCCATGGATGCTATTTGTGCCCAGTCTCTTTCTTATTGTTGAATCATGAACACTGACATTAACTGAGACGAGTGAGGCCTGAAGTTCTTTAGATGTTGTTCTGGGGTCTTTCCAGACTGATGCATGTCAATTACTTTGTTTCTCATCTGTTCTTGAATTTCTTTAGATGGAGGCATGATGTGTTGCTTTTTGAGATCTTTCAGCCTACTTCACTTTGTCAGACAGGCTCTATTTAAGTGATTTCTTGATTCAACAGGTCTGGCAGTAATCAAGCCTGGGTGTGGCTAGTGAAATTGAACTCAGCTTTCCAAAAAATCACAGTTGATTCATGATTTATCAAGGGGGGGCAATTACTTTTTCACATAGGGCCAAGTAGGTTTGGATAGCTTTTCTCCCTTAATAAATGAAATCATCATTTAAAAACTGCATTTTGTATTTACTAGGGTTATCTTTGTCTAATATTAAAACAATTTTGATGATCTGAAACATTTGGGTGTGACAAGTATGCAAAACAATTAGAAACCAGGAAGGGGGCAAATACTTTTTCACAGCACTGTATATATATATATATATATATATATATATATATATATATATATATATATGCTTGGGGGGTGTAGACCCCCGCCCTACACCCCCGCCCAACCACTTCGCTCTGCTGCCTCGGGGCATATATATATATATGCTTGGGGGGTGTAGACCCCCGCCCTACACCCCCGCCCGACCACTTCGCTCTGCTGCCTCGGGGCGATTGGTTGCCCCGTCGCTCAGAGGTCCCAGCGGCCGATCGACCCGGTCACGGCTGTTTTCTGTCCTGGCCCCACAGTGGTGGAATGAACTGACGTTAGGACAGCAGAGTTGCTGCCCATCTTTCGGCGCAGGCTGAAAACCCACCTCTTCAGGAAGTGCTACCCTGAGCTTTCTACTTAGCACTTATTGTATTCATACTAGCTTGTTGCACTTATTGTATTCATATTACTTATTGCACTGTTTTTCTTTGTTTCTGCACTGTACTTTGGCTCAGAGTTATGCTCTGCTTCATCCTCTTAGATGCTTGTTTGGAAAAGGAAATGTACTTATGACTTCTGGTGACTAGTAGTTCTTTTGATTACCAATGTTGAATGCACTTATTGTAAGTCGCTTTGAATAAAAGCGTCTGCTAAATGACTGTAATGTAATGTAATTACAATGTTTTGCCGATAGAATGGCCAATCCTTTCAGGACCTCATCCATATATCATAGGTAAAAATGATCTTTAAATGTTTAAGGAAAGACAGATGTTGGGCTTCATTCTTGTAATCGTAAACTGAGGATCTCTGGTCTAAGGATGCTGAGGAGATCCTCCAGGAGGTGTTTCCATGTCACAGACTGGGAACAGTTCCAGGAGGACCACATGGATGACATTGGGTCTCTCACTGTGTGATAGATTACATCAGTTTCTGTGAGGACAGCATTGGACCCTTCAAAAAAGTCCGCTGCCAGACAATAAACCTTATGATCTAAGATGGCGCCGCAGATGGCAGCCTCGGTACTGAGCTCTCTTGTACTTTTTCAAGAGTTTTTGTCTCGTTTGTTTGTCTCGTTTCCAGCTCTCTCTCTCTGATCACATTCAGCAGGGAGGAACTGTTAAACATCCGTCAATCCACTGGTCAAACTTTTCCCCCGTTTTTCATTGAACCGGAATATTTGACAGAGCTTAGTTGGAGGAGCAGCAGCTCTCCTCAGGATTTACCGGAGACACCGACGGAGGAAGCGCGCAGGAGCGCTCATTAAACTGCATCAGCGGGGATTCCGAACTGCGCTCCCATCAATTCATCTGGCGAACGTCCGCTCTCTAGCCAACAAGATGGATGAACTGCTGATCCTCAACAAAGCAAACACAGACTTTAGCAGACCCGCCGTGTGGTGAGCACATCCCGGACAGTGCACTACATCTGCCGGGCTCCTCCGAGCGGACCGCGTAACGGCTCTGTCAGGAAAAACAAGGGGAGGCGGAATCATGCAACCCTCACTTAGGCTACATCCACACTACTACTACTGCTACTACTACTCGTTTTATAAGAGTTTAAAAACAAAAACGATCTCCGTCCACATGGCGTTTCAGCATCGTTTTCTAGATGATTTCCGTCCAGACTAAACGCCTGAAAACGAATATCACGTGACTATTCACTTACACTGGGCATGCAGGTGGGTGCTGGTGTAGACAGGAAGTAGATTGGTTGCTTAGTTAAAAATAATACGAGTAATAAAGTAGTCTTTAACAATGAAAGGTCGTGTTTGATACTTAAAATATTCTCTAAAATCTTCCTCTATAAACTCAAACAGACACATTTCGTGGAACGTTTTAGAAGTTTTATTTTTCAGACTTAGTTACAACGCTGCGGGTCTCGCTCTATCTCTCTCTCTCACATCAAATTTACTTTAAAATCAACACTTACACATAATAGTTTACTAGATTATGGGTCAATAAATGTGGTCAACACACGTCTCTTACTCGTTTCCTCTCAGTTTCGTTGATGCCTGTTCTCACAGACTTTAACTGAACAACAGCTGCTAGTAAAGACAACAAGGTCAGCAACGCCTGTAATCACTTATCCATGTTAAATTAACCTGGTAGTCGATCAATAATCAATGTTGTTGTTTGTGATCTTCTGGGAAAGGATCACATGATAGGGGTGTGACGAATCAGGGAAGGACACGTCGTGACTGCTAAGAACCAATCAAGTAGCGAACGCAGGTGTGGGCGTTATTGTTTTCAAACTCCTCCGTTTTCGGTGCTCAAAAATGCCGGCGTAGTGTGGACGCTCTTTGTAAATGTAGCAAAACATATGCGTCTTCAAATGGAAACGGAGTGTGGACAAGGCCTTAGAAACACTTTTCATAGACTGCAAACCACCACCTGTGTGAGTGAGGCGCTCCAACACCTGGTTGAGCAGATCACCAACATGGAGCACAAACATCCAGATCAAGGTAGCTAAGAGGAGCTACACTGAAAAGCTGGAAAAAAAGTTTTCAGTCAACGACCCCTTGTCAGTTTGGAGAGACCACCCCCCCCCACTAAGGACAATCACCAACTGGCTGAGGACCTGAATGTCTTCTACTGTAGGTTTGATAAGCCCCCCCCCCCAACTGCCTCATCATCAAACAACCACCTACACCCCCTGCCATCTCCTCACCTCTCCCAATTGACCCTCTACCGGCACTGAGGATCTGCGAAGAGGATGTGAGTCGGCTCTTCCACAGACAGAAGATCAGGAATGCTCCAGACCCAGACGGTGTGTCACCCTCCTGCCTGAAAGTCTGTGCTGACCAGCTGGCCCCCATCTTCTCACAGATCTTCAACCGATCACTGGAGCTGTATGAAGTCCCCTCATGCTTCAAATGCTCCACGATCATCCCGGTCCCCAAGAAATCCTCCATCACAGCATTAAATGACTACAGGTCCGTCGCCCTGACGTCTGTGGTCATGAAATCCTATGAGTGACTGGTGTTGACCCATCTGAAGAACATCACAGGGCCCTTGCTGGACCCCCTGGCCTACCGTGCAAACAGGTCGGTGGATGATGCAGTCAACATGGGACTGCACTACATGCTGCAACACCTCGACTCCCCAGGGTCATATGCAAGGGTTCTGTTTGTGGACTTCAGCTCTGCATTCAACACCATCAACCCAGAGGTACTTCAACCCAAACTCTCCCAGCTCACTGTGCCAGCCTCCAGCAAGTTCAACCTGCCTCAGGAGTTGCTGATTCTGTTTTACTCTACCATCATCCAGTCTGTTCTCTGCTCCTCTATCACTGTGTGGTTTGGATCGGCCACCATACAGGACAGAAACAGACTACAACGGCCTGTCAGGTCTGCAGAGAGGATCATTGGTTCCAGCCTGCCCCCCATCCTGGACTGAGAGTACATCCACATTACTCCGTTTTAGTTTGGAAACGCATATGTTTTGCTACGGTTACACTGAGCATCCACACTACGCCGGCGTTTTCGAGCACCGTAAACGGAGGAGTTTAGAAACGATCCCGAAGCCGGATAACTTTGAAAACTCCGGGTAGCGTATTCGTGTGGACGGACGGAAACGCATAAGTTTGGAAACGATGACGTAGACACCCGCGATCGACTACCAGGTTAATTTAACGTGGACAACTGATTACAGGCATTGCTGACCTTGTTGTCTTTACTAGCAGCTGTTGTCCAGTTAAAGTCTGCATGTCTGCGGAGGAAACAGCTGTTATTGTAGCGATCAGTGAGCGGCTGAGAGAGAGAGAGAGATCAGTGAGCGGAGAGAGGGAGAGAGAGACCCGCAGCGCTGTAACTAACGTTAAGTCTGAAAAATAAAACGTATTAAACTTTCCACGAACTGTATCTGTTTGAGTTTATAGAGGAAGATTTGAGAGAAGATCTTAAGTATCAAACACGTACTTACGATCATTAAAGACTACTTTATTACTGTGGTTGCTTAGTTACAAAATATGACAATCTACTTCCTGTTTACATCGGCGCATGCCCAGTGTACGTGAAGAGTCAAGTGATATTCGTTTCCAGGCGTGTAGTATGGACGGAGATCATTTCGGAAACGATGGCTGAAACGCCGTGTGGATGGAGATCGTTTTCGTTTGAAAACTCTGTTTCCAAACGAAAACGGAGTAGTATGGATGTAGCCTGAAATGGGCAGGAAAGATCACTGCAGACCCTTCACACCCTGGACACAAGCTGTTACAACTCCTCCCCTCTGGTAGGTGCTACAGAGCACTGTACGCCAAAACCACCAGACACAGGAACAGCTTCTTTCCACTGGCCATCACTCTGATGAACAATTAATCAGACATACTGCACTACTACCTCCATTCTGCACTATCATCTTAATTCCATTGACACTGTTGTTGCATTGTTGTATAGGGTTATGTTCATATATACAGTGTATATATATATGTATATATACATATATATACACACTTTTTGAATATATATTTATATTGTACATAGTCGATAAATGTTTATGCTTACATCTTTCCTGTTTATTGTAAATTCTGTGTATGTACGTAGAGAGCAACGAAAAACCGGAGACAAATTCCTTGTATGCGTACGCAAACAAGATAAGATTCTGATTCTTATGTCTATAAGAATATGAAAGGCTTTCTCAACAGAAACAAGAGGGCTTTCATGGCAAGGGATCCTGAGTAACTCCAAGCTGTCTAAAAACATATTCTATATTATATATGTTATACTGTTTTATTACAGACTATATTATATTTCCATATCATAGTCATTATCCAACCATTATCTTTAAGGTCGTGGGGGGCTAGAGCCGATCCCAGCTGTTAATGGGCGAAGGCAGGGTTCACCTGGACAGTTAGCCAGACTATCTCAGGGCTGACATGTAGAGACAGACAACCAGTCACACTCACATTCACACCTACGGGCAATATAGAGTCATCAATTAACCTAAGGTGCATGTCTTTGGACTGTGAGAGAAAGCTGGAGAACCCACGCTGACACATGGGAGAACATGCAGACAGTGCACAGTACTAGCTACCACACCACCGTTATCTTGAGATCACTCTTGGGGGGCACAGAATAACGGTTGATTTAATTTAATTCATGATGTGTGCTTGCTGTTATTTTACTACTTCTTTAGAACGGACTCTCTCCTCTGGGGAGAGTGCATGTGAAGTCTTTTAATGGATCAGATACAGGTATTTTGGAGGGAGATAGTTAAAGAAGAGAGATAATTAAAAATTAAGATTTTAGTGACAAAAAAAAAAAAAGATTGCACACAATCTGCGTGTGCGTGTCTCTCTCTAGACCAACCTGGAAATGACTTCTGGGAGCCTCATAGTCTACCAGCATGAGCAGAGTATGTGCCAACATGACAAAGAGACAATATGTGACTGGATACAAATGGAATGCATGAATACGCCCCTTTTCACTATCTCAATACTAAATGTAGGAAATTGACTGTCCTTGAAAATGATAAGATGAATAGTGCCTGTGTGTGTGTGTAGGTGTGTGTGCCTGTCTGTGTGGGGGGAATAATAGGCATCTCACTCATTCTTCATGTCAGAACAATTCGTGCTAAAAATGCTAATATCATATGCTCTGTGTTTGAGTGTTTGTGTGTCTGTGTATTTGTGTCTATGTACAGTGTGTCTTTTCAAATCCCACATTATTTTGAACATTTTAATCGAACCCGTCTCGTAAATTAAAATCTAATTTAAATTCTTTGCCCTGATCAAATAATTGAAACAGTTTTATTGAAACAGTATTTTTGGCAGCAAGTTGCAACTCTCTGTATCTATTCGAAGTCTGAGGAAGAGTCTAGTTACATTACACGGCAATAAAATACACAAGGCCATGTGTCGCACTGGAACTTCTCTTTCTGTATTGTATATTGTTTTTCTCCTTTTCTGAACACGTCAGGTCCACATGGGAAAGGTGGCTAAATAATACACATACATAATCCCTAAAAACCCTAGATAGAACAAGTACTGTTATGTGTTTGTCTGTGCACTATATTTTATATTTTATTGTAAATGTTAATGTTTCTATTTTTTGCACTGTGTTGATTGTTTAATGTTATGCACTATCAACCATGTAAAACTCCTTGAATGTGCAACATACTCTGGCAAAATAAACAAGTCTGATTCTGATTCATAGCATGTAAAGCCCAATTTGTAATTGAAGTGGCTGTCTGTGTTCTTGATACTCTGCCACCCTTTTCCATGTTTCACAAACAGATGTTATCTGCTGTGATGTTTGTCCAGGCTGTTAGTCGTGGCATCTCTGAAGATAATCCTTGTGATTTGATCAGTAAACTGGAGTGTAAAACCAGACCTTCTCTTCCACTACCATTATCTTTCCCCAGCTCAGATGCTATGGGCTGCTTGTGTGTCATTCCTACTGAAGAGACAATAATCTGCCCTGCTCATTCTCTGTTCAGAGGAATCTTTGTATCTAATGTGATCCAGTCATTTTGGTTCATGGACTGTGTTTCAACACATGTTTTGTGTCTGTTAGGTAACGTATTGCTCAAATAACAAATAATTATGTAAACTCTTCCTTTGTGGCATCTGGTGCATTAGCATTTTTAATTGCTCCAAAAACAGTAACAAGGTATAACTAAACCAGCAAACAATGAAAGGTCGATGGAACAAAGGTTACCTGTGTGTATGCAGTGTTGGTGCCGTCGCTGGCCTGCACCGTCAGGTTGTAGAAGGAACGCTGCTCAGCATCCAGAGGCTTGGCGATGATGATGGTGCCCACAGCCTTCTCTACGTCAAACACGCTGTCGCTGTTCCCACCTGCTCCACGGGAGGAGGGAGGTTCAGACAGTGTCAGTCATACAAACTTACATTTATTTACGGACCAATGGTTTTCATTCATGTGCAACCATGTACTGAAATACATTAGTTTGGATATGACATAAACGGCAGTCAATTTTATGTTTTGCCTGTATACTGAGTGGCACATGACTCGAGACCATTGCTGCACATGCTCTTCATTGATATTCTTTGGAGTGTGGGATGGTATAGATGAGGGAGGGATGGCTGCTGACAAGATTAAGCCCCCCCCCCACCCCCTGCGCCCACACACACACACACACACACAAACACACACACACCAGCTCCACAAACTCTTGCAAACCGACAGTCAAAAGCACAACATCACAGCAACAGTGAAGCATGAGCACTGGCCATGCAAGCTGCATGAACAACAAAGGGCCTCTGTGTGTGTTTTCCTATTACTCTCTGCTCTGTACACGCAGTGAATGGATTTAAAACATTAGGCCCGCACAGGTTCAACATATGTGTTTGTGTTTGTCTGATCAGCTTCTGTTTGTTTTTTATGATGATGTTCATGTTCATATTGATGATTATGTGTGAGTATGTGTGTGTTTGTATGTGTGTAGCAGACTCAAAGGGATTCCTCAGCATCTCTGTCTAATAAATCCATGACCTCAGCACAGCATCAGCCCGCCACCACTCAGCCAAGGCTTACTGTGTGTGTGTGTGTGTGTGTGTGTGTGTGTGTGTGTGTGTGTGTGTGTGTGTGTGTGTGTGTGTGTGTGTGTGTGTGTGTGTGCCCTGCAACATGTGCCTTTATGTCCTCTGATTGTCTGTTTGTGGAGCCCATTTGAAGACGCCCACGGCCCAGCTGTTCTTGCAGTGAAGCAGCTCTGCTGAAATGGCCTGGCAGATCCCTTTGATTCCCAGATCGATGGGGTAGTCTGCACACATCTATCCCATGTCTAGACAAAATTAATAGTGCACTGGACTGAAGTGGTAGACTCATTCAAGAACTTCAACCTCTTTAGCTGCTGTGACTAGTGGGGAGTCCCAGACGTTTAGACCTACATTTGTCCGCAGGTCTGTGGTCTCAGGATGAGTGGCATGTTACTAGCACTACTGTATGCACATTCACAATACGGATTGGGGTTCAATAGCATCTTACATGGATGTGAATACTGTATTAAATCTGCTTATTGATTCATTTCGTTAGCTCAGAATGAGTCCTTTATATCTATATAGGAAGTCCTCCATGTTGCACGGCCATGATTCTAAAGTAGCCCAGAATGGACAAACCAAACATTGGAGACCATAGCCCCAGCACTAGCTGCATTCATAGTCTCTTCTCTGGTCAGTGTTCCTTTTCTCACAATGCAAGTAAAGACATCTGTAAACCTCGCTGTCATTTTTGATTTTTGTCTTGAAGCAAAGGAGACAAAAGTTGTTCAGCCCTGCTTTGCCCAACTAAGATCAGGTCATTCTTTTCCTCTTCAGACTTAAAAATGGTCATCCATGCTTTTATCTCCTCCAGACTTGATAATTGCAATGTACTTTTTTCTGGTATTCAGCAGGCGAAACATCCAAAAAGATCCAAAGTTAATACAAAATGCTGCTGCCAGGTTTTTAACACGTACTAAGAGAAGCAACCACAGCACCACAATCCTCGCTGCCTTTCACTGGTTTCCTGTGAGTTTTAAAATTGATTTTTAGATATTACGGCTTGTTTTTAAAGTTGTGAATGGTCTAGCTCCTTCCTTTCTGTGTGATTTGCTAACTCCCTATGAACCTGATCCTCTAGCAGGGCCCTACTAGTGGTTCCAAAATCCCTTTAGCTGTCCTGGCCCCTATAAAGGTGGTTAACCTCACCTCGCAGGAGGCCGCGGACCTCTCGCTCTATTGTTGTTGTTTGAGCAACAAAGTCACGCCAAGAAAAATCAGCTGGATCCGGCTTACAATGAAAAAGTATTTAATAATTCACAAATGCTAAAAGACAGTTACAAACTGAATTACACTGTCAACATTAAGGAATCGCGAAACCGAGTTCAAACACTCCCCCCCCAACCGGCCGACAAACGCCAGTTTACAGTAAAAGAAGATCGCCAAGAACTGAATTACGTCTCTCCGAAAAATGTTTTTATACCCAAAAGTCAGTAGTTTACTTTCAAAAGTCCATTATCAGCTTTGTGATTGGCTGAAATCCGATTGTCTCCTCCTGTCCTCTGACAATGCTCTCCATTGGTCTAAATGATCCGGATAATGTCTGAATAGTGTCCGCTGGTCCGACCTGTCCTCCTCCTCGTAAAACTGCATGTACCCGACCCCCACGCTTTCTTAGGGCTGTATTCATCAACATCTCTGCTTGATCAATACACCACTAGGTGTGCTTATTAAACACACTAACATTGCTTTTTAACTTTAAATTCTTCACACCCCTCAGCTGTGGAACTCCATGCCTCAGTATCTTCCTTTAAAACTCTTCGTAAAATTCACTTTTAACTATGTTGTTGTACCCATTTACATGTTTTTTTCTTCTTTATATCCTTATCGTGTTTACTTTTTGTTTATTGTGAAGAACTTTGTAACTTGAAAGGTGCTATCTAGGTAAAGGCAAGGCGAGGTGCAGGTTCTGAGAGATACCTCGGCATGACCACAGTTCTGCACTCTCCAGCTCACGTTAGCCTTGGAATGGGAGGAGTGAGCAGAGGGCTATTTGGTTGGTTGCAATCTGCAACACACCACTAAATGCCACTAAATCTTACACACTGTACTCATATGTAATCTAATTCTTTAAGTTATATTCTGTACCCAGTTTTTGTTGGTTGCACATTGACAATGAATGTATAAAGAATATATTTGGTCTCAACAGCTAAATCTAAACCTATTAACAGGAGCCCATCTGACATCCACAAGATTAGCTGTTTAAAATGAATCCTAAGACATGACAGACATCAACAATAAACACAGGCTGATAATCTGGGCATTTAACCACATGGTCAACAATCCTGACTCTGGTGTCCTGAGACATGGTGTTAACAGGACAAAAGCTACACTACTGTCAGACGGACCGGGATGGATTCTGTACATAAATATGAAGAAGCCTTAGTTAGCACAATGGTGTTCAAACAGACACAATGTGGAAAATAATTGACGTTTTCCTAAGTTGGAGTTCAAGCTGCTCTGTTCTAAAATTGGTTTCCTCTGCCTCTCTGAGCCAAGTTCATACAGGCTCAACTGGACAGTTGTCTCACCACAGAACATGGACTAAGACAAAACAAGATTTTTTTTTATATCTTTAAGTGACAATATTTTCTTCCTTTTTGCCCAATCAGAATCAAGTATTCTCTGTGGCTGTCATGTAAGTAAGTGATAATAAACAATTAAGTGTCCTGATATGAGAAAATATTGCTAAAAAACACCAACATAGGCAGCAACGCTATTTTCTCTGTAAAGACCATATTCAGATATGTAGACTGCAGGGGATCGAACCACCGACCTACTGATAACACCGCTCCAGCTCCTGAGCCTCAATGGTGGTGAGTCCTCTGACCCTCAGGACACCAGCAACGTTTTGACATCCATTACTTATCAGTCTCACAGAACACATGTGCTTACATTTTTTACAAAAGTAACAATGTGAGAGAATTAACAAAGCTGTCACCCATTGTTGCCATGGGAGCAGATAAAAAGGTTTTGATACCTTTTTACCAAACCTTCATCCCATCAATGAACCTTGGCTGCAATTAAGACCATACATGTGAAAAACATACACACACATTGACACAGGATAAACACTAACAGACTCAAACACACTTGTCTTCTCGGGCTGAGCTTTGTGGTTCATTCCCCTCGGATAACCGCCTCCAGCCCACCAAACACAGGAATATGTCAGCAGCACCAATAAGAAGCACAGGGGGGGGATGATGAGCATCAATTAAAAAGACAAGGAAACTGAAAAGGAAAAGGAAAGGAAAGGAAAATAAAGAAAAGGAAGTAGAGAGAAGACAGCTAACAGGGGTAGTGAAAGTTGGAAACGAGATACCTTCTGAGGAACAGTTCCTGCCACAAGCACTCTGCAGTATATAGAACATCTCACGGAAAGACCTGGGACCTTCCAGGCATGAAGCATTGAGGAGAGAGAGGAGAGAGAAGGTGAGACAGGAAGGACAGACAGGCTGGGGGGAGGAACACAGGAGGATGGCGTAGTGAGCAAAGGAGGTGAGGAGACAGATGGATGAGACAAGACGGGGATAGCAACTGCTTCTGATGAGCTGAACCTCAAGTTATTGGTACCTGGGCTACTGAAAAACAACATTGTAAAGTCTGAATTACTAATATTGTCATATTAAGAAGTTAGTGACAGGAAAAGATTGTTCCCGTATGATTTAACTATACTGAAGCTATATTTTTGTGAATTTAAGTTCATGACAAACAATAGCTAACATTTTAGAACTTATGCCAAAGGAAAGTATTTATTTTTCAACACATTCTCAGTCAAATAACGCAGCTTGGTCAGTGGCATTAAGCTACAAACTAAGAATCTTCACTTGCCCCTCTAGCGTCACTTTTTTACGGCATATAAATACTCGTCACATGCATAGTGTCTTTCAAAAAAAATAGTCTGACTAAAGGCTGAATCAAAGTGTCATCGTTTACTTTTGGTTTTTCACAGTAAATGAACAGTGGTCTCCTGAATGAGAGTCCTGTTTTGTTGACCCGTCCACCTCCCTGATATTCAATGATATCAAAATAAAAACCTGCCACAGCTCTTTCTCACAATAAATTATTTCCAGTTATTTTCTACTTTATGCTTTGAGCTTTTTATCAATACATACTCTAACGCTTCATCATGACCAAGCCACTAATATTGTTATGCTGATATGTTTAACTGTGTATATACACTTAATATTATATGTAATATTATAATAATAATAAATAAATGCAGCTGTGATGCACACACATTGAAAAATCATGAATGAAGAAGTGAGACAGAATGATTGCAAAGGGATGAGAGAGAGAGAGAGAGAGAGAGAGAGAGAGAGAGAGAGAGAGAGAGAGAGAGAGAGAGAGAGAGAGAGAGAAGGGAGAGAGGAGATGGACAGAGACAGTAAGAGAGAGAGAGATGAGATAGAGAGAGAGAGAGAGAGAGAGGAGATGGGCAGACACAGTAAGAGAGAGAGAGAGAGAGAGAGAGAGAGAGAGAGAGATGAGATGGACAGACACAGTATGAATGACAGAGAGATGGACAGAGCTATGGAGAGCCAGAAGGTATCTCCAGCTGGATACACTGATTGTCACAGCTCAGTGACAACAAAAGGAAAGATGAATGGTGCATTGTGGGAACTGCAGTTGTTCATCTAGTGTGGGCTGACAGTGCATGGATCACGGCTAGGGAACTGTCAGTGTACATGTAGTATTGAATAGCATTACAAAACTAATGGAATTAGAATCAAAAGTACTGATTATTAGAATTATTAAATCACTTTTAACACACCAGAATCGTCACCATATATAATGCGTAAAAAATTGAGCTTAGAGCACTGGGCATGACATAATCTTGTTAAGCCGTTCAAGTGGGTGAAAGTGAACTTTGACGGCTCCAAGGGATTTAAGTGCTCAACGTAGGGCATTTCCCATTTATAGGGGAATGTCACACTGGCTTTAAAATCTGTCTGAATGTTCTCTATTGAGAGCTAGCCAGTGCCTCCTCTAAGCAGAGACATTATGAAAGGAACTGAATAAGTCATGAATAATACTTATAAATAACACTTAATCTCTTAAAGGGAAAGTCTCTTTGACAAAAGAGTCTCAGGAAACATGAAAATACTTTTGTTTAGGTTTTATTCTGAATTCAATCCATAAGAGTTCTCTGCCAACTGTTGTCATTTCCTTCAGGATATACAGACCTGACAGCTGGGGAAGCTATCACCATGGTGACTGGGATGGGCAGAGCATAACAGATCATGCAGCAAGGCCACAGTGTCTGAGCTGCACCTCATACAAACACCAACACACACCCGACCTCACACAACAGTGAAAGAGGATAGGGAGGTTTTACCTGTGATGTCAAACCACAAGGGGACGGAGCTCTGCTGCAGGGACACCACACCCACAATCTCTGCCACCTTGTCATTCTCCATGACAGTGAAATTATAGAATGGCTCATCGAAGAGCACTGGGACAGTTGAGGGAGGAGATCGACGAATCCACTCGATGTGCAGGCGAGCTGTGGAGGATTTCTGAGGACGCCCGTTGTCTGTCACTTTGATCTGAAGAGCACAGAAGTTAGACTGTAAAGTAGAGGCTCACCCACACTGAAAAAGCATACAGAAAAAAAGATGCATGGATATTTCTGGGTATTGAAATTCCTGTTTTGATGCAATGTGAAGGGAAATTTGGCAACCCCAAACCCAAACTAGCAAGTCCATTCCAGGGGCCAATGTTTTTTATATGACAGCTACAGTACGGTGACAGTTAAGAAACGTGAACATTTATTACAAGAGTGTGCAGTCTCCTACATGTGCTACACATCCATCAGCCCCCCCGACCTTTTCATCCTCACCGTCTGCCTCGTTACATAGAGGATGTTGGAATTGGCATGTAAATTGTGAGGCTCTGAACTGTCCATTATGGATGTTATTTGTAAGATACTGGGATGCATTTAGAGGTGGCCTGAATGCATACAGAGTCAACTTTTAAAATAGGCAAGAAGATACTGAGTGATTTACAAAACTGAAATAATGAAGGTCTTGAAACTAGATTGTGACTCTTTTTAAGAATCAAAATCAGGTAATTAAGCCCAACTTAATGTCCTTATCTTGATATTGTGCTTTAGTTGTGTGCATTCCCAAAATAAACATTTCAGTTCAATTACCACAAAGCATAACCCTGCAGCTTTCCTTCGAGTTATGGGGCCTTAAATAGAAATCCAGAACCAAAATGTGTATCTTCTCATCAGGCAGGTTTCTTTCATGAACTGAACTGATATTAATGCCAAATATAAGGAGAAAACACAAAATCTACACATTCCTAAGATGTAGAGGCATGACAATTCAACAGACATTCTAGATGTCCTAAAACGTGTTGGCAGTCACGCCTAATAATTGATGAAGGTATGCATACAGTCAGAATGTCGTAGCTCCCTGCAGTGAAGGCCTTGCGTGAAGATACAACTGCAGTCTTGGGGTCGATAAAGAACTTCCCTTCCTCGTTTCCGTCCACGATGCTGTAGGAGAGGTCGCTGTTGGGCCCTTCATCACGGTCGTAGGCAAACACCCTATAGATGGGCTCGCCCTTCTTCCTACGCTCTCTCTCTGGAAGTTTGACCTGGTAGACCTTCTCAGGAAATGTGGGCTTGTTGTCGTTTTCATCCAGGACCTGAACCATCACCCACACTGTGCTCTGCCTAGGACTAGGACCACCATCTGACACCAGCACCTGCAGGGGCATTGAGAGATTCAATTGAAACACATACAAAGAAAATGTGTTCTAATTCAGGAACTGGATCCTTGTTCCGAAGACACAAGGCCAGGTTGAATCCCAAAGATTTAAATAATGGTGCTTTCAGGTGAAACAGAGTAAATGATCTTTACTTTAAAAAAAATAAATAGGTAAATCATGACATTTTCTGAAATTGACAGTTGATGTGGATCACTTGAAAGTAATGCTATCTGATTATGTTATGAATTTAAACAACTAGAACATTATGAACACTGTCCAGGTGGAGTACTGTTTACGGTGAGCATTCATTTGGTCAAAGTGGGATGCAACCAGGAAGAACAGGTAGAAACACCTTTGCTTTTAGATGTGTCTCATTTACCTAAAAGTAGGACCAAATAAGCAGAGCTGAACCAGTCATTAAATGGATGAATTGGTAAACTGCCAGAAATGAATCTGCAACTATTTTGATAATGAATACATCTTTAGTTTGTCTAGCAGAGACTCAACACTTGTCTGGCTGCTTTCCTCTGGTTTATATAATTGTAAACTGAACATCTTTGAGTTTCCAACAAGACATCTGAAGATATCCACTTAAAGAATGGGAAACCGTTTATAACATTCATGACGAAAAGGAAAAAGAAGAAATAGAATGTAATGAAGCTGTAGCGTAACTTCGGACAGGAAGACTATACTCTTGCATGCCTATGCCCATAGTTTATCTCCCACACATTATTTCCTTGCTGTTATTGTTTGGGGCTGTCAATCATGATATCAGCTGTCTAGATCAGCTGGTCTCTCTAGCCAATAGCACAACAACACAAGGACAACGTTAGCCTATCATCTTGCTGCTGTCTCTCTTAAATATGATGGTCTCTCTACCTTCAGTATGTTCAGGCTGCTGTTACGCAACTCTCCACCTCCCCATCTCTGCCCAATCTTCGCAGATTCATCAGCTTCATCAACTCATCATGCTATCAACCTCATGAGCCACCATCACCACCACCGTCTGGACTCCACGGTAGGATTTATATTGTTGCCGCTCAAGGTAATCACAACTCAATCACAAATCTCCTCGTTGAATTTAAGCGCCAAAGAATTTCTGTGTAACTCACTAACGCAGCAACTGTCATAATAAATTAACTACTAATCATTCACTTGTCTCTCCTGATGGAAATTACTTCGTAAAACACTTCCACTATTCTACGGTAACCACAGCACCAGTCTGTGTAAATTCTATTTGCTGCTATATTTTGTCAGTTTCTGACTAATACGATGAAAAGAAAGGATTTGTCTTCCTATGTTGTGACAGATCCTTCTGTAGCTGCTAAAATGATAAAGAAGGTGATCACTGCGAGGTGGAGCTAGCCGATAAGAGCTACCAAGAAAGCTTTTCTCCTTTGTCCTAAATTTCTATTTATTTTGTCAGAAGTGCAATCATTTTTCGGTTTTCACAGATTCACGACACAGCAGCAGTTAATTTCCCCTGTGCTCATGGCAGGCTTCATTTAAGCATACCATCTGTCATTTTAGAAAATGCCAGACATGAGGAACTGCAGTGATTGTGAAGAAAGAGTTATCCCTAAAATGGCTTGCCGCCCCCTTTGCCTTTGAGAACATAATCATAGGAAATGATTCATGAAATATAATATTAAAAAAGTGATGCCCTTCACTCTGTAAAATGTTTTTTGGTGTGTAAGCTCCTTATGAAAGCAACCTCAGAGACGGTAAAAAACAGAGCCACAGTTCATTGTATTGCTTGAGTAATGAATTCAATTCAACACAGATAATTGATGGCCACACATTCGACATCCAGACAGACTTGACTGCTGTCAGTTAAGTGTGCTCTAGTCCTTGGTGAGCAGATCAATGTTTCATTACATAGCTGCTCACCTATGTCCTTGAAAACTCAAATTGTTTTGTTTCTAAATAACGTTTTGATTGACACAAAATTATTCAAATATCGCTTTAATCAACCATTTTACATCAAGTCAAGAAAAATATATTTACAAGTTCCAGCTATGGCTGCTGCCTATCATTGTATTAAAATGAGACACTGGCAACACAAACCACCTGCTGTTATTACATCTATTTAAATAAGTGGAAAAGATAACACAGTTTTGTCATAATAAACCCATCTATTGTCTCAGCTTCCTAACTTGCCAATGCAGAGAAGGAAAATGTCAGTAGAAAATCTGTTCACAGGAAAGTCCAGTAATCTCACAATCACTTGTGCATCCCAGTTAAGTGTTGAAACAATCAAACGTGGGCAGATAAGTCTGTAAGATCCCCAAAGAATCCAAACAAAGGGATGGAGGTTACATCCATGATGTGAAGGGAAAAAGAATGTCACCCAGCATGTTACTCTTTGACATTAGCTAAGTTAACAAACTAAAGCTAAGCTAAGAGGAGACATGATCAGCCTGTATTAGTTTGATATATTAGTACGACAACTGAGCGAAGTTCGTTAACGCTATCTCAGGCTTACCTTGCCTTCATTATTGTGGATGTAACCTTCAATCCAGTTGCTGTTTTGCTTTCTTTGAATTGTTTTGGGTATCCTTACAGACTTACCTGCCCACATTTAGTTGTTTTAACACAATTAGACCATTTTCCTGTGTTGTGAATGAAGAAGGAAAGATGATGAAAACTGAAATGTGATAATAACAACGATGACAAAAATTCTTTAACATTTTAACTAATAAACTGCTCTCAGGACCCCTAGGTCACTAAGAGGTTGGACCCTCAATTTCCCACGTGCCCGGATAGACTCACAGCAGATAAGACACAACAGCTTGGTGTCAGTCTTGACACTCAAACTGATTTATGAAGTATAAGACCCACATAAGGGCTGAGCCTACAAGGTTTTTTGTCAGCAGCTAATATATGTTTAGTAATAGGAAGAGTGCTTTGACATAAACTGATTCCTTGAGATATAATCCACATTAAGTTAGATTTCTAATTCAGTCAAATTCACTTTACTTAAATACTCATGCTAAGCTGTGGATAAAGCCTTAAATATGACTATCCTTGTATATTAATACTTTAATAAGTTCCTGTCACATAGGTATTTATTTATTTTTTTTTAAGTATGTTGGTTGCCCCGGGTAGATCAAAATGTCATCTGCGTAGCAGGCCAATTTGCATTCCGTCACTGTAATAGTAATTCCTCTAATATCTTAATGTTGTCTGATGTATTGAGCAAGCGGCTCCAAATATAATGCGAAGAGCGGTGGTGACCACGCACAACCCTGTCTTGTACGTCTTTCTAGATTGAAATTGTTTGATAAATATCCGTTGATTTTAGTCCTAGCGGTGGGATTGTCATGTAATGCCTGAATAGTTTTAATAATTGTTTCATGTAGACCAAATCTGTGAAGGACTCTATAAAGAAAAGTCCAGTTAACAGAGTCAAAAGCCTTTTCAGCATCTACGCTTATCACTATTGCTTCGATCTTATTTTTTTGTATATGATCCATAATGTGTAGTGTCCTTCGTATATTATCTTGTGTTTGGTGTTGTTGTATAAATCCTGTCTGATCATTATGTATCAGCATGGGTAAAAACTCCTCTAATCGTCTTGCCATGATGGAAGTGAATAATCTATAATCTATATTCAGAACATACCATTTTATCCTTGCCTTCTTTCGGAATAGCTGAGATTATTGCTTCTTTCCAGCTGGGTTGCGTTTGTGCCTGCTTTAAAGCCCACTTCAGTGTGGGAAGTATCACAGGGATCAGCTCATTTTTTAATTCCTTATACCACTCTGCCATATAACCATCTGATCCTGGGACTTGCTTAATTTTAACCTACTAATTGCAGATCTTAGTTCCTCTTCCATTGTATCTGCCGTCATCCTTCTATTTTGGTCTTCATTTAAAGTGAGCAACTTTAGAGAATTTAGATAGCTGTCAATTTGGGTTACATCTCCCCCTGGGACTTTAGAGTATAGATTTTTGTAAAACATTTCAAAAGTTTCCTGAATTTCACTTTGCCGATTTTTTATCACTTTTGTTCTTGGATCCCTAATTCTGTGAATTGTGTTTTCTGCCATCTTCTTTTTCCGTTTCCATGCTAGTATTTTCATTGATTTGGATCCACTTTCATAGTGTCTCTGTTTCAAAAGCATTAAGTCTTTTCCAAATGTTATGAAATAGTCTATTCTTGTGTATAAGGAAGAGGGGGGCAGAATAATTAGTGTAATCCCATCTCAATTAAACCAACTTCCTCAAAAAGTGTGTTGACTTTCTTATATATGGACTTCCTTTCATGAGTCTTCTGAGGAGTCTAACTTTGGCGAACTGTGACAAACAACTCTGAATCCGGCAAGCCAGATCTCTCCCTTGCTGCTATGTCAGTTCTGCCTCTTGTTCTGGTCTGGTGTTCCTGACCCGTTGACTACGGTCATCCTGTGCCATCTACATGCCCTGCGATGCAATTTTTTAAACTGGTAAATATGCAATAATGACCCCTGCAGCTACAAACGGTGGGTGATAAGATGATTCAGCATCCCGCTGATAGAGAGAGAGAACGAGATGAAATTAAAGCTGCAAGCAGCATTGATCGGGCCCTCGCAACTTCACGCACATCAAGGGTACTGGCAGGACTCTGGTTGACGCGGCCATGCATTTCTGTGACCATCATACATTGCGTGCACGAGTTAAACAGTATTTCCTGCCTCAACCAGCAGCGTAGCAAGATCATGTTGCCAGGTCTTAAGCCTCAAATGTTTTGAGTGTACCTCCGATACAATCATAAATGTAAGCCTGTTAAGATCATTAAGAAAATGAATATGTGTGAATGTGTTTCAGTGTTTATAAAATAACAGACCGTCAGTTTACTGGGATGGGGTTCAACTCCCTGCAGTGTCCTGCTGATTGTATTTGAACTTACATGAAAGTTAACAGAACAGTATTGTCATTTGCTTTTACTTTAACACTTAAATTTAACACTGTTTTCATTTTAAGCTCTTCTATAACTTTAGATTGTAGTGTGAAGCATTCATTGTAACATTTAACGTGATTTTCATGTAGAAGCTCTAGACAGATCATTTATACTAATGCCCACTGACATGGTTTGAGAACCACTGTTGTCTAACTTTTGCTCTCCATGCATCTTAGTTTGCACATATTTAGATCAGAGAAGTCTTTTTCTCATGGTGTGCCCACGAACCCTTTAAATAAATTCAGTGTTTGGGCTGCTGTAATTAAAGAATCCTGCTTACTTCTGTGGTTGCCAGTAGGTGCTGCTATGACTATGAGTTAATATTGGCATGCAAAAGTCCTAAAATCATGACGGTAATCAAGCATGTCAAGTTTGGGACAGTTTTGTCAAAGTACAGTTGAGTTACAACAGCTTGGTGGATGATGGCGAACCATGTAAAATGGCCGCTACACCAAGTCCATGTTGTTTGATGAAACCTCAAGCTTTTAGTAACTTTTAATCGCTACGGTCTTTAGATTGTTCTGACCAAATTCTAAGTTGATCGGATTAATTCCCTAGGAGGAGTTCGTAGTACAGCACATGGAAATGGAAAAAAACAGGAGAAATTCATACAAAATTCAAAATGGCTGACTTCCGGTTGGGTTTAGAGCATGAACCCGTAAGACTTTTTGTTAAGTCTACATGTGATACATCTGCTTACCAAATTTTATACAGCTAGGTGAAACGTACTGCGAGGGCTGCATCGTCAAAAAATTGTAGGGGGCGCTATCGAGCCAACTTGCCACTCTGAAGCATTAAAATCACATCAGATAACTACATTCAGGATTTTAAATGTGTTTGACAAGTTTGGTTACGTTTTGAGCATTTTTAGCCCCTCAAAAACACTTTTGTTTTTCGTGGCGAAGAATGCGTCGCCACGGCAACGGCCTTTCACGAAACAACAACCTTTGAGTAACTTTTCATCACAAAGATCTTTAGATTGTACTGACCAAATTTGAAGTTGATTTGATTAATTCCCTGGGAGGAGTTCATTAAAGTAGAGCGCCTGGAAATTGAAAAAACGACACTAGAAATTCATACAAAATTCAAAATGGCTGACTTCCGGTTGGGTTTAGGGCATGGCCCCAAGAGACTTTTATTTAAGTCCACATGTGATACATGTGCCTACCAAATTTTGTTAATCTATGTGAAACGTACTGCGAGGGCTGCTTCGTCGAAATTTTGTAGGGGGCGCTATTGAGCCGATTTAACACTCTGATTGAATAAAATCATATTATAGAACTACATTTTGGCCTTGTGATCTGTGTGTCAAGTTTGCTTGTGTTTCGAGCTTTTTTAACCTCTCCAAATGACCATCGTTTTTCACGGCAAAGACTGCGTTACCACGGCAACGGCGTTCGACAAAACATCAAAAGCTTAGAGAATTGGCATTATGAACTTCTTACATTTGTGTGGAACAAATTTGATGTTGATCTGATTTTCCAACTAAGAGAAACAAGCCAAAGTATAAAGACTTTAACTTACTGTTGCCAGTAGGTGGCGCTATGGCTATGATTCAAAATTGGCTTGCAGATGTCTTCAGGCCTGGAGTTTAATCAAACATGTGAAATCTGGTAAAGATCTGATGATGCAGAGTCGAGTTACATCAGTTTATTCGTTCATGGCGAAGGATCGAAATTCGCAGAGCCGCCATGTCGCCACGCTTTGACAACTTCCTACAATTTTCACAATGAAGCATTATCAAGGTCTTAAGGCTTTTGTGACAAAATTTGAGAGGGATCCGATTAATCTGTGAGCAGTAGGGTGTCAAAGTACACAACCTATGACTTCCTGTTGCCACTAGGTGGCGCTATTACTATGATTCTAAATTGTCATATACATGTGTTCAGGGTCAGGATGTTATGACATATGAGAAATTTGGAGCAGATTAGGCAATGTACAGCCGAGTTACAACAACTTCCTGTTTCATGGCGAATGGTGTTTTTTTGCCGCCACGCCACGGACACATAGTTCGATAACTTTTTGATCTTTGAGTATCGTTTCACTGCCAAGGTCTTAAGAGCATACTGACCAAATCTGAAGGCAATCGGGTTTAATCTCTAGGAGGTGTTCGTTAAAGTACGGCGCCTTGAAACGGTCCAAAAACGTCATAAAATTCAAAATGGCCGACTTCCTGTTTGGTTTAGGATATACCTCCTTTTGACTTTTTTGTACGTCCCATCACGTTCCACATACCTACCAAATTTCATACAGCTAGGTGAAACCCAAAGTTGGGGCTACTCTGTAGGGGGCGCTATCGAGCCAAAATGTCATGCCGCAGCTGGACACCCCAATAATACTGGAATTTTCACCACGATTGAATTTTGTGCCAAATTTCAAAAGATTCCCAGTATCCCAAGCACCTCCTTTTTGCGATGAAACTGGTACGATAATAATAATAATAATAATAATAATAATAATAATAATAAAAAACATTAGAATAACAATAGGTCCTCCGCTCCGACTACGTCGGTGCTCGGGCCCTAATAATAATTAAAGCTGCAAGCAGCATTGATCGGGCTCTCGCAACGTCACACACGTCGAGGGTACTGGCAGGACTCTGGTTGATGCGGCAATGCATTTCTGTGACCATCATACACTGCATGCACAAGTTAGATGATATTTCCTGCGTCGACCAGCAGCATAGCAAGACCATGTTGCCAGGTCTTAAGCCTCAAATGTTTTGAGTGTACCTCCGATACAATCATAAATGTAAGCCTGTTAAGATCATTAAGAAAATGAACGTGTGAATGTGCTTCAATATTTGTAACATAACAGACTGTCAGGTTACTGGGATGGAGTTCAACTCCCTGCAGTGTCCTGCTGATTGTATTTGGACTTACATGAAAGTTAACAGAACAGCAGTGTCATTTGTTTTTACTTGAACACTTTAATTTGACACTGTTTTCATTTTAAGCTCTTCTGTAACTTTAGATTGTAGTGTGAAGCATTCATTGTAACATTTAACCTGATTCTCATGTAGAAGCTCTAGACAGATCATTTATACTAATGCCCACTGACATGGTTTGAAAAACACTGTTGATTAACTTTTGTTCTCCAAGCATCTTAGTTTGCACATATTTAGATCAGAGAAGTCTTTTTCTCATGGTGTGCCCACGAACCTTTTAAATAAATTCAGTGTTTGGGCTGCTGTAATTAAAGAATCCTGCTTACTTCTGTGGTTGCCAGTAGGTGGTGCTATGACTATGAGTTAATATTGGCATGCAAAAGTCCTAAAATCATGACGGTAATCAAGCATGTCAAGTTTGGGACAGTTTTCTCAAAGTACAGTTGAGTTACAAAAGCTTGGTGGATGATGGCGAACCATGTAAAATGGCCGCTATACCAAGTCCATGTTGTTTGATGAAACCTCAAGCTTTTAGTAACTTTTAATCGCTACGGTCTTTAGATTGTTCTGACCAAATTCTAAGTTGATCGGATTAATTCCCTAGGAGGAGTTCGTAGTACAGCACATGGAAATGGAAAAAAACAGGAGAAATTCATACAAAATTCAAAATGGCTGACTTCCGGTTGGGTTTAGAGCATGAACCCTAAAGACTTTTTGTTAAGTCTACATGTGATACATCTGCTTACCAAATTTTATACAGCTAGGTGAAACGTACTGCGAGGGCTGCATCGTCAAAAAATTGTAGGGGGCGCTATCAAGCCAACTTGCCGTTCTGAAGCATTAAAATCACATCAGATAACTACATTCAGGATTTTAAATGTGTTTGACAAGTTTGGTTACGTTTTGAGCATTTTTAGCCCCTCAAAAACACTTTTGTTTTTCGTGGCGAAGAATGCGTCGCCACGGCAACGGCCTTTCACGAAACAACAAGCTTTGAGTAACTTTTCATCACAAAGATCTTTAGATTGTACTGACCAAATTTGAAGTCGATCTGATTAATTCCCTAGGAGGAGTTCGTTAAAGTAGAGCCCCTGGAAATGTCTAAAACGACACTAGAAAATCATACAAATTTCAAAATGGCTGACTTCCGGTTGGGTTTAGGGCATGGCCCCAAGAGACTTTTATTTAAGTCCACATGTGATACATGTGCCTACCAAATTTTGTTAATCTATGTGAAACGTACTGCGAGGGCTGCTTCGTCGAAATTTTGTAGGGGGCGCTATTGAGCCGATTTAACACTCTGATTGAATAAAATCATATTATAGAACTACATTTTGGCCTTGTGATCTGTGTGTCAAGTTTGCTTGTGTTTCGAGCTTTTTTAACCTCTCCAAATGACCATCGTTTTTCACGGCGAAGACTGCGTTACCACGGCAACGGCGTTCGACGAAACATCAAAAGCTTAGAGAACTGGCATTATGAACTTCTTACATTTGTGTGGAACAAATTTGATGTTGATCTGATTTTCCAACTTAGAGAAACAAGCCAAAGTATAAAGACTTTAACTTACTGTTGCCAGTAGGTGGCGCTATGACTATGATTCAAAATTGGCTTGCAGATGTCTTCAGGCCTGGAGTTTAATCAAACATGTGAAATCTGGTAAAGATCTGATGATGCGGAGTCGAGTTACATCAGTTTATTCGTTCATGGCGAAGGATCGAAATTCGCAGAGCCGCCACGTCGCCACGCTTCGACAACTTCCTACAATTTTCACAATGAAGCATTATCAAGGTCTTAAGGCTTTTGTGAAAAAATGTGAGAGGGATCCGATTAATCTGTGAGCAGTAGGGTGTCAAAGTACACAACCTATGACTTCCTGTTGCCACTAGGTGGCGCTATTACTATGATTCAAAATTGTCATATACATGTGTTCAGGGTCAGTATGTTATAACATCTGAGAATTTTGGAGCAGATTAGGCAATGTACAGCCGAGTTACAACAACTTCCTGTTTCATGGCGAATGGTGTTTTTTTGCCGCCACGCCACGGACACATAGTTCAATAACTTTTTGATCTTTGAGTATCGTTTCACTGCCAAGGTCTCAAGAGCATACTGACCAAATCTGAAGGCAATCGGGTTTAATCTCTAGGAGGACTTCGTTAAAGTACGGCGCCTTGAAACGGTCCAAAAACGTCATAAAATTCAAAATGGCCGACTTCCTGTTTGGTTTAGGATATACCTCCTTTTGACTTTTTTGTGCGTCCCATCACGTTCCACATACCTACCAAATTTCATACAGCTAGGTGAAACCCAAAGTTGGGGCTACTCTGTAGGGGGCGCTATCGAGCCAAAATGTCATGCCGCAGCTGGACACCCCAATAATACTGGAATTTTCACCACGATTGAATTTTGTGCCAAATTTCAAAAGATTCCCAGTATCCCAAGCACCTCCTTTTTGCAATGAAACTGGTACGATAATAATAATAATAATAATAATAATAATAATAAGAAGAAGAAGAAGAAGAAGAAGAAGAAGAAGAAGAAGAAGAAGAAGAAGAATAATAAGAATAATAATAATAATTAAAGCTGCAAGCAGCATTGATCGGGCCCTCGCAACTTCACGCACGTCGAGGGTACTGGCAGGACTCTGGTTGACGCGGTCATGCATTTCTGCGACCATCATACATTGCGTGCACGAGTTAAACAGTATTTCCTGCCTCAAACAGCAGCGTAGCAAGATCATGTTGCCAGGTCTTAAGCCTCAAATGTTTTGAGTGTACCTCCGATACAATCATAAATGTAAGCCTGTTAAGATCATTAAGAAAATGAATGTGTGAATGTGTTTCAGTGTTCATAAAATAACAGACCGTCAGTTTACTGGGATGGGGTTCAACTCCCTGCAGTGTCCTGCTGATTGTATTTGAACTTACATGAAAGTTAACAGAACAGTATTGTCATTTGCTTTTACTTGAACACTTTAATTTAACACTGTTTTCATTTTAAGCTCTTCTATAACTTTAGATTGTAGTGTGAAGCATTCATTGTAACATTTAACGTGATTTTCATGTAGAAGCTCTGGACAGATCATTTATACTAATGCCCACTGACATGGTTTGAGAACCACTGTTGTCTAACTTTTGCTCTCCATGCATCTTAGTTTGCACATATTTAGATCAGAGAAGTCTTTTTCTCATGGTGTGCACACGAACCCTTTAAATAAATTCAGTGTTTGGGCTGCTGTAATTAAAGAATCCTGCTTACTTCTGTGGTTGCCAGTAGGTGGTGCTATGACTATGAGTTAATATTGGCATGCAAAAGTCCTAAAATCATGACGGTAATCAAGCATGTCAAGTTTGGGACAGTTTTGTCAATGTACAGTTGAGTTACAACAGCTTGGTGGATGATGGTGAACCATGTAAAATGGCTGCTACACCAAGTCCATGTTGTTTGATGAAACCTCAAGCTTTTAGTAACTTTTAATCGCTACGGTCTTTAGATTGTTCTGACCAAATTCTAAGTTGATCGGATTAATTCCCTAGGAGGAGTTCGTAGTACAGCACATGGAAATGGAAAAAAACAGGAGAAATTCATACAAAATTCAAAATGGCTGACTTCCGGTTGGGTTTAGAGCATGAACCCTAAAGACTTTTTGTTAAGTCTACATGTGATACATCTGCTTACCAAATTTTATACAGCTAGGTGAAACGTACTGCGAGGGCTGCATCGTCAAAAAATTGTAGGGGGCGCTATCGAGCCAACTTGCCGCTCTGAAGCATTAAAATCACATCAGATAACTACATTCAGGATTTTAAATGTGTTTGACAAGTTTGGTTACCTTTTGAGCATTTTTAGCCCCTCAAAAACACTTTTGTTTTTCGTGGCGAAGAATGCGTCGCCACGGCAACGGCCTTTCACGAAACAACAAGCTTTGAGTAACTTTTAATCACAAAGATCTTTAGATTGTACTGACCAAATTTGAAGTCGATGTGATTAATTCCCTGGGAGGAGTTCGTTAAAGTAGAGCCCCTGGAAATGTCTAAAACGACACTAGAAATTCAGACTAAATTCAAAATGGCTGACTTCCGGTTGGGTTTAGGGCATGGCCCCAAGAAACTTTTATTTAAGTCCACATGTGATACATGTGCCTACCAAATTTTGTTAATCTATGTGAAACGTACTGCGAGGGCTGCTTCGTCGAAATTTTGTAGGGGGTGCTATTGAGCCGATTTAACACTCTGATTGAATAAAATCATATTATAGAACTACATTTTGGCCTTGTGATCTGTGTGTCAAGTTTGCTTGTGTTTCGAGCTTTTTTAACCTCTCCAAATGACCATCGTTTTTCACGGCGAAGACTGCTTTACCACGGCAACGGCGTTTAACGAAACATCAAAAGCTTTGAGAACTGGCATTATGAACTTCTTACATTTGTGTGGAACAAATTTGATGTTGATCTGATTTTCCAACTAAGAGAAACAAGCCAAAGTATAAAGACTTTAACTTACTGTTGCCAGTAGGTGGCGCTATGACTATGATTCAAAATTGGCTTGCAGATGTCTTCAGGCCTGGAGTTTAATCAAACATGTGAAATCTGGTAAAGATCTGATGATGCGGAGTCGAGTTACATCAGTTTATTCGTTCATGGCGAAGGATCGAAATTCGCAGAGTCGCCACGTCGCCATGCTTCGACAACTTCCTACAATTTTCACAATGAAGCATTATCAAGGTCTTAAGGCTTTTGTGACAAAATTTGAGAGGGATCCGATTAATCTGTGAGCAGTAGGGTGTCAAAGTACACAACCTATGACTTCCTGTTGCCACTAGGTGGCGCTATTACTATGATTCAAAATTGTCATATACATGTGTTCAAGGTCAGGATGTTATGACATATGAGAAATTTGGAGCAGATTAGGCAATGTACATCCGAGTTACAACAACTTCCTGTTTCATGGCGAATGGTGTTTTTTTGCCGCCACGCCACGGACACATAGTTCGATAACTTTTTGATCTTTGAGTATCGTTTCACTGCCAAGGTCTCAAGAGCATACTGACCAAATCTGAAGGCAATCGGGTTTAATCTCTAGGAGGAGTTCGTTAAAGTACGGCGCCTTGAAACGGTCCAAAAACGTCATAAAATTCAAAATGGCCGACTTCCTGTTTGGTTTAGGATATACCTCCTTTTGACTTTTTTGTACGTCCCATCACGTTCCACATACCTACCAAATTTCATACAGCTAGGTGAAACCCAAAGTTGGGGCTACTCTGTAGGGGGCGCTATCGAGCCAAAATGTCATGCCGCAGCTGGACACCCCAATAATACTGGAATTTTCACCACGATTGAATTTTGTGCCAAATTTCAAAAGATTCCCAGTATCCCAAGCACCTCCTTTTTGCGATGAAACTGGTACGATAATAATAATAATAATAATAATAATAATAATAATAATAATAATAATAATAAGAAACATTAGAATAACAATAGGTCCTCCGCTCCGACTACGTCGGTGCTCGGGCCCTAATAATAATAAAAAACATTAGAATAACAATAGGTCCTCCGCTCCGACTACGTCGGTGCTCGGGCCCTAATAAAAAACATTAGAATAACAATAGGTCCTCCGCTCCAACTACGTCGGTGCTCGGGCCCTAATAATAACAAAAAACATTAGAATAACAATAGGTCCTCCGCTCCGACTACGTCGGTGCTCGGGCCCTAATGAGGAAAAACAGTTCAAGCAGAACCTCTATGGAAAAGACGACCAGGTCCGAGAAACCAGAGAAAGCGAAGCAAACTGCCCCGGGGTGAGAGAAATTTGTGATTATTCTTGCCTTTTTGTAAATATGGCAAATGTAATTACATTTATGTAAAACCATTGTCAGTTTTTCCCGGTTACAGTGCCACAGTATAAATCAGCTGCTCAGACGAGTGCCGTTCACGCAGTAATAATACAATATAAAAGCAGATCCCATAATATACCTCCAATTCAAGCTGACCACCAGAAGACAGGTGTAAAGCTTCTTCGTCACCCCAGCCACTCTGCCATGTTGCTTATCTGACATGGGAGAGGAACGGCATCATTCCATTGTACTTGGGCAACTTGGCTAAGGTCCTAGGCGCCCCTATGGGCCACAGCAGGTTGGGCGTGGAGCCAGGTAGTAATGGCTCGTAGGCTACAGGGGCAGTGATGGGCAGCGGCTCAGTCTATCACTGGCAGCAGTGTGTCCCGCCAGTGGACGCACTGGTTGCTAGAGGGTGTTCAGTGGCGGTGGACAGCAGGTATTCTCCTGTAGTGAAGTTCCTGGCCTCTGGGGTCATCAGTGCAACAGCACGCTGAAGCTGTTAGTGCAGGCCAGAAGATGTCTATCACCGGCAAGATTCATCTTCAGCCGTGCAGCCAGACCCTCCAGGCTGCAGCGAGTCTGCTCAATGGCTTGGATTTCTCTTACCATTATTTCTTTTAAACTTAAATTCCACTTGTGACACCAATGTGGTGAGCTGCATGCGGTTGAAAACTCAGGAAAAAAGCTAGTGAGTGATCAACTTAACATGATTTTGTCAAGCTACTGTTTCAAAGGGCATACCTATATGAACTTGCATGTACTAAATTTCAGCGCTAAACTCACCACACAAACAGGGTTCAAAATTCTTGTTTCATTTTGCTGACACATTAGAATCAAAGGTTTTTACAGAGGGGATTTTCAATATCTCTTTATATCACTACATAAACCAGCCAATACTGACAATGACCATTAAAAAAGGAATAGCATGTTCTTTAAATTTCGCTATGAACGATATATTCAATTCAATTACATTACATTTTATTTGTAGAGCCTTATATCACAAATCCCAAATTTGTCTCAGAGGGCTTTACAACATGCTGTCTTTGAAGCCTTGCATATGAACAAACCTCTGAATAAACTTCCAGAATATAGATAGGAATGAATCTGGAAAGTTATGTAAGTGCTACTGAAGTGGACATTTCACGCTCAGAGTCTGAGAAAATTCTCATTTTGAGATATGTATTGTTTTTCATACATTACAGGTAACTAGGGTAAAATAATGAACTAACTATAACTAACTATACTCAGCAACCCACCGGTTCCCCCTCAGGTTAACACTGTGATCTCTGTCTGTACTTTCAATGTAGTTTGCGCCACCAACATGTTGAGAGTCGTTGAGAAGCAATTGAAATGCTCACTATTTCGGATCTTGCACCTTTAAGTCTAGGTGGAATTCTCCCCAACCACTCCATGTATCCCCATATACAATAAACTTATATTATGTTACAGTAGTTCCATACTTGGGTCACGTGGTGAGCAAACCCCATTCCAATGGCAAATATATATGAACTTGCATGTACTACATTTTTGAGAACGTAACGCAACATAAATAACAGCATCAAATTGATAACATTCTCAAAGAAATTAGCAACTACCTGATCAAAGACGAGGTAAAGAAGACTGCTCATCCATTTGTTGCCACTCACTACATGACATAGTACAGGACATATTTTGGTCAGTACCAAAAATGTGTTCTATTCGATAACCAGCTCTTGAATACAAATTATTTCAACTTCTCAGTGTTGTGTCTGCTGTCTGAAATTAAAAAGTCAGTCGAGTTTACAAACTAGAGAGATACAAGCTTCATATTGAGTCATCGCTCATCACTGAAGTATTATCAATAAAATAATAGATATTTTTACAATAATACCAACGCAAAACCCTTCAGAGCTGTGTCTATCATCTACCCTCTGCTGCCCCTATCACACTGATGTTTTCATTCTTTGTCCTGTATCGCTTATCACACACACACACACACACACACACACACACACACACACACTCACACTATGTCCTCACCTCTAAAACGTGTTCTGTTTGTTGTTCACGGTCCAGTTTCCTGGAGGTTGTGGTGATCAGACCTGAGACAGAAAACAACAGAGAAAACAATTAGATAAAAGACAAACACACAGACACACAAACACACACTCACACACACACACACACACACACACACACACACACACACACACCGTGGTGGCCAGTAAGCCAAATGAGCAAAGTGACATTGTAATTATTTGTAGGTGTCAGACACAATGGCTTTTTTTATTAACACTGAATGAGAGAAGGGGAGAGGAAGAAAGAGAGGGAGCCACAGATACAGTTATTAGTGAGAGTTTTGTGTTTTGAATGTTGGTACCTTTTTAAAAAAGGTAGAGGAAGGAGGCATGTTCTTTAGATCTTGTATGGGTTTAAATCACAGTATCATCATCATACACTTGGATGCTAACATCTGAACATACTTGAGGAAGATCATTAATATAGTACATTAAAATAAGATTGGCCCTAAAATAGACCCTTGTACAACTAGCATTTGAGGACCACGCATCACCGACTCTAGTACATTGTTATATCTTATTTTAAAGGATTTCATCCAGTACAGGGCATCAACAGATAAATACAATTTAGACATTTGAAAGTAAAACATTAGGATTGATTGTGTCAATTCTAAAATCATGCTTCCAACAGCACCACTTTTATCAAGATAACTTTTGATATATTTAACAAAAAATATATTTGCTGTGTCTATTTAATGATGCTTTTGGAAACCAAATTGCTTTTGGTGTAGAGAAAATTCACTTTCATTTAAATGACAGACTAAATGACATGTTAGAAGCTACTGGGAGGATACTAATGGGTCTATAATAAATACAAGCTTTATTGATAGAGTTATTAGATGAGTTAAAGTTATAAACTTATTTCTTAACAAATCAATATTAAAGACAACCATTGACTAAGATCAAGGACTTTCATTACTGCAGATTCAAAGACATTTTCAATTGTGAAAACAGGTTGTTTTTTCCAAGTTCAGAAACTTTTAATCTCACACCAAAATTCTTGGCCAAATACTGTACCAAGTCTACAAGGATGAATTCAAGATTGTAGCTATTGGCTATCTTCTGTCACTTTTGATTGTTCTTTATTAACACATTTTGACCTGCTTTACCCTCCTTCTATTAATCTTATTAATATTTTCAAATTTGCTAATATCCCAGATTTGTTGATTAGTTTCATAAAATAACCATCTTTAGCCTGTCTCAGTTCTTTTACTACTCCTGAAATGTTCTCTTATCATGTGATAAACCAGATTGAAGAGCTGACTTCAATGCTATGTCTCTGCTTCATTAACCTCCAATGATGCTCATTTAACCAGGGTAGATTACATTTTTGACCTTTTGAAAAATTCATTTTTAGTTCTACTCATTATGTCCAGATTCCTTTTCTGTGTCATCAGTAGAACGACAGTAGAACATCAATCCAGGTGGACTACTTTAATTTATCCCAGATGGACTGACTAAGTTTGGCGTATAACATAAAAAATCGTTTACCCTATTGTCTGTGTGTTTAGTCAGTTTCTTTCAATAAAGACTACGATATGACATACCTGTTACCAGATTAAAATATTAAGTGATTCCTTCAGGTTTGTGACTAAAAACGAGATCCATCTGCATTCATGATGATTGATTAAATTTAAGTGTGGGATTTTAGTTTCAGCTTTCCAACAAGGTCGGACAAGTTCTTTTCTAGAATAACCTGACCTATAAGGTAATCCATGTTGTGACACAGAGAACACACTCTGCAGCCAATCACACAGACTTCAGGGGCAGAAAATGAGCTGCAGGCGGTGTGGTTATAAGAGATCAGAGTTCACATTTTCAATCAGACTTAGTGATTCAGTGTGGCTTTGTAGCACAAAGGCAGTTTGTGTCCGTTTCAGATTTCATAATGGGTGTGTATAGCACGGCTCGGAATGGAGCAGTGCATGAAAAGTATTCTGTGATTTTTACGTACAAATTGCGCCGACTCCCAATTTTAACTCTTTATACATGTATAAAAACGTTGTTGATTTTAAGAAAACCTAGGAATAGTTCTACATTCGCTGGTCGAACAATAGACTGTTTTGGATCCCAAAAGAGAAGTGGACAATTTAAACAATGACCCCAATGATCATTTTCTCTTTTCAATTGAACTCTAATATAATCCTGTGCCTTTAAACTGGCATGTCAGTCACCCTCATCACATGTGTTACTGTGTTAGCGCCGTAGCAAGCCAGCTATAGTTTGTGAGAACAGTCAATCAGGCCTGCTGTGGGTCGTAGGTCGCTTTCGCCTGACTTCCATCAATATACCGGCTGTGCCGCACACCAGATCCCTGCTACACGCCATCCACAAACAGATACAGCGCTCACTTTCTCCTTTTGTCTCGTTTGTTTTTTCTTCTCTGAGCACTTTTGATGTCTTTTTTTGATTATTTATAGTTATTTATAAGTTTGGAGTAAAGAGTAAAGTTTGGACATCAGTACATTCTTTCACTGTAAAGTATCCTGTCATGCAAAGTCAACCCTTAAAGGAATATCCACAGAAATATTCCTGGAGTACATGTGCTGTTTATCACTGACTTGACTTCCCACACTGAATAGTCTTTTGTTTTTCTTTTTCTATCTTATAGGGTCCAACCGAGAACAGCTAGATCAGGGGTGCCCAATATGTCAATCGCGATCGACTGGTCGTTCGCGGAGGTAGTGCAGATAGATCGCATGCCATTCAAAAAAAATTAGATGTCCTCATGGCATTTGCCACTTGATTGACGTACATGGCAGCCAGTCTGAGATCACGTCTTTTCTAACACAAGGGTCACTACGAGCTAATTAGTTAGCCTCCCAATTTATTTCTACTACAGAAGCTAAAGCTGCAGCGCCATGATTTGGTGAACTTCCAAAACCTCGCGTCAGAGCTGGAGACGCAACGGAAGGCGTGTGCGCAACTTGACAGTGCGCGCTACACAGAGCAGATTGACAAGTGCCTGCCAGAGTTTGACAAACGCTTTCAAGACTTTGCTTTACTCGAGCCAGTCGCTACATTTATGTGCTGCACATTTCGGGAAGATATTGAGGTGATTCAAAAATTACAACGCTGTTTCACTGAACTCGTCTGGAGTGGAGGATGAGATTTTGACACTACAGGCTGACATTCAGCTGAAGTCTAGGGCTCATGGACAGTTTTGGAACTTACTCACAGAGGAAAATTACCCAAACATGAGGAAATGTACTACCTTCTTGACTGCATTATTCGGCTCTACTTATTTATCTGAGTCAGCCTTTTCCCACATAATGAATATTAAGTCCAAATACTGTTCCACCATGACTGATGATCATTTGAAGTCTGCTTGAGGCTGGCTACCAGCAGCTACTGTCCGGACTATGCAACCCTGGTTGATTCCATTCAGTGCAAGTCATCAGAGTAAGGTATGACCAAAAATGTACAGAATTGTATTGTGCCATAAGGATTCATGCAGTTATGCAAGATATTTAGCATTTTGAATGTAGGTAGATCATTTTGACTTGGTCATTTTAAAAGTAGCTAGTAAGCCGGAGAAGTGTGGGCACCCCTGAGCTAGATCATGGGTCACTAATAGGCGGACCGCTTCCGAGTCCGGACGCAGACGCCGTTGTCTCCGGAACTGGACCTAGAACTAATAGATAATTGAGAATTATTACATTTTGATGGAGCGCTTCTATTTTAACCAGTGCAGCTTTTCTTGCCTTTACGGCACTCATTCAGCGGTCCAGGAAACACACCGACCAATTACATGCATTGTAAATCATCTCACATGATGCTACTCAGCCAATGAAATACATATATTCTGATAAGTGTTGCCCTCGACTCAAGTGAGATATTCACACACAGGAGAGAGACGGGGAGAGAGGCTCAACAGTCGGAGAAGTACGTAAGTCAGAGAAGTTATTTCACATGGCGTTCTCCAAAAAGAGGAATGTGGTCAGTGAGACCAGTCTTCAACCAAGAATGGACAGTCTCTTATTTGTTCATTCTTCACACAAAACCATTATGTCTCCTATTTTCAGAGACTGTGGTAATTATTACATGCGGTAATGTGAAGCGCCACTACAAGACAAAGCATAACTCCTTTAAGCAAACATACCCACTCAAATCCAAAATGAAGGCACAGAGATACAACCTAAGAGCCCAATATAATCAAATCATATTGAATTTCTGTCAAAAAATGAAAGAAAAAAAAAATCAATGGAACAGATATAGTCACTTCACACAATTGTGTCTTCTTAGAAGATGAGAATAATATGGATATATTGGCTTTTTTGATTGATATCACACCTGAATAAATATAAAGCTGCAGGTCATGGTCAGTTCAGTGAAGTAAATTTTTTCTAAAATGAAGTACTACACTTTAAGAGTAACATTTTTCAAAAGCTTTCTGTTATGTATTTTATTTTTAAATGAATCCCTTATTTTACTTGACATGTATTTATTATTAGAGTATGTATTATATATAACTGACAATAAATATTGTTGAGATATTATTCAACTAAACTTTTTTTATTTGATTTGACAGTCAGACGTTAATACAACTACTAGGCAACTTCAATATATATGGGACTAAATAATGGCCAAGTTAGACATGATGTCTGTGATGTGATGTCCCGGACCTTTGTATGAGGAAATTCTCTCTGACTGGACCTTGTTGAATAATAATTGAATACCCCTGAAATAGATAGAATGAAGAAATGGTATGATAATGTTACCTAATGTTATTATACAATTAAAATCTCTAACCCAACAGTCCATAATACTCTTAATATTTAAAGAAACCTGAAAATGGAAACTAGTGAAATAAATGGGCATGCTAAATAAATGATTCAAAACAAATACATCAGTAGAATTGATCAATTATTCTGTCATAAAGCATGTAGGTGTTTCTGAATACACAAATGTAGCTCTTTTGGGGTATGATACTCCCTCAGGTGCCCCTCCTCTTTCTCGAACAATATCATACAGAATGTAACACTTTAGACACATCTAACATATTGAGGAATTAGAAAAGGAAGAGGGGGGCTGAGCCTCCAGCAGTGGGGCCCGAACACATTTTGCTATGGGCCCAAAAAAGGCTTAGGCCCAAATGTCAGAGTCACAGTCCAACCTTTTAATGATATTGATCAATACTGACTCTTTGCTGTGTGCTGTTCCAGTCATTAATGCAATCTTAACAATCAGAGAAAAACACTTTTGATGAATGAGAACACTTTTATACTACATTAGACATCAGACTGACATGCTAACAAGCCAGGAGCATCTGACTCCAGTTCCTGCATCTGTTAGTGCCAACGTATTAGCTTTAACAAGGAAGAGGATGTGACAGCACTCAACAACTACACAACACACACACACACACACACACACACACACACACACACACACACACACACACACACACACACACACACACACAGTGGGTCTATTAACTACTGTCTCTCTGTATGCATCCAGCTGCTGTGTCACAGCATCAAAGTCACAGATGACAATACACACATACAAAAACCCACAACATCTCACACACACAGACACACAGAATGTTTTCACTCAGTAACACATACACACCCAAACTCACTAATAAACACATCAAGACCTTAAGACATCAGTGCATGTTATTATAAAAACACCCACATACTGAGACACAGACATGCTTGCACTTCTATAATTAGATGCTGAAGAAAAGATTGCAAAATTAGAGTAAACTCACACACAATTCATTCCCCTCACCACACAAACACACACCATCTGTTGTGAAATAACCCCCTCTCCCCCCTCCTGACAGAAACCTAATTAACAAAAACCAACAACATTCCGACATCATCATGTTGCATCATTGCATGTTACGAGTGTTTAGTTCTCAGCAGCTGTCCTGTCTGCATTAGCGTTTCACTAGCTGGACTCCAATCAACACTAATTAGGACACGCACGTATATACGTGCATGTGAGTATTTACTCATAGTCCCACATTACATTACAGTCATTTAGCAGATGCTTTTATCCAAAGCGACTTACAATTCAGTATCTATCTATACACCGTAGGCACAGCTACGGGAGCAATTTGGGGGTGTCTTGCTCAAGGACACATTGACATGAAACTAGCAAAGCAGGAGCCGGGGATCGAACCACCCTCTGATTGAAAGGCGGCCCTGCTCTCCACTTACCCACGGTCACCCCACATGTCTGTATGTCTATATGTACATCTGTGTTTGATTAGTACTACTCAGCCATGCAGATGCACATGTGTGCTTGCGTTTGACTCTTAACTAGGCTGACCCGAACCTTTGACCGTTAGTAACCAACGTCAGGTCAGTATTTAAATAAAGCATTTTTTTATTTTTTTTATTAGATAATTATACTGTACCCAAAAAAGCACTCCATGATGTGAAAATAGTAATCCCACATTATTCATTAATCCAATAGGCCTATACTTCTTGTCGATGTATCCCATCATGAATTTGGATAAAGTGATTCATTTTATAAAATGAGTTGATGTTTTTCTTTAATAAATCAACTTTCTTTAATAAATATAAGTCATCAGTGCTGCTTCCTTTTGTGTCCGTGGAGGGAGAGCAAGTAAAGATGTTGAGGTTAAATGCTAACAAATATGGATTGAAGCAGAATATTTTAAAAACATAAACATGTTGTGCATTTTTTCAACAACTTTTAACTTTTGGACTTCACAACGCTGTATAGTTATTGGAAATCTTTGGATCACACAAGTCAGAAAAAAGGTTGATATAGACTTCAAATGTCAATATTATGAAAGATGCTCTCAAAATATGAAATCATGCCAAAGTTATCTGGGATCCAAGATTTAAACCAAAAGCTCTGTTAGTGGGCCTAATATTAGAAGAAAATTGGGCCCAGAAAGCAGGTTTAACAAATTAACCCTGAACTCTGAGTAAACATAAGGCTGTTTATATTTATCCGTTATTCATATTGCAGTCAATTAAGATGTTTTGTATTTTCTTCACTCCAAATCAACGTTGTCAACCTGATTTCATCTGTATGAAGTCAATAAAGGAGCAAGCACTCTCGCATTCCTGGCTCTTGTTTGGCTGGCTGTTTATCTATGTTAACACTTTGGAAGTAAAATACATAGAGAGAACAGTACAATCAGACTAAACTAATCCTGAACTCTAAGTAAACTGTTGGAAAACAGAAGCTCCAACTGGGCCAGTGGATGAAGTCTAAACTACTGCTCGAACACTTTCTCCTACTGTAATTTGCTTTTTAATTTAATTTTTTTAGGGCTGATAAAGCCGCTGGAAGCGCTGCTCGCAAAGCGCTCAAATAATAGTTTGCCTCCTGGGCATTAAGCCAGTAGTAGAATTATAAGATGCAGAATTGAATTGTTCAACAGCTGCTAATTTAGACAACAAGGTCAGCAACATGTAGCAAAAGATATCGGTTTTAAAACAAAAACGGAGTAGTGTGGATGTAGCCTTAGGATCATCTGAAAACCTCAAGATCAAAATTTCGGGAGTTCCCAAGATCATTAGAAAATTAGTTGTCACCTTCATTTGTCTCTAAAAAGTCCTTTTAAAGCTTTCTAAAGCAGTGGGCAGTAACCGTGGGGGTGACCGTGGGGATGACCATGGCTAAGCGGAGAGCAGGGCTGCCTTTCAATCAGAGGGTTGGCGGTTCAATCCCCATCAATGTGACCCCTAAAATTGCTCCTGTAGCTGTGCCTACGGTGTATATATAGACACTCAATTGTAAGTCGCTTTGGATAAAAGCGTCCGCTAAATGACTGTAATGTAACGTAACCAATAAACCATCACAAACAAAGCCCATGCTCTCAAACTGCCTCATGAGTAATAGCTCATTGGTTTACACTTAACACTGATGCCCTACTTTCTCATGACATGCATCAACATCCTGTTTCAAAACACAATTCATAATAATGAAGAAGTTATGGGAACTATAAGCATCTCCTAAGCCAAATGAAATATGTAAAAATTTGATTTTCGTGGCAGTTTGCCCCGTGACATATTTCAATGCTACAGGATGTCAGGGAGTCAGGAATTGTATAAATATGAAGATCTAGCCACTTGCTGATGTTTTGCAGTTATCCAAGGTATCCAAGACCCGAGGAATGACCTAACAGGTCCATATTATAGTTATGTGGGTTTAATTGGGTCGAGTAAGCTCCCGTTGTATTCTCAGGTCTGTTTGTTAAAATGTCTAATATGTAAGTACATCTATGCAGACTCTCTATCAGCTCTAATCATGTAGTGCATGCAGCTAACCTGGCAAACATTTTCAGTCATGTAATGTTGCACTATGTGGCTGAAATAAATGGTCTTTCTTTGAAAATTGTTTCACTGTTTTTACTAATAACTTACAAAATTATTAGTAAAAACTCAACGTGAAGTGACATTAGATAAATAAAACATGTAAAAAAGGGAGTTGGTATGTTGAGGATTAAAAAAAAAAGACAGCAGATTGTTACATGATTTAGTTATTAAAACAGAAGAGATGAGGCACATGAAGAAGACAAGAGGGGAACAAGATATAGAGAAATGACTAGCAGTGATGAAGTGGAAATACTTAAATATATGGGAACACAAATCTCACACAATGGAACACATCAGTCAATGTGTGTGTGTGTGGGTGTGTGCGTTGATTACCATATAGATAGGATTACTGAAGCCTGTGGATGAATGAAGGGCTTAAGGCTTCCGCAATACTGACAATTTACTTACAGAGTAAACATACACAGAAAGAGGAGGCGGGTTGACAGCAGAGGTCAATGACACAAAGTGATGGCCCAACTGGCTCAATTCACACCAACAACCTTCCGCTGTACAAGGTAATGATGTCGGGGATTTTGGGGATTCATCTTGTATAGAAGTGTGAAGCCTTCAGGAAGAGCTGAGGTTCTGCCCAGATCCATCTGCTTCTGAAGAACCCTTTTATGAAGAAAGGGTTCTTCAAGGTTGTTTGCAAGATTAAGCTTCCCTCCCCCAATCTAGGTACAACCCTTTATGTTGAAGAGAGATCCAGGTGGAACCTTTATGAAAGGTTTGAACAGGAGCTAAAGGGGTTCTCCGATGGGGAAGTTGAAAAACCCTATATGATTCTACTTAGCACCTTTATTTCCCAGAATGTAGAATATATGTGAATGTCCCATTCAGGAATTCCAGTAACCTTACTTGTTGATGAAGGTTCCTTCCCTGTCTCCCAGCACAAGACCATCGTTTGGGAAATCAGGAAATTCTGCCATCCCACAGTTCTTTGCTCTACCACAAATTGACAGCCCTGGCACTCTAAGCTCTTTCTTCTTCAACCAGCTCAGAAAGGAAGTGAAGCTAGATTCAGTGATTGATTAATTATGTTAAAAAAGAATTTCAGCAGGTTGTGAGATTCAGGTGACTAAAGGACATCTGTTATCATGAGTTTAGGGGAAATCTGTTTATTATTATGTACATTATGATGCACAAGACATCTACAATATTTCTATTATAGAATAGTGTATATTCACTAGCTTCTATCACTATGAAACCAGGTTATTGGGAGACATTAAATTATGCAGGAAAGCAGACCAAGTGTTCCAATTGTGTTCACATTGTTCTTTCTTTACTGTAAACAGGTTAGTGATCAGATTTCTCACCTACCCGCAGCGGCATAGAGACTTAGTTATGTGTATACATGGCCAATACTGAGCTTTTTTCCAGCAGAAATCTAGCTGAGGACACCATGTTTCTCTAATGCCCTAACCTGATTGTAGAAATCAGGTTCTTGTATGTTTATGAAGTCAGCTTACTACAGAACACAGACTGTAAACCAGTTACAATGAATGCACTTAATGAAGAGTTGAGCAAGTTCATCAACAATATATATCATACTATTAGACGTGGTGTGTAATACAACTATTTTGCTTCTTAAGTCAAGGATTTTAAACAATATTATAGAATCCCTCTCAATCATCACTTCTGACCCATTAGAATGTGTGGCAATGTCCGTATCTGCAGAGACCCTGCCCTCTATGAAGGCAAATCACTGTCAAAATTCGAGAGCGCGAATGAGATTCACGCGCAAAATCAAACAAGCGCACGCGTATTTTACTTTGTTGAAGGTTTTTACATCACTCCGCGAGCAAAATTCCCGAAAGCCCCTCTCACGCGAGCAAAACTTTACTCTGCTGATAATAACATATTTGACTAAGGTTTTGAATGCAGGTATTTACTCGTAATGGATTGTTTCATCAGTATTAGTACATTTACTGCAGTGAAGGATCTGAATACTTTTTCATCCACTAATTACTTGTCAGTGATTTAAGTTGGGCAAACAGTTAATATAGAAACAGTGGTCACTAATCTTGGCTACAGATCCTTGAGCGGGTCCAAATTGTTGCTCATATTATATACAACTACATTATATCTCTTCTGTAAACACACCAGTATGATTAAATATGATAACATCATGTTTTAATCAATTAAGATCAAAGAGCTTCTTTGAGCTGTTTGTCACAAGAGGTTTGACTATCAAACACACATTGTCTGTAATAGAATAATGATTGAATTTAAATCAATCTGAGCAACTTGACTCCATTTACAAGAGAAACACATTTTTAATTATTGTATTTCAAAACGCTATTAACATAATTTGTATTTCATCAGCCTCTACAGTCTGAAAAGTTTACAAAACCTGTCAGACAAATGTAGAACATTCTGAGTACTGGAGTAGTGTTTAGTGGCGGATTGAAAACCACTTCTAACAGACACAGTGATATCCGGTCTATCCAAAGACGAGGATTGTAACCAATTAGATGTAGAGATACAACGGAGACTGGGTCCGCCCAATTACTGTCAAAAAGAAAAAGTGCGAGCGAGCGAGCAGAGTAAAGTTTCGCGAGTGCGCGGGAGGGACTTTTTCGCTCGCACGAGAGGGAATTTCTCTGCCTAGATTTTCTTATTTTGCTGTGTTCAGGACGTTATCATCATATAGAGGACGACCTCTATATGATGATGGGCCAATTTTAAATGTTGTGTTTACAAACCGCAACCAACAAATCCCACTATTGTGCCTTAGAATAGGGGGGAACGCGGTTTACATGCTGAAGACCTGCTAATGCTTTGCTAAAACAGATTTGTTGCTTCTTCAAGGAATAGCTCAGTGTAGTGCTGGGCGGTATGACCAAAAATGTATATCACGGTATTTTGTAAGATTATACCGGTTTCACGGTATATCACGGTATTTTTTTTCGCATTAAGGCATTAACTAATTAATTAACAAACATAAAAACATGACGTAGATAGGTTTGCAGTTTTCAAGGTGTAAATTTCAGATTGCATCACACATGAAAATAACTCACGTGTTCTGCTGAGGTGACGTAAATTGCTTGTGTTACCACCAGCGGCATCAACAGTGGCTCCAAACTCGCAAAACGTTGGATTTTTTAAAACCAAAACACTTCCAAACAGCAGACACAGCTCCTCTCCTGGGCTCAGACTCTATTGGTGCATCTCCGGTCTCTCTTTGTTCCTCCTGCATCGCTCTTTTCTGTTGTTTAAGTAACGCGACGGAGACTCTCCCAGCAGTTAGCAGACTGTTGTGCTAACGGCTAGCTACCGAGCTGTACCCAGCATGCTGTTCGGCGGTGAAATTTTATAAATGTACAATTATTAGTGTTACAAATTGTTTATGTGTCACAAACTGTTGTGTGCCGTGGTGTTGCCCTGTTAAAGAGCATTAGCTGTGGGTTATTAATTGTTGTGTTATAAAGTTATAACCATAACTTAGGGGTCCGTCTCACTACATAAGTAGCTCCGACAGTAGCACTCTTTGCGACGAACAACATATTTTGCTTCTTGTTGAAGAGTGACAGAAGTTGTTTCGGCTGTATGACGGTATATGAAAAGTTAATATCATATGGGAAATTTAAACCGGTATACCGGTTGAATCGATATATCGTCCAGCCTTGGATCAGCGTGTAGTGCATGTGCATGGAAAGAGTGTGTTTGAGCGAGAGAGATTGACATTCAGTCATACACTCAATCAGTTACTGCCGATAGGAGCAAAGTAGTGAAGTCAGTAGTAAAACTGTGATTGTTGCAATTAATGTACAATTTCGGCTACAGTTTGTCAGGAAATATATGCTACAGCTCCTCAAGACCCAAGCCATCTTTTTATATCTTGCTTGCCAACTGTTGAGTAAAGTAAAGGTTCATCCCAACGTTAGCAACAACCTGGGCCCTGGAGCAGAAAAAACAGTTAACCGCACCCTTATCTCTCCCTATCCTGTTAGGAACACAGTGAGTTCCTCAGCAGAGGAGAACAATTCTTCCTCTCGTGTCCCTGCCTGGGAATCTCACCGGTTACTCCGGGTCACTCTGTGCAGGTAACAACTGACACCATGTCAACTGGAGAAATATTACCGTAAATTCTCTAATAGCGGCGGGCCTTGATTAACCTACCTCTACTACAAGGGTATCTATAAGGCTTGTTTGAAGCAGAGATATGAGAGACACACGCAGTCAGGACGTATTTAACCCCTTCAATTTCAATCAAGCAAAAGGAAATACTACTGCTATTCTCAGCTTTAGTAGCTGTGAGGCGCAATGCCTCTGAGGATTCTTTAAAGTGTACAGTGTTTTGGCTGACTCGGATATTCAGCCATAATCAGCCAGCAAGAGGCTCCAGGCTGCAGCTGCAGTGGGGAGGACATGGCCGGATGGAACCCTCCAGAATCTGAGCTGCTGAGAGCAATCACCAACTTGCCCTCTGATGCCGACAGAAACGATATCATCGCTTGAATGAATGTCAGCAGTTTTTGTTGGATGCTGTAGCCCAGAGAGAGCAAGGCGCGTGTGCATTACTATGCGTGAAAGTTTTCCTCCTCCCTGGGACAGAGGTGTGCTGAAGACCGTCTTCAGGATCCTGAAGATAAACTGGAAAAGAAGACCAGCAGGTATTGTATTTTTCTAATTTAATGGTCTGCCTCTGAAGAAAGAGTGAGAGCTGCCAATGAGCTGCTGCAGCGGAGCAGCTGATTAACAGGCAGCCAGACAGCAGAGAGATTCAAGGGGAAAACAGTGTTTTCACATCTTACTCTGTGAAGTAAGGCTTTATTTCCACCAAACCAGAGCTGCTGATTGTGGGAAGAGTAGAAAAAGTAACCAAGATGTAGTTGGAGAGTTTTATTTTGTTTCTGTCAGTTTGGATGAAGTTTGTTTTACGATTAGTGAAACAGCTTTCTCGGTCAAAATAGCAGCACTGGGGAATTTATTTCTTCAGTGAGCTATATGTACCACTGTGACTAAAAACATAATGCACTGTGTGTAAGCAATGGCTGAACTCTAACCTGACTATGCTGTGTGTTTCCATAATTTGTCTCAAACAAAGTGCAAAAGCCTGGGTAAAAAAAGCAGCCACAGTTTGTCAAGTACTGCAATACTTTGTGCACTGAAGGTCACTTCACTATGATACCACTGAAGGAGAAATGAGCTTAAAATTAGAAGAGCCGTGTTAAAGGAATAAACAGAGAGATGGACAGAAGAAATAAACAACAAAAGTGTCATGAGAGAGGAAGATTGCTACAGGCTAATGGACGATCTGCAGTCTCTCATCAAAGTTTCATAGGAAGAGAGAGAGGACAAAGATGTGGTTTAAAACATTGGAAAACAGCTAACAAGAGAAGAAAGGAGAGTTACAGTTAAATCAGAGAGCATGAGAGGACGACAGAAAGAGAGAACATAAGGAACTACAAGATGATAATACAAAGAAGCGAAGAGCAAAAATCTCTTTAATAAATCAGAAAGAGAGAGACGAGTAGTTGCTTGAGATGAATGGGTGGAATAGTTGCAAATTCTAAGCAAAGAGATCTTGACTAAAGAAAAGATAAAAATAGCAACAGCCAATTATATCTGCCCTCTCTCCATCCCACGACGTTTGTGCAGAACAAACTGTGAGGCAGCGTGCAGAGGGGATGTATCAGTTAATGTTCCCAGACCTTGTTGCAGTTGCTTCTCCCAGCATCCATCCGCCTTCTACTCCTTCTACTCCTTCTCTTCACTCCCTCTTCATTCTACTCACACTGTAGAGATGCTATTATTTCCAAGTCCCTCCAATTAGATGTATGTGGTGTTATCACCCAACTGAATGCCAGTAATGAGGAAACATCAGAAAACTGGAACTGTTGATGATCTTCAGGACTGTTAACATCACATGTGCAGATGAGAGGGATAATAATAAAAACTATACTAGGCAAACTGGGATGTAGATATTATTTTATAGTCCTAATCTTCAGGTTTTTGTGTAGAACAACAGCTCTGAGGTCTCTTTCTGTGCATCTTCTCATCCAAATGTAGCATTTTTTTATCCTTCCGTTTCTTTTCCCTTTTTACCGTGCAGTGCAGTGTAAGTTAAAAAGACAAACTTATTGATAAATGTCCATGTCTGATTTGGTACAGGAATATGATAGAATTTGTGTCCTCACAGGATTTCAACATTTCTTTTTCAATTTCAATCATTTCAATTTCTGGCGTAAATGTAGTGATAGTGTATCATTGTGTTCATTTCGGTTTCTACTCAGTAGTATATATATATATTTGTTTACCTTTATTTAACCAGATAAGTCAATTGAGAACCAGTTATTATATACAATGACGACCTGGCCAAAAAGGCAGCAACAGGAGACAAGTCGTTACAAACGAATAAAACATAGAAACATCTCAATAAATCTTATACAAAAATTACAACATCATGTACAATATATAAAAATCTGTGTTCAGGTAGAAGCAAACTCAGTAACAGTTGCAGTGATCAGAGACTATGGTTTGCAATGAGTTATTGAAAGAGGGTGACGGAATGAGGGTGTGGAATTTTACCTTCTTTTGCAACTCGTTCCAGTGGCTTCGAGCAGCAAACTGGAACAAGAAACGGCCGAAGGTTGCAGACTTTTGGAATGACCATGTTGATGAAATTGCTAGAACGTAAATTGCGGTTACTGTTACTGAGAGCGGAGATATGTGGGGGTTTTACCAATCATAGTTTTATAGATGAACTGATACCAGTGGATTAATCTGCGGGTATGGAGTGATGGCCAGTTGACTAAAGAGTACATGCTGCAGTGATGAGTGTTGAAAGGACACCGGTGATGAAGCAGGTGGTGGTATGGTTTGGTCTGGCTTTGCAGAGTGGGAAAAGAAGGTTTTGTTATGGTACAAAAAAACTATTCCTGATCTGACTTTGGAAAGCAGTTTATGTGCATGTTAAAGGTGAGCAAAATTTCTAGCCCAGTGTTTTTCAGCCTTTTCTGAGCCGCGGTACATTTCCTACATTAAAAAGGTCCCGCGGCACACCAACAACCAAAAAAATTACAAAATGACACACTGTAGCATAATACAGCAAATATACATACCGATACCCGGTGAATGTAAATCCAAACAAAAGATAACTTTCGCTGTATTGCCTCGAGCTCACTGTTTTTTCTTTCTTTTGACCACCACTCATATTAGGCTTTTCATCTGGGTTAGAATGTTGTCCAGGCCCAGTTCAGAGTCTGCATTTTTTTTCTTTTCAAATATTTCTCCATTGCTGTTCGTCTTGTCACCACAACCTCTACCGCTCATCATTTAATTCTACTTCGTCTTAAATTAACAAGGTCATTATTGCGCTACTTACTGTCATCCGCTGGCCAGCCTCTATATTGCAGGATCAGACGCTGAACAATGGCAAATTATTTGCAGCAACTAGGGGTGCAATGGATCGTACCACGGTTTTTGAGTCACGGATCGGATCATTGTTCGGATCAGCAAAGAAAAAGGGGGGGGTGGACAAATCCATTTCCATTCATTAATAAAATAACTTCAAGAACAATTAAAGCAAATAAGTTTGGGCTACAGTTTTACATGAAAACCACAATATTTAAGATATTTATTTTCAAAAAGATGAGAATCTATATTGTGTGGGCAAAGGGTAGCGCCAGATTTGTGTCTGTGTGACTCTCACAGAGGGGCGTGTCTGCAGCCCCGGACTTCAAATCTCCCACTCCGCCGTGATGAAGTGAGCAGTCAGTCTTTTCCTTTTCATAGAGGCCTGGAACGATCGTCTTACTGAAGTGGGTGCGTGAGGGGATTTCGTAACGTGGCTCAAGCACTTTAACCAGATTTTGAAATCCTTTGTTTTCCACAACGGAGAATGGCCTCGTGTCTGCAGCAATAAAGACCCCAATAGATGTTGTAATAGTTTTAGCCTGGTCGGATTCTGCCCCAAACGCTTTCTAAATGCTGCAGTGATAAGTTGTTGTTGTTGTTGTTGTTGTTGTGCCTGGCCGCTGTCGCTGACAGACTGGGATGGTGGTGCTTCCTATGTGTGGACATGCCCGATGTATTATTTTATATTGTCTTCTGTAACCTCTATTTGTAATTGATGTACATATTATTTATGTATGTATTCTGATTTAAAGATAGGGTTGGTAATCTTGAGAAATTAGCAAGAATGCTAGATTTTAAAAAGTATCCAACCAGAAAACCCAGCTCAGTGTTGCCAACCCTTTTCCAATGAAAGTAGCTAGCAGCACTAGCTCCAACAGACTGGAAATGTAGAGAGAAAGTCTCCATGTCTTTATCACTGACAGCCTGTCCCTTCAGGCCTCCCTCCAAAGACACTTCCCAAAATTATCATTATGAATGAATGTGAACATGCATTCATGGCTACTCACAGCTCTCTCTCAGAGCCAACGCACCCCATGGGACTGACAAAGAATACATAACTTGAGTGCTGACTTTCATTGTCCCTTTTCCTTCCTTCTTAGCTATTAGTACTTCTCTAGTTAGTGAGAGAATTCTACAATGTTGTTGTGAACTTCTGTCTCCACTTCGCAGTGAATACAACTCATCTGAACAGGCCAGAGAATTGAACCTGAAATAAATTTTTTTCAACACAGCCACACAGTCACTTAGACTGAAACTATCATTTCCCACGTTGGCTACTTTGACCTGACACTCAATCTAAAAGAAGGACAATTCATAATCTTCAGCTGTTTGTCAACATTCTACTCAACCTCAACATCGCCTTTCACCCACACAGACATACACACTATTACTCACCAGTGCGGGTGTTGACAGTGAAGAAGTTCTGTGGATTTCCACTGATGATGCGGTAGTTGAGCCTGTCAGCGGCTGCAGGGGGTGAGGCATCAGGGTCCTGGGCCTGGATCTGGATCACAGAAACATCCCGTGGAGAGTTCTCAGGCACTGAGGGCCGGTACAGAGGCTCTGAGGTCAGCGGGGCGTTATCATTAACATCCTCCACCTGGACGAACACCTCAATAGTCGCAAACTGGGGAACAACACCGTGGTCGCTGGCATACACTGTTAACCAATAGGAGTCCTTGGTCTCACGGTCTAACATATCCGTAGTGTAGATCACCCCTGGTGGAGGAAGAGACAAACGGAGCAATTACTTTCTGGGTATTTAACTCTGTTTAATTTCTCATTATCCAGACATGGCTTGGAGAGAGTAAGCTACTGTCTGTACTCTACTGTCTGTACTGTACGCACTATTATTTCTATGGTTTTGCTTACAGTCAATCACTGCAAGCAGCTACAACCCATACAAGTCTGTCATGCCTTGTTTTGACCTGTCATTTCAGGTCCAGTCCCTCCCTTCAGCTCTGGTTACCTCATTCCCTTCACCTAACTTTCCCCACCCAGACTCACCTGCATCCTATTCCCTCATGTGTCCCTCATATTTATACCGGTTCAGTTGCTTTCACTCTCGGCCAGATTGTCTAGTGTTTTTCTCCCAGCTTTCATTTCTGTATTCTTCCTTTGGATTCCTTTTGCCTGCCCCTTTGGATTTGTTTGCTACACAGACTGATTACCTGGTTTGACCTTTTGCTTGTCTTTGATCTAAATTTTGAAGTAAACCCCTTCTACCTGAACTTGAATTTATGTGTTGTACTTTTGGGTTCAAGTCAGTCTCCAGTTGTCACATTACAAGCAATTGAACTTTGACGTTAAAAGTAGTAAAATGTTAATACACTGAAATAGAATGAAAAATTCATAATGATCAACATAAACGTTGATAACACAAAATAGATATAAAAATGGTAATAGATCAATTGTAAATAATAATACTACAAAATGCTACATAAAAGCCAGACTAAAAAGATGGAGTTTTATTTTACGTGGGATCAAACTACCGATCTTTTGATTGGAAGATGACCAGGTCTACCTCTGAGCCACAACTGGAAGGTTGGAAGGCAGTGGCATGGAGTCTAATGACTATGAGTGGGTTATTACTCCCTTGAAATAGCATGTCTTTCCTCATGGGCTTTCCCATGAATGCTGCAGGCTAATGCTAACACACACACACACACACACACACACACACACACACACACACACACAAACAAACAGGTATCTTTAGCATATAAGTGTGAAGCTTTTAGCCACTCCATTTGTCTCTATGCTTTAGTGGAGAAGCTCATAAGATATTTAGATTTAGAGTGTTGCTGCTTCCAGGATGACTCTGGAGAAATGACAACAAACCCAAGCAATAATGTCACTATTACTGTCTCCTGTCCGGAGTAAACACACTTGTGTGTGTGTGTTAAGAGAAGTGAACTGGTGGCAACCTGTTGTATTTGCTTTTCCGACTGGAGATTTACAGTGTTCAGCAGTGGTGGGGAGTAACGTCAAGTACTTAAAGAGCATTTTAATAGTAACTTCTCTCTAAATCCATGTTTTTGAGTTACTGCAGCAAAATACTTTCACAGTAACTTTATTATACTTTCAACTGATTCCGCCCAGTCTACTCTGTTTACTATGAAAGCAGTTTTTACACGAGCAAAATGAATGATTCTGGACTCAAAAACAACAGCCCAAATACTAGTTAATTCTTCCGGGTAACCAAAGACAATCCCAAGTTTTACACACTGTCCCTAGCAGGTACTGAAATACTCAAAACCACTTGTAGACAAGGGACGATTCAGGAGCAATGTTTAGGGCTATAGGAGAGGGCATGTCAGTGGTGGTGTGGTAAACGTGGGTGGTGGTGGTGGGTGCTAAGTGCATATACTTTTCAGCGCCATTATAATGCACAGGCTTATCGGGACTCAAGTAAAAAGCACAGGGATTTGTGTGGTACTCCTGACTGAACAGGAACAGACCAGGGCTCTGCGTACTGTCTCTCGCTAGCAGTCCTGCTAACTTAGCTAACAGCTAACGTTAACAAAGGTTTAGCTGACTTGCATTACGGTACATTCAAGCTCTACTTTGCAAACTGAGCATTGCACATAGGTAAATTATAATGCTATCATGTGTTCAAATGTCATCTTGTAAAATGTATTTTTTTCTGGTGAGGAACTTGAATGAATCCAGTTGTTTGAAGGAGATGTCTCCACAGCAATAGAAATAGAGAATAGAGATGAATTATGAGCTGTTTAACTTCACCAGATCTAAGCAGCTTATGAACTAATGCCAAGGTTTTTTTTCTATCAGAGCAACCATTTAAATAAAAATACAATCATTTATTTCTTATTCATTAGTGTGTTTTATGCAAATAACCCCGGTAGAGGACAATAACAAAGTAAAAGTATAATATTGGGAACTTTTGACGGTTTTCACCGACTACAGGAGAGTTGAAATTATTTTTTGGGATGTTGGTGAAAACAGTTTGTCTGGAGCCTTGCTGTCAATTCTAGTTCTTAATTAGAAAATTGGAATCGGCAGGTCAGACTTTTGAAAATATGGATGGTGGTATGATGGCATTTTTATGCTGCCATGATAAATTATATAGACTTTGGAGATTTAACCCACAACAATTCTTCATATTTTACAAGATGATAATAAGCTGTACATGTTCATAATCAAACTCGTAAATACAGCTGGCATAGACTTGTGGTAGACTTGATGTTGTACCTTGAAAAGGTTTACACTCATTTCAGTAACTTAGTTTAGCTCAACTAGAAAACATTTCTACACAAGACTGTGCACTTTGTCATCCATCACTTCAATCCAACTTCTGTTATCATGGCTCATAAATAACATTCATGTTGAGCGTGGACATTAAATCTTGACCTTTGGGAAGCAATATACTGTGTTGAATATTCAAGACTCAAGGTTTACTTACTTAGCTATTCCCAAAAGTTTCAACCATATCCCACAGCCTTCTCCATATATGTTGCAGTGCAATATACACACTGCGTAATAAATGGTAAATGCACTGTACTTGTATAGCGTCTTCCAATCACTCAAAGCGGTTTAACACTATATGTCATCATTCACCCAGTCACACACTGAGCCACAATCGCCCACTGTGGGCGGCATATAAGATGTTCAGAATGTCCTTTCCTTTTGATTGTATTAACTTCATATAGACTGACAATACACACACACAACTAACCCTGTAAAAATAGTAACCTAATATTCACATATTTGTGAATCAGATCATGTTAATCGCATCCCTAGACATACAGAAGAATCTGACCTGTATACAGAGTATCTTTAGATAGTTGGTTGTACAGCTCTGGCCTTTATATACAGTAATAGCTACATGAAGAGCTGCAACAATTATAAGAATACTAAGGAGTCTTTGTTTTATTCCTCATGGTGAAGAGTTTTCTTTCTGTTTTCTTTTCATATGGTTTAGTTTAATGGGGTTTCTGTCCCAGAACCTGCTGGCTGAGGGGTCTCTGTGGGTGAGGGCTTTGTTATGGAGCATGTCAGGGTCACTTTATTTTAGTCCTGCTTTAGTTGGAGAGAGGGGCACCAGATCATCTGACTTCAGTGGGTGTGCTGCTGCCAGGAGCTGTACACTGTTCTAATGCCCTCTCAAGGTCATTGGTGTCCACACTGCAGAGGGTTGGACTCGAGTTGCATCCCTGTCTACCCTCCAGCTTTGGGCTGTTGACATTTTTTATTTGTGTACATTGACTTTATGTACACAAATAAAGGTTTTTCATCCCCAACACCACAACAGCAGATACTATACAGTCAAATAAAATAGAAGCCTTTTTTTAAATCAACAAATAAGGAGAATAATTTGCTATTGTGTTTATTTGGTTGTCAGTTTGTGTGCTGAGGATGAAAATGTAGTCTGTTGTACAATTGTTTGGTAAGAAGTCATTTGTGATTTGCTGAGGACACAGTAAGGACGTGTAAGACCTGTGGTTGAGGATCAGACAGAGGATTTTATAGAGGTTGCTCATCCCACTGTAGTCATTGGGGTAAAATTGATCTCCACGTTTGTGGACTGATGGTATCAGTCCTCGGTTCCACATATTGGGGAAGGTCCCGTAGCTAAACACGAGGTTAAAGAGTTGCAAAATAGTCAAGTTGAATACAAGGTCTGTGACTCTTATCATTTAATTTAGGATGTTGTCGACACCACAGGCCTTCTTGGTTTCCAGTGAGTTTACTTTGTCCTTAAGTTCTTCTTAGTTCGTTTCTACGCTGCTTTCCTTTCATATGTAGCATTTTCAATATTATGTGGTTTAGTTGGCTTTAGTGTTCATGATTGGATGTTGGCCTTTTCAGGTGGACTGTGGTTGTGCTGTGAAAGACATCAGGTTGAGGTCAGTGATAATCTAATCTACTGTCCTGTTACGCAGAGATGATCCCGTTCTCTGCCTATCTGAGACTATGTTCAATTCAATTTAATTCAATTTATTTTTGTAGAGCCCAAAATCACAAATCACAAATTTGCCTCAGAGTGCTTTACAATCTGTACACATGCGACATCCTCTCTCCCAGGACCCTCACATCAGAGGACAGTGCTTCATTGTTTTTGGCCTGTGGGACATTAGAATGTTCAAGGTTAGCTGTAATGAATTCAGAGTTGTCCTGTGCTGTGTTCTCTCTGGCTCAGTGTTCATTCGTCTCTGCCTCCCTTTGGCCCGCTGACTGCACTACAATTACCAGTTATGCACCATGCTACAGCACCGCTTCTAACAGCCTAAGCTCCTGCTTACAAGCCTGCTCTCCAATTAGAGTGTGGAATTAACTACAAATGCCACAGGAGTGCTAGACATAAAACACACTGGAGAGCAGGGAGCAACCATCTGCATGGCTGTCCAATGAACTTCCTCTCAGCACAGAGCACAAACACTGCTGCAGCAAAACCACTGAAGGCTGAGCAAATATGGCGAGTATGTAACAGTTATGTCATTCATATCCACAAACACTGACTGTCTGTGTTTGACTTTGTCTTCATTACAAACAAGCACACGGCATTTCAAATGAAGATCAATCAATATCACTCTGTAAGAGCAAATATATCAGATGATATTAACATTATTGATAAGTATCCCAGAACACCAACAGCTCAACAGTTATTTAATGTAATGTGGAAATTACATTGGTTATAATGAAATTAATGTAATTTAATAATAAACCCAATGACACACAGTAAAGCTGTGAGATGAAGCAAGCCTGTATTATGAACACAAAGCTCATTATATTTTTGAGAAATTCTCTCAAAAACAGTCGTTTGGGATTTCTGTACTGTTATTTATTGGTCAACATATAGAAAAATATGTGATCTATAAAAAATAAACTGTATCATCCAGTTGTAAAATCCATCTCGTCAGGCTTCAATTTATGCGTTTGTGTCTGGACCAATCAGTGTCCTGTGAGGAGCTACTGGCAGCTAGGGGCGTGGCTTAGGTGTGTGGTGAGACAGAGAGGCAACTGTTTGTTCTAAACGACGTCTCCTGAAGAGGTTAGCATAGATGCTACAATAGTATCAGTTCTATAAGAACTGGAGAGTATTTCTTCATTAAAAGAAGAGAAAGAACAACACTGAAGGCTTTTCTCCATATAAAAGATTGTATTGCTCTTCTCCCAACCGGCTTCAGAAAGAGTTTGATTGACAGATGGTTCATCCAATCACCTGCCAAGTATTTGTTGAAAGTCCCTTTTCCAAACTGTTTCTAATGTGTCTGGTTAGCTGTATCAGTTCAATTGACAGTATGTTAACATTTGTATTCAATTCAGAACACCTCCCCTATTATCAAATGGGATAAAAGTGGGAAGCCCACTGCTCCCTGATACAGGGATGGGTCAAATGCAGAGAAAAATGTCCCCCTTAACTGGATAAATATAGTACAATAAATAAATAAAAATAAAAAATCCAATGCTCCTTAACATTCCTCATCTATTCACTATAAATACTATCTGAAACTGGCAGTACCATGTTTTATTAGCCTGTCCAGTCTCTATCCTATTACAGCTGCTGCAGCACAGACCAGCAGTCTCCGTTTCATCTCCTAGCTGGAACTCAGTTCCTAATTGTTACTTTATCGAACAATCTCAATGGACATAGCGCTACAGTAGTGTACTTGAGCAGAGCAACCTTCTGGTACTGTCTACAAAGTGAACAAGATGCCCTTTAGTGTGACCGGCCCCCAGCACAGGGTTCAATCAAGAACTCAGAGTTTGAGTGACATCAAAGGCAAATGGGAATATTAGAATTTAGTGCTTCATAACATGTTGTAAAATGGTTCATCATATGTTGGTTTCTATACAGGCATAGTTCATGAGCACAGGTTTATCTGAATGAATTCAGACACTGACTAAGGCTATTTTCCTGTGGAACTGTGCTATCGGTCGATACTAACTTAGAGTTGAGGCTCAATTCATGCAAACTGGTATTACCCAGGTAAATAGCTCTATACCTATGGGATCCATGTACGGAGTGGATTGATTGTTGATTGAATGATGACACATTCAATTATTTTAGTTTTTAACTCAAAACTTTCTTCTTCACCTAAAGCTGTTCTGGGACAAGACTCTAAACCAGTGATGTTGCCATAGAATCCCTGAGATGTGTATGCTGCAGACCTGCAATAGTTGAAGTGAGCAAACATTGCATTAGAGATGACCAGCTCAAGACACATCACTTCATCCTGTAAAGATAGCTTTGAAGCAGAAGTCCATCAAAATGACACATTGAGACCAATAAATGAGACCAGCTCAGCCTCCTTCACCCCTTATTCCTGCTGCAGTAAGGTGTGAGGCTCCGGAGCCTGACTGGCCTGAAGGCGGCTGGGTATCTGGGGAAGAGCATTTCAAAAAGCCAGGCAAAGTGAGTCTCAGGCTTAATTGGGAATTAGGAGAAGATTAATTAAGGCAGTGATTAACATTTGCACTAATCCAAGGGAGAGGAGGCCCCTTGTAATTCATTAGGCAGGCAGTCACTGTCTTTTATTGCTGCCTGCTGCATGCCGACTAAAGCATCCAATGTATCGCTGTGTGTGTGCGTGTGTGTGTGTGTTTGAGAGAGAGAGAGCCTTCAGAATGCATAGACTACTAGAATTGTTTCTGTAATCAGCTTTTAATAATGTCGAAATGAGTACCAGCCAAGCACATCCACTAAAAGTGTTTCTTTTGTTTCACTATTGAGGCGACTATGGCTTAGTGGAGAGCAGGGTTGTCCTTCACTCAAAGGATCAGCAGTTCGATCCCCAGCTCCGCTGGTCGCATGTCGACGTGTCCTTGGGCAAGACACTTGCCCATTGCTGTGCCTACGGAGTGTGTGTGAATGTTAGTTAGTCCTGATAGTGGGCATGGTAACCTACCATCAGTGTATGAATGGGTGAATGATGACATGTAGTGTGAAAGTGCTTTGATTGCTCGGAATAACTAGAGAAGTGCTATACAAGTACAGTCCATTTACTATTCCTCCACAGCTTTTAATGTACATGACTGTGATGTAGTGATGAAGCCAACAGTAAATGTTCACAAATATCACTCTATCTGTATATATGTTATAAAGACTCCTGTTGATGCATCTAACCCAAAGTCAGCCACTCACTGCAGTAATGCAGTATTCACTTTTACTCTGTTCCCCATATCCATGTTTACTTATTGTATGGTTTGACACTAGCATAAGATAATGCATTAACAATACACACTGCTGATGGTGCTGATGTAAAGAATGTGTGGTTTGTGGGGCTACAACATGCAAATACCAGTTTGATCTTTGAAGAAAATGTACACAATAGTGATTTCAAGTGGATGACATTGTCGTTCTTATACGCCTTTCTATACAAATGACTGGACAATGGACTTCCCTTGAGGACACACACCTGTGTTTAGAGGGTCACCTGACTGGCTAACTTGCTTCACCTGCAGCAAAATTGTATGTGATTTTGAAAACCCTCTACTGCCCAAATCTTCTGAACTCTGTGAACACAGTGAGGACAGATTATTAGGGTGAGGAGGACCCTGCCTAAACTACCACTCCTTAACTGGTGGTCTATAAGTGAAGAAAAAATGGTTGACGAAATCAAATTGAACATTGAAAATGACCTAATTAGGGCGAAGTGATTGAGGCGCTTGGTGGTGGACCACTGAATTTATTTAACTAAACGTACGCTCTTCACGTGTCACAAATAGTTCACTGATAAAAACACTATTAAGATGTCTGAGGATATTACAAAGATTTTACTATTTGTTTTTCGATGCTTGAGTTTAGAAACAGGTCTTAAAAATGTACATTTCAATAAATACTTTGCAGCCAAATCAAATTGTTTATAAGATATTCAACCTTTGTTTCATTGTTCATCAAGTTCTTCACAGGACTTGTACAAAGGCAATAAAGTAGTCCATGAATATGAGATATGAGTTTACAGGTAATTACACTTCCTCCTCCGCATTGAGGAGGTTGGTTTATGGTGTGTTGCTGGTTACACTAGTTGTCTTCTTGATTTTGCACAGTACGCCCTCTGGCTTTTTAAAAGAAAACTAATGAACAACGAGCATAAATGCCTTTATGTGTGCTCATAGCTCACTCAGCATCTGCGGAGGCTCGTGCTACAATGCAACGCACAAGTATAAACAAAGCTTGAGGCTGTAGGCATCCTCTCAATGATGTTTAGTATGTATAATGTTTACTGTGTTCATTATCACAGCTTTGCATGTTAGCACACATTTGTCTTCCACTCTGACACACTGCAATGCTCGTTTCCTCCCTGACGGCCCCATGTCTGTTTGTCCATGCCATTGCTGGGCTGTAGTCATCCCTTTGAATCTAGCCTGTTAAGCTCTACGCCCCCAAATTCGGGGGCACTTGGGCTCAGATAGTAGCAGATACCGTCGAAAAAAGTCCATTTATGCATGTGTACAATTTATGAATGTGTACATGTTATATACCAAAAAAAAATCTGGGCAATACAAACAATCTAAGCCATTTTTACAAACTCCAAACACAATTCTACACAACTAATATAATCAACTAGAAGATTTACCACAATAACACTTATTTTTTGCCATGACTCTGCGAGCTACACACTCCTCTCCGAGATACTATCACAAAGCTAACGGTTAGCACGGACAACCAAGATAGCAAAAAGCAAAAGAATTCCAGAGATATCTTCAGAATTTCTTTCCGTGAAACCATTACAAAGCTATGAGCAAACAACCACCAGAAGCACAAAACGCAATATCCATCATAATCATACAAGCTCCTTACTTTTTCGATGATCTCTCTAAAATGTTCCCGTGTAGAAACAAGGGTCTGTCTAACTAGGGGACCTGGGGGAAGGGTTTTGATTTTCGACGAATTGGTTCGTATGCTTCAGGCGGAGCGCTACATTTTTTAAATTCTGACTGGCTAACGATTCTGTCATGAGGGGTCTGTTCAATATAATGGACTCAGATGCTTCAAAGGAGGGTTCATTGACTGAAATCGACCAACCATAGGCTGAGCTATGAGACATAGACTGGAAGTCAGACAGAAAATCCCATGGATGACAGACAGAAACAGTCTCAGAGAGGATCCAGGCTCTCAAAATGATGCCAAACTGCTGTATTTGGATAGATTGAACACTATTAGTAATAGAAGAAGTGAAATATATAATTATATAGTATATAAAATTACAATGGAACAGCTGGAACAAAATTACATTTTGGCTGACCTCGCCTGACCTCTCTATACTAAAACCTCTCTAACTCTTGAATGCTCAAGTTAAAGGTGGGTACATGAAATACACCTCCTCTTCTCTTGGTGCTCTGCAAAAATGGAGAGTGCAAATAACGAAGAAAGAACAATAAAACTCAGCCAACTCAACAAAGGGACGGAGGAAAAGGGCACGCCAGGCAATGAAAGGCATGATCTACCATGATGGCCCTGTGATGGTTTAAAATGTCAGACATCAACTTATGACAGGTGAATTACAGAAGGACATGAAAGAGTAATGCTGAGATGAACGCATAATATGTTCTAACACGGGGATGAACATGTTAATATGTTGTAACACAGGGATGAACGCGTTAATATGTTTTAACACTGGGATGAACATGAATATGTTGTAACAGAGGGATGAACACGTTAATATGTTGTAACACAGGGATGAAAACGTTATTATGTTGTAACACAGGGATGAACACGTAAATATGTTGTAACACAGGGATAAAGGGATAAAAAAAGGAAACAAAATGAATGTTTTGGGTGTTTAGGTAAGTTAAACTATTGATTGTTCAATGTAAAGCCAAGATAATTTTCAATTGCTGGTCTGAAAGAATATGTGTTGTAATTGCTGTGTTAAGAAAACAGACAAATTTAGGGCATCGCTCCAATCTGGGTTCGTCACTGTCTAGTAGAATGTACTTCTTGCGAAATTTAAAGAGGTGAGACACAAGCAGAGAAGGTAACTCAACTCAGCACTTTGTCCATGTTGACCTGTTGTTTTGATGCATTCATTATAATATACATTTACACAACAATAAATCCATCAGTAGAATATTCTACTGTGCTGCTCTCACTTTCCATTTCTAACAATTATTTTTCTCATTCGTTAATAAATTCTATAGGCTTCTACTTTTCAGTTTTTCTTCATGGCTGTAAAGCTATCATCAACACTTCCTGCACCAGCGTTCACATTAAAAACTGTCCAGGAGCTCAAAGCAGGTTGAGCTCCTGGAACTCTAATAATCATTGTTGGCAAGCTGGCCTTATTTTTGTGTGTCAACAAATCATATATTTTTGTTCATTCTTTCAGGTCCCCTTGTCTGTCCCATCTAAAAAAAATCAATAAAAATGTATTCTTGCAGTTCCCAGTGCTTTTTAACAACATAACTATGTCTATGAGTGCTTGAGCAGCAATTCAACGGTAACTCAGCGACAATGTTGCTGGCAATGCCTGGCTGTTTCTTAGCCACTTGTAGTGCGAACACCGCATGAAATGACCGAGACAAAGTCACACTTGTGGAAAAAGAGACAAGAGAAGCAATCAGGATGGATAAAGGCAGATTGTGGCTGCAGTGTGTGTGCTAACACTGACATAGATGGAGAGCTACAGAGAGAACATACAAGGGGGATGTGGAAGAGAAATGAGCCTTTGTCCTGCATTTGATCCCTCTGTTTTAGAGCACAGATACAACTGGCTGGGTGCATTGATTATTCAGAGTGCAGAAAGTACAAGTGTTTAAGAATTTCCATTAGTGGAATTACAGAACCTCATCTAGAAATATTAAGTAAAACTGGTTTAATTTTCTGTTTTGATTCTGAGGGTTCCTTGCAGAAACCAATACCTGCTATACTTTCCAGCTGAAGTGACAGTCAGCTTTAAATGATGATGGTAAAGCACACCTGTACCTTACCTGTAGTTGCTTGTGGTGCCATCCCAAGTTTCGTCAAACAATTTTAATGTTCGAGTTCTTCTAAGGTCAACCTTCCAAATTAATACATCAACCACTGCATCATTCTCTCTGTCATGAACCTACTTCTAATGAATCTGAACCACCAGATCAAATGCACAGAAATTCTTATGCAATAATAGTAGCGACAATGGAAACAAGATTTCAGTGTATTGGAGGTACAATCTAAGCCACATTTGACAAAAGAACATGTCCTTGTCAGGCAAGTCCAAAATAATATTTGTCAAAAACATAGTTCAGAGTTCAACAAAAAAACATTTTTTTGAGAATTCAGCAATAAACAACAAAATAAATTAAATTGATTGGTGCAGTTCTGCTAATACCCCATGAGTAACTCCTCTTCCCAAACAAATTCTCTGTTAAAGCGAATAAATTTACACCTCCAAAGTTACACCTCCAGTACCGGGGAATTGATAATCTCCATGCACACAGGATAGAAGTGCCTGGGCAAAGTTTCCTGATTTGAGGTTCAGGTTTCTTATTATGTAGCTCGGGGAACCCGTGACCACGGTCTATAAGAGGAAGCAAGGGGTGGGACAAGGAAGCTACTAAAAAACACAGTGCTAAATGGACTCATCTCTTCTTTATCGCCTCTTCTACAGTGGTACAGTGCGCCGCCATCCTGTTCTTGACGTCAGTATAAAAAAGAAGCGGGGCGGATTACTAAGGTGTGACTGGGTGTGAAAATACATTACATTACATTACAGTCATTAATAGGCAGACGCTTTTATCCAAAGCGACTTACAATAAGTGCATAAGTGCAATAAATAATATTTATATTGAGAGAAAAAATACAAAATAATAACAATAATAACAACAATAATAACAATTAAAGCTGCGAGCTGCGATGAACGGGCCCTCGCATCCTCCCGCACGTCGGGGGTGCTAGCGGGACTCCAACATACGTGGCTGAGAACGTCTGCGACAGTCACACAACGCGTCTGAGTCCGATGGGTTTTTTTCTGCTTGGACCGTGTGACGCAGGGAATGATGCTATGCAAATAGTCCACCGCTTCTTGTATCTGCTGTGTGGCGCTACACAACATGCGCAAACATGCATTATGTTGCTCGATATGAACTGTAAACCACATTGTGTAAAAGTCATGTAAATCGGATGCTGTTTGTCAGAGAACGCAGATTTCCTTTGGCCAGCAGGTAGCGCTGTGAGTATTAGTGAAAATTAGCTTGTGGACATCCTCAGGCCATCAGTGTTATCAAGCATGGGAAGTTTGGGAGCGTTTGGAACAAGTCCGGCTGAGTTACATCAAGTTTTTTCATGGGGAATCACGTAAAGTAGCCGCCCGCCACGGCTACACCAGTCAATCAAACGTAAAGCTTTTGATAACTTTTAATCACAAAGGTCTTTAGATTGCACTGACCAAATTTGAAGTGGATCTGAAAAACTCCCTAGGAGGAGTTTGTTAAAGTATAGCACCTAGAAATGGTCAAAAATGAATGGAAAAGTCACACAAAGATCAAAATTGCAGACTTCCAGTATGGTTAACAGCATAGTCTCAAGATACTTTTTTTTTAATTTACATGTGGTACATGTGCCTACTAAATTTCATACATGGGGCTGGGGCTGCTTGGTTAAAAATTTGCAGGGGGCGCTATCAAGGCAATTTATAACGGCCAAGCCAAAAATCCACATGAAATCTGTATTTGCATCACCTATGACATATGTACAAAGTTCCATGAGTTTTTGAGTATGCCAAGTTACAAAAAAATGTATCCAAAGGAGCTTTCCCGATTCTCTCTTACAGTCAAACGTCCGTCTCCTGAATCAAATAAATCATCTAAGCAACAAATCCATATACTACTTAATGGCGATCTAGCAATAGCTTGTCTTAACAACTGGTTTCAAATGCACAGCTAACAGTATGAAAGCAAAGCTAATAATTATGATGCTAATGCTAACAGCTACTAGCGATTTAGCCACACAACTTGTTTTACACTATAACATTTAGTCACAGTATAGAAAATAATTCACAAACTCGTATTTACCTCTTGTATATCACAACAGTCCAAACCACAGATTAACTGGTCGTCAGCCATTAGGTTATGAACATTATTGCACTCTCACAATAGTCACTGTTCACTTGATGGTGATAATTCGCTTCTCCATTTCTCCAACACACTAAACCTGGCCGCATACGACTAAGCCCCACCCCTCTACATGAGTATGGGCTTGGATTGGCTGTTAGTTTACAGGACAAGCCAATTAAACAAAGTCAAAACAAAGATTGACATATCATACTGCTACACAAGTTAGGCTGTTAGGGAGAACACGTTCTGAATCATGTACCTATCAAACAAACTATGCTCATTTGCATGAACTGCAACTTTTGAACTTTGAGTCTCTTATTGAAATACATTTTATCCACCCATATCTATTTTTACCCATACTTGTACAGTTTTAACTTGGTTTTAGAAAACTATTTATATCCTGATGTCTGAATTAATTTTTAACAAGGGCTACACCAATATTCTTCTAGTTCCTGTATCCACTATGTGGCGCTAGAGCACACATGCAAACATGCATTATGTTGCTCTACATCAAGTCCATATCAAGTGTAGACATGTAAATGACATGTGAATCGAATATTGTTTGTCAAATAACGCAGATTTCCTTTCGCCATGAGGTGGCGCTTTGACTTGTATGGAAAATTGGCTTGTAGACATCCTCAGGCCATGACTGGTATCAAGCATGGCAAGTTTGGGACAGATTTGAACAAGTCCAGTGGAGATACATCAGCTTGCTCTTTCATGGGGAGTCATGTAAAATGGCCGCCACACCACGGCTACACCATTCAATGAAACGTAAAGAATTTGATAACTTTTAATCACAAAGGCCTTTAGATTGTACTGACCAAATTTGAAGTGGATCTGCAAAATTCCCTAGGAGGAGTTCGTTAAAGTATAGTGCATCAAAATGGTCAAAAATGAATGGAAAATTCAGACAAAAATCAAAATAGCAGACTTCCAGTATAATTTAGAGCATAGTCTCAAGAGACTTTTTTAAGTCTCCATGTGATACATGTACCTACTAAATTTCATACATCTAGGCAGCGACTCTGCTGTCCTGATGTCAGTGGAAAGTTCATTCCACCACTGTGGGGCCAGGACAGAAAACAGCCGTGACCGGATCGATCGGCCACCAGGACCTCTGAGCGACGGGGCAACCAATCACCCCGAGGCAGCAGAGCGAAGTGGTCGGGCGGGGGTGTAGGGCTTGACCACGGCCTGGAGATAGGAAGGAGCTGTTCCTTTCACTGCCCAGGCTAGCACCAGAGTTTTAAAATGGATGCGATGATGAAGAATCATCAATGTCTTAAGGCTTTCCTCAGAAAATCTGAGGTCCATCAGATCAACTGGCTAGGAGGAGTACATCAAAGTATAAAACGTGTAATTTCCTTTTGCCAGTAGGTGGCGCTATGACTTTGATGAACATTTTGGCTTGGAAATGTGCTCAAGCCTGAAATAGCATTATGCACAACAAATTTTGGGCAGATTGGACAATGTACCTTGGAGTTACAACAACTCCCTCTTTCATAGCGAATGGCACAAAATGTGAGCAAAGTGGGCGCACGCCGCGTCAAGGTCGTTCAATGAAAACTCACCATTTTGAAACATTATCATCACAATGGTCTTTAAATTGTCCTGACCAAATTTGATGTTGATCGCATAAAGTCTGTAGGAGGAGTTTGTCAAAATACAAAGCCTGAAAACGGGAAAAATGGCCAAAAAGAGCTAACTACTGTAGCGTCTCCTAGTGGCAGAAGGAAATGAAAATGTGAGGGTACATTACAGATTGCTATGTGGACATTTGCCTCAAATTTTGTGATGATAGGCACAATGATTTTAAAGTGAGGTTGATCGATGTACAGAGTGACGTCCCTTATAAGTTCATTGGTCCATAACTTCTTAACGCGATAAGTTATCAACAACTTTTTGAGGGGGTTTTGATGAAATTGAATGAATAATGATCCACATCAAATTTGGTAGCAATCTGACACAGCGTTTAGGAGCAGTTTGCAAAAATGTGTTTTTCACAAAAGTCAAAGGGCGGAAATCTGAATGGACGGAGCTTCATGATTAGAGTGTATTGATTGTAGAGCAAATTCAAGTGAACATGTGTGTCAAATTTCAAGTCAATCGGACATATCGGGTGAAGGGCGTGGTCTCTTAAGCTGTAGGAGGCGCTAATGAGCCATTTTTTCATACCACAACAATGGGACCCATAAAATCTCAAATTGTCACGCAGCCCTGATACGCCTGCCAAATTAGGGGAGTTTTTGAGTATGATAAAGCCCTGAAAATGCGATTTAAGAGGCGAAATAATAATAATTCTTTGAATTTCAATAGGGCCTTCGACCCGACTTCGTCGTGCTCAGGCCCTAATAATAATAATAATAATGGCAGATCGCCAGAAAGGGACTTATTGTTAATCAAGATGGCGCCATGCTAGTGGCAGCCTGTTGCAGAAGCTTCCTGTGTTTGTTTTAATTTGTTCTTTTTTCACTTTTTTCTTCTCTTCTGTTTGTTTTTTCGAGATAATGTGCATATTATGCTTCATACTATTCCTTGTTGTTAGACCTCCGAACCATCCATGGGGAAAGAGCTCTTTCAGCTGAATTATCATTCGTGTCTGTTCAATAAATATATTTTTTTTATATATTTAAGAGGAACTGCGGAGAAGACGGCGGGGCCCAGAGAGAGTACCATGAATGCAGTGTCATGTGTTTCACCGAGACATGGCTTCACTCGCATTTCCCGGACCACAGTGCGGCCGTACCCGGCTTCAGGACTGTTCGGGCAGACAGAAACATTGTTCAGAGCGGTAGGAAGAAAGGTAGTGGGATTGCAATGTATGTGAACGAGAGGTGGTGCAATCTCGATCATGTGTGTGTGAAGGAACGCTTCTGTAGCCCGGACATTGAACTTCTAGCCGTGGGGATGCGTCCGTATTATTTGCAGAGGGAGTTCTCATCCGCCATTGCTGTGTTTGTTCCTCCATCAGCTGACACAGAGGCAGCAGTGGACACCATCCACTCCACTGTGTCTAGACTGCAGATTCAACATCCTGGTGCATTTTTGGCAATTACTGGAGACTTTAACTTTTTTTTTTTTACAGGAATAAGAATATTTATTGAAATGGTGCAATATTTACAGGTCACTTTAACATATCCATTTTCAAAATACTAATCTTGGCAGTTGGCCGTGAAGGACACTTCCGTAACAAGAAAAGAAAAAAAACAAATCAAGGCTGCAGGCACCTTTTAAGCCCAGTTAGATCTTAAACTACTTGTTTGTATCGTTGAGCCAAAAATAAAAGTAGTTGACCTGTTTGATTATCTTCATAAGAAGCCACTTTTTGGGTTTAATCTTCACCGATGTTTGTTGGAATGACAGTAAAATCGGCCCACACTGAAACACAGAAGTACCAGACTGTATTTGAACACACCGCGACTACGGTTACATGCAAGACTTTCATTTCACCGTTGATCCATTCGCGGTTATTTTGCATCGGTTTCATGAGGTCATGTTCATTGAAAATAAGAGGATCCCGTTCAGTCCAATGCCTGTGGTCGGCTGCATGCGACAAGCACCCCGCAGTCACCCAAACACAAAAAAAAGAATTCAGTCTATCTGGTGGAGGAAAGTGAAAGCGACCGGAACATTGATAAGAGCAGATACGGTTCTGTCACCGCAGGGCGCTGAAAGCAAACAGTGCAGCTTTGGAAATGCAGAAACTGAGAACACAATCTCTACTTTTGGGTGTGACTTTTCTCTTTTATACAGTATCAAAATAATGGAAAGAGGCAAATGTGTTTTGGCAAATCAGCGTTCAGTGAGAAATCACAGCTTTTTGAAATGTTTCCAATCGTTGCTTCACTGAAGCACAAGTCCAGTTCAACAGCAGCAGCAGCAACAACAACAACAACAACAACAACAACAACAAAAGGCTTTTTAAAGGCAAAGGTCAAGCGAGATTATTCCTCACATACAAAATCATCTGCACGCAATATTAAGGCGCATTTCAGAGAAATCACAGCCAAAGCAGGCGAGCGTGGAGATTTTTTCGAGCGCGGCGTATCAAAAATAAACCGCTGACAGAATAATACACGGAAAATAACGAAGGATAAAAATCGTGCAGTTCTCAGACGTGCTCTTGTTACAAAAAGGGGAAAGAAAAGAAAGAAAAAAAAAAAACCTCTGTTGTTTGGCACACTACGACTCCTATCATGCAGATTTTGGCATTTCATAAAACTATCATAAAGGTCCATAAGGCACACGTCTTTCTTATACCGCTACCCTGAAACAGTTCGCACTATTTTTTGATATTCCAATTGCATAATTGCAAGACTTTTGAGCATAAAAGTGTCTCTCATTCATTTAAATAAACTAGATGTAAACAAAAGTTGAAATGGAATGGCATCATTAGAAGATATGATAAAACATAATTTTATAGCAATCCTATCTTCTCATTCAAAAAAACAAAACAAAACAATATATATATTTATACCTATGCATTTTGTCAGGTATGGGTGAGATGATTATGGTGCTTTTTGGAGACTTTAACCACACCACACTGGATAAAGCACTGCCAACTTTTCACCAGTATGTTGACTGCCCCACAAAGAACAATACAACTCTGGATCTTCTGTATGCTAATACCATTGATGCATACAATGCTACTGCCCTTCCCCCTTTGCAGTGGTGGGCCGTGTATTTTATACCTGGGCCTTCAGTGCTGTTCTAATACAGTTGAACCACCTCCCAATAACCTCATTATGACACCACAGCTACAGGTTATTATTTGTTTCATGTAAAAACCAGTGAAATAAAATGTTACATGAAGCTCAACACCTATGAGGGCTACAAATACACTAACTGCAGAGTGCAGATACATGAATACGCGCAAAATTATAAAGGATGCAGGTCTGTCACTACAACGCAGCATGACGAGATGCTTCGTCATTAACAGACAATGCATATAGTCAAAATCAATGTAATTAACACAATGACAAGAACAAACTCGCAAGAACCAGTCACATATTTATATGACAACAAAGCAGGTAGAATAACATAAAACCCAAATAACACGATTCAACAGTCCTCTGCACAATCCAGAAAAACTGGGGCGCTAAAACACGCATTCCACCACACACTAAAGAGCACGGGCCATTCAAATATTATTCACATCAGAGGGAACAATATTAACCATATCATGAAAATGACTCAATAGAAAAATTAACACAGTAGTAACGCTACTGCAGATGTAAAAAAACACAAGTAGTTCACTTACCAAAGCTGCTGTTCTCTATTTAAAGACAAAGTCCATCCTCCTTTCTTTGATTACAAAGAGGTCAATACTACGGTTGTACAGTACATCGGTGCGGTTCAGTTCCAGCAAGAGGTCCTTCTTGATTGCCATGGACACCAGTGATGACAGTCAAGCCTCCCCAGTTGTACTTCTTGAATAATGCGTTTGAGGGCTGAAAATGTCTGCTCAACAGAGGCAGTTGATATTGGGATTGTCACCGCCAAACATGCCAAAATGCTAAAAATGTAATTTCACATAAAAACTTCTAACATATTGTTAAACTTTATCTCTACTACTACAAAGTTCTGCTAGCTTTCACAACAGTCACGCTAGCCCACTGACCAATCAAGCAGCACGTTAATGATGATGTACTTGGCTAGGCCAGCTAGAAGCTCTGGCACATCAAAGAATATACGCCCAACTCGTCAAACTAAAAATCTGATTGGTTGAAGACTATGACAATCAACAATATTGTTCCCATTTACTTAAACTGCAAATGGATTCACTTGTAATTCTGAAGGCCTCCGGGCAGATTTCTTTTACTTAGAGAGAGCATAGGGGCAAAATCTCATTGGATAAAAGCTCTACTTACAGTTTTTTTCAATCGCTAACAAGCGCTTACCCATACTTCAGATACTTTTTCTAAACTCTTAACACAGACTCACACCTACAAACCACAATTGGCGAAATGGATAATTTTCTTCTCAAAAACACATTTTGTTAAATATATACTAACTCTTCATTTCAAAATAGAACACATCTTTCTCTGCACACACTAACTTTACCAAAACACTGGAAATCTGACTCAAAATGAAATTATTCTGTCAAAGAATAACTCTTGTTTTCACTTCACAAGGTCCTTCCAGTCAATCAAAGTACACCAGGTTTCAAAATACTGGCTATTGCTGACATTACAAAAACTGCATAGACTTTTATGTTTCAGTTTTACAGGTATTTGCATGCAAAACATGCAATCCACTGTTTTTACACTAAATTTCTTGGTTGGGAACTGTATGTCCACATGTAATGTTCACATTCAAAAGCATTCCAGTAAAAACCAAATCAGTTTTTTTTTCCCTTTACTGTTTACTACAGGAGGTACAGTATAAATACTGTTTACTGTATGATAGAACAGAAAAAGTTTTACAGTATTGCTTACAGTGAACAAAATATCCATGAAACACACAAGAGCATTCTGAACAAAAAAACAACCGCAAAAAGCCCAGATAAAAAGGGGGGGAACTAAAAAAAGGACTTCAAACCATGTTGTTATTGCTTGCGAATGATGGAAAGCCACATTGTCCCAGGTGATTACAAAGGTCCTCATGTTTTCACCCTCCTGATCCTGCTCTGGAACCAGGCGCTGGTGGAGATCATTGAGAAAGGCAAGGAGGCGCTCGGTATTGTAGGGTCCAACCTGACATCTGTGAAGGAGTAATCCTGCATTTGCAATTGCTGCACACATGGTAATGTTTGCCCCTCTCTGTCCTGGCACATAAACTGTGGCCCTTTTTCCAATGACATTTCGTCCACGTCGACACCTTTTGGCCAGATTGAATCCTGCCTCATCTATGTATATGAATTCATGAGGGGCCTGGTTGGCCTCCAATTCCATAACTCTCTGAAACAAAGTTTATGTAAATCATGTCATTACTGTATACCATACTGTACTGTAACCTATTACTGTGTAGGTTACCTACTTGAAAAGTGCAAAGCTTATAGAACTGGACATTGAATTGAATATACACTATACCTGGACATATTGTCGTCGTAGCTCCTTGACTCTCTCACTGTTCCTCTCAAAGGAAACAGTGTAGAGCTGCTTCATCCGCACTCTGTGTTTGGACAATGTCCGCGTAATGGTTGTGAGGCTGATGCTATCGATATTGTCAAATATCCCATGGTCCTCCACAATTCTACTTTGAATTTCATGCAGTTTTATTGCATTATTTGCAACAACCATTTCTACAATGGCAAGCTCTTGATCATTAGTGAGGAGCTTTCCTCTTCCCCCAGAGGGAGGAAGACGTTGCATTCTTTAGAGGGACAAAAAATTCAACATATGCATTACTGTATGGCCTTATTGACATGTCAAGTGAGAATAGAAACAATCCATGTAAAATGCAATACTTACCTGTTGGTTTGTTGAAAGATGCGTATAATGGAGGCAACCGTTGACCACCTCAAATTGGGCTGCACTCTTTCACCAGCCTCTCTTAGTGAAAGACCGTGGTTGATTACATGGTCAATGATAGTGGCACGAATTCCATCACTGATTACTGTTCTTGCAGCCCTTGGAATGCCACCACCACGCATTCTTACACCTCTACCTTGCCCTCTCCTTGGGCCTGCTCTTCTCCCTGGCCCTGCTCCTCTCACTGCACCTGCACCTCTTACTGCATCTCTCACTGCTCCTGCACCTCTCACTGCTCCTCTCACTGCTCCTCTCACTGCTCCTGCACCTCTCACTGCACCTCTCACTGCTCCTGCACCTCTCACTGCACCTCTCACTGCTCCTCTCACTGCTCCTGCACCTCTCACTGCATCTCTCACTGGGCCTGCTCTTCTTCCTGGGCCCCTTGCTCTTACTCTTCCTCGTCCAGACATTACAGTGTTTGTCTTTTTCTGTTTCTGTTTCCAAAAACATCACTCCTCAAAGTCCTCCTTTTACTGTATAAGTAATGCCACTGAGTCTAAGCCAGACTGGAATCAGCTGTGGTTTGCCCAATTTACCCAACATAAATCAGCTGTGTGTCAATTATTCAATTGTTTGTTTATTATCAGCTGAGATATATTGTTTTAGAACTGATATCATTGCAGAAGAGGTTTTTAGACTGTATCTAAGGTTTGGAATATTGTTTTTGCCATTGTGGGATGTTGTGTGTTAACATTCGTAAATAATACAAAAACAATCCATAATTTTGTTGGGAGGTATAGCTTGTCTGTTAAGAAAATGTAAGCATTGTGGAAATGTGTTCACTGACTGCATATTGTTTGAAAACAACATGAAATGTGTGAATGGTATGGCCACAAAAGACCGATGCTGTGCTAATTGTGTTTAGAGTTTTGAAAATGTGACCACTGGTTGGACAAACGCTTGGTAGCGCCTGAAAAAAACTGTAAAACAAGCTGCGCTGGAAGCAGTGCAACTGAGGAAGACAGTAGCTATGCAATGAGATAATAAGCTAATGGGAAAAAATGGTGGTCAAAGGAGGCTAATAACGCCCTGCAGAACTGCTTTGAGTCGACGGACTGGGATGTGCTCTGTGGACCACATGGGGAGGACATCAACAGCATGACGGACTGCATCATAGAATACATTATATTCTGTGAACTGTAATGTTCAGAAATTTCTCAAACAGAGGGGAAGAAGGCCATAGAGGAGAAGAAGGCCACTGAGGAGAAGAAGCAGCCCCCCCCCCCTCGTTGTTCCATCAGCAAGCAGGGCAGGAGTCAGCAGGTCCAGGTCAAAATCAAAAGTATTTAATATTGTTAACAGAAGCCAAAACAATCACAAACCAAATTACACTATCGATAGTAAAATATTTCAAGAAATATGAGACCTCGTTCACACCACAGGACAGATTGATGTATCTGCCCCATGGTACAAAGGAAGTCTGATTCTCTCCGGGGACAAACAGCTCCTTTGTCCCTCCAAAGTCTCATACATCACATTCCTTAGCCTATCGATCAGCTCCACGATTGGCTGAAGTCCATCCAATGAGCTCCTCCTTGGATCCTGACCCATTGTCCTGAGCAGACACCTCAGTCAACTACGTATACTTCCCCCGCAGGTTCACACCTCACATTCCTCAAACCCCCTCTTACAGACTCAATATACATTCAATGACCACACTCCTTGGTTTAACACTAACCCTATGTAAACACACTGGGACACATAATACCCAGCACTAGGAATGCTTTAAAACTTAAATTTCTCACAGAACACACCACCATACCATTCCGGACAGTACACTGCTTCCCCAACAACATGCCATGGATCACCAGTGAAAGCTCTTCTTAATAAAAAGAAAGCAGCCTTCAGCCGGTGGCTCTGTGAGAATCACTTTCTTTGATTTCTCCAGTGCATTCAACACCATCCAACCACTGCTGCTGAGTGAGAAGCTGCGGGTGCTGGGGGTTAATGTGTCCACCGTCTCCTGGATCACTGACTACCTCACAGGTAGACCACAGTTTGTCCGACTGGGCCATGTGCTGTCTGATATGGTGGTCACTGGTACTGGAGCTCCAAAGGGAACTGTTCTGTCTCCCTTCCTGTTCACCTTGTACACCACTGACTTCCAGTACAACTCAGGATCATGCCATCTGCAGAAGTTCTCTGATGACTCTGCAGTGGTCGGGTGTATAAGGGACGGACGGGAGGAGGAGTACAGTAGTAGTGGCAGTAGTAGATGACATTGTGGAGTGGGCCGGTAGAAATCACCTGCTTCTGAACGTGGCCAAGACTAGAGAGATGGTGGTTGACTTCAGAAGGAAGATGACGGCTCCACAACCACTGAGAGTTCTGGGAGAGGATGTGGACATGGTGGAGGAGTACAAGTTCCCGGGTGTCTCCATCAACAACTGACTGAGCTGGAAGACCAACATCAACGCTGTGTACAAGAAGGGGATGAGTCAACTCTTTTTCTTGAGGAAACTTCGATCCTTCAATGTGTGCAGCAAGATTTTGGAGATGTTCTATCAGTCTTGTGATGTGTGTATATGATGCTGTCCCAGAAACATGAGGACAGCAGATGCTATAACAAAATATTGTAGAGGATGAAGTGCATAGATTTTTTTCCTGATCTCCATCAGTGGGGCCAAAGATCTGCCCTTTTGTTTTGTGGACTGTAAAATGGCATTTATATCGCGTCTTTCTAGTCGTCTGACCACTCAAAGCACTGCCGCCCATTCACATTCACACACGCTGCCATACAAGGTGCCAGCTGCCCATTAGGATGTAATCTAATCATTCACACACTCACACACTAATGGCACAGCCTTCAGGAGTAATGTGGGGTTCAATGTCTTACTCAAGGCCACTTGAACATGCTGGAGGAGACACTGGAGGACCCAGGGATTGAACTGCCCATCTTCTGATTAGAGGATGATCCACTCTACCACAGTAGTCACAGCGGGGAAGCTCCCAGCTACTAAAAATATGTGCTTCATTAGATCTCATACATAATGAGTTTACATGTCCAGAGGGTACAATGGGTCATTGAGTTTGTTACTCATAATTTGTGTGTGTGCGTGTGCATGTGTTAGAGGAAGAGAGGACAGTCAGTGAGACACACGTATCTTTGACTGATTAGTTGTCCTGCAAGTGAAGTGAGGACACAGTGTTGTAGGGCAGGAGTATTGATGTTAAAGTCTGAATGTACCTCTGTGTGTGTGTGTGTGTGTGTGTGTGTGTGTGTGTGTGTGTGTGTGTATGCGCAGCTAGAGGCCCAACCCAGCCCACAGGCTAGCCACAAGCAGGCCAACCTCAGCCCAAAAGAGGCAGGAGATGCAGCCAACATAAAAAAAAGCATTGGTAAAAATAAAATATAAAATGGAGCCACTTCCTGGTTAAATATATATTATTAGATATATCTGACAATGAAATCAACACTGAAGTCAAATATGAAACCTTATTTAACAAATCAAAGCAGTGCACTTGATTTACTGCCCTGGACCCGGATTACTCATAGGAATTAAATGCACATGGGTTATTGGATTATGGACATCAAGTTGTTGGATGTATCTTCTGAATTTTATGCAGGAGATCGATTAATGTTCACCTTTTTCTTAACCAGAACCATATCTTCCTCTAATCTTACCTATACTGTAGTTACCATACACAGATATTGTTGAAAGACAGAATATTAAAAACACTCACACTAAGGAGAATCAGGGTTGCTATGTCCATTTATAGTTATAGCAATGCAGATTGCAGAGGCTCTTCATCAGCACTAAGATCAAGGGAGTCCACTTTGACTCAATTTGCAACGGCAACCATTCCATTACCGACAGCGTTATACATTCTACATACAGTCCACACCATTATAAATTAGATATTAGATCTGACACCCCTTTTGGCAGGACAACATGATTCGTCATTGCCTTCTAAAATTAATATAGATATTCATATGAGAGTTTCCTGATCAGTCACCATTAAAGGTAAGGTTTAGGTTGGTTTAAGAAAAAAAATAAAAAACTTGATAAGGGTTAGATGAAGATGTGGTTCTTTAAAGTTTGAGAACAATCATGGTCGTGGTTAATAAAACAGTGTTGACTGTTTGTAGGACACTTTAAATAAACAGTGGTCACCCTTGTCAAAGTCTGATGCTTTTTCATCCTATCCTCCTGATATCAATATATATCAAAATATGGTAAATGTATCCATTGTAAACTACTATGTACTACTACGAGCACCGAAAACAGACAAGTTTGGAAACGCTCCCAAGGACGGATAAGTTTGAAAAATCCGGAATTGCTTTGTTGTGTGGACGGCGTAAACGCATAAGTTTGTAAACAATCATGTGTTCACTACTTGATTGGTTCTTAGCAGTCACGACGTGTCCTGATTCCCTGAATATCGATCGACTACCAAGTTAATTCAACATGGATAACTGATTACAGGTGTTGCTGACCTTATTGTCTTAACTAGCAGCTGTTCAGTTAAAGTCTGCATTTTTGCGGAGGATGCAGCTGTTATTGTAGCATTAATGAGTGGTGTTATCAGACCTACGGCTTTGAGCAGGACGGACACAAAACAGAGGACTTTCCTTTTCTTATTATTGTTTATTATTGTTATTATTTCTTAACTATTGTGACGTCCACACATATAAACTATAAAGGAACAAAACATGAATTGCTCTCCAGTAGGACAGAGACTTCAGCCACCAGCAGAGCTACAAGTGAAAACAGACAACAACAAAACTGAGAGGGAACAGTGAGATTGGATTATGGACCCATAATCTAGTAAACTATTATGTGTAAGTGTTAATATTAAATTTAGTTTCACAAACTTAGTTCAGGAACAAGGACCACGGCCAGAACACGGCTCATTTCCTGTGCACAAGTATTTAAGCACAATGAACCCGTTCACTTCCTCTTCGGCTCTGCTTTCACACGACGTACGACAGATGCTCTCTGACTCAGCTTCAACACGAAGTACGACATACGAGCAAACGCTCTCTGATTTCAGCTTCATCATGAAGTACGACATACGAGCAAATGCTTTCTGACTCAGCTTCAACACGAAGTAAGACATACGAGCAAACGCTCTGATTACAGCTTCTACACGATGCACGACAGACAACAACCAAACTTCGACTTGGCTTCAATACGATGTACGACAGAAAAGCAAAATCTTAAAACCGCTTACCTTTGCTCAAAGGCTCTTTCTCAACCCTTCCGGACAACCAGCCTTGTCCCGAAGTCCCATAGTTCCCTCCTCCTCTCACCACGCTTTGTTGCCAGCAACCTCGGCTGCGTGTAGCCATCCACGTTCCCCGCTGCTCTCGATAACCATTCTCCATCAACTCCGAAGTCGTCCGCCCCCACCTTTCAACAGCCCGGGGGGAGATCCCGGTTTCGGCATCAGACCCCTCGAACTTAATCCCCCCATCCTTTCCCCTACACCCCCACGCCGCTCTCCCGACTGCCGGAGATCCAGGCTTTCGAACGACGGCCGAAACCACCGCGATTCACCATTCCGACGCTCTGACAGTCTCTTCATATTCCACTTCTCCGAGTGGACAGTTCTCTCAAACGAAGAACACAATCACCCAATGCAACACGCCTTTGCATCAGTCTGCTTAAAAAAGCACAACTTTCCAAACTATTGTAACCAAGTGGAACTGACGGGGAGAAACGATTGAGTCTGCCGGACCGGTTATGGAGTGCACGGGCCCTGATTAGGTGAAAAGATGCACCTGCTGGCAAATCGTGTTCTTTCTCTTTCTCGCCGCCGTCACGAGCGGTGTGCCGAGAGCCCGTTCTTTGTCTCCGCCGCCACGAGCGGTGTGCTGAGAGCCCGTTCTTTGTCTCCGCCGCCACGAGCGGGTGTGCCGAGAGTCCGTCCACTTTCTCTCTCGCAACGAGCGGAGACGTAGTGTGGGGTGCATTATAAGGTTGCGTCGGGAGCTCAGTGTCTGGGAGGCATCCTGTACAGAGGTGACGGCGTGTGTTTGGGGGATGGCTGGTTTCAGGTATGTATTTATAGTTGGGTGGTTTTTCTTTATGTCTTTGGGTGTTGGAGGAATTGGGTATAGCAAAGTGTGTGATGTTGTATTTGTGTTTTATAGAGTTTCCTGAGCCGTACACCCAGTTGTAGCTGGGGGGGGAATCCAAGTGGGGGTGGCTGGTTTGCTGGACAGCCGGTGGGTTGAGGTAGCTTCTTTTTGGTTTGTTTTCGGTTTGTTGACAGTTTTTGTGTGATTAATTGTTTTTGTTTTATTTATTTCCTAGTTAGTGGGACACTGCCTTGGTCTTTTGTTTCTTTTCTTTTTCTTTAAGTTGTTTGTGGTGCCTATCCTGGCACATGGTCTGTGAACTCTTCCTGCCCACCAAACCAGCTGTCACTGGCTAAACCAAATAGTTGTTGTACTAATAAAGTTTGCTATTTTAATAACAACGCTGCCTCTTGCATGTACATGCCTTCACGGTGTTTGAACCGGGTCTCTGTGGCAACGGGGTGCTACAGTTTGGCACTGTGAGTAGGGTAAAGTTAGCCAGTGACAGCTGGTTTGGTGAGCAGGAGGAGTTCACAGACCATGTGCCAGGATAGGCCACTAACTAGGAAATAAATAAAACAAAAACAATTAATCACACAAAAACTGTCAACAAACCAAAAAGAAGCTACCTCAACCCACCGGCTGTCCAGCAAACCAGCCACCCCCACTTGGATTCCCCCCCAGCTACAATTGAGTGTACGGCTCAGGAAGCTCTATAAAACACAAATACAACATCACACACTTCGCTATACCCAATTCCTCCAACACCCAAAGACATAAAGAAAAACCACCCAACTATAAATACATACCTGAAACCAGCCATCCCCCAAACACACGCCGTCCCCTCTGTACAGGATGCTTCCCAAACACTGAGCTCCCGACGCAACCTTATAATGCGCCCCACACTACGTCTCCGCTCGTTGCGAGGGAGAAAGTGGACGGACTCTCGGCACAACCGCTCGTGGCGGCGGAGACAAAGAACGGGCTCTCGGCACACCGCTCGTGGTGGCGGAGACAAAGGACGGGCTCTCGGCACACCACTCGTGACGGTGGCGAGAAAGAGAAAGAACATGATTTGCCAGCAGGTGCATCTTTTCACCTAATCAGGGCCCGTGCACCCCATAACCCAATCATTTCTCCCCATCAGTTCCACTTGGTTACATTATTAAAGCACTCGCAGCACAACTCTCCAAGCCTCCAGAGCACTTCCGGGTTTCCCCGCACCACGTTAGGCGTGCGCCGATGACATCACACTGCCGAAGATGCCCAGCGATCTACATCAGTCCCTCCAGAGGGCCAGGTTGTATACCACCCACTTCAAGCTCCCTCTGTGCCAGAGACATCAAACCTTGCAATGTTTTTCCCCAAACTTCACTATTAACCCAGGCATGTGGGTATGACTGCCAAACGCAACAGACCCTGCTTCACTTGTGGTAATTCCATACTACATCCAACACTACCGGCCACAGCCAGAATCTACAAATCGAGCATCAAACCGGCATCAGGAAATCTTCTTTCACAGCCAGAGTCACTACGGCACGGAACAACTTCCAGCGACACAGTCGACAGCCCTTCTCTAAAACACATTCAAGGCTAACAGCAGATCGGAAGCAGCATCCAAACTTGCACAACTTCACTTTCCCCTACTGAACGCCGTATCTCTGACTCCCGCACGTAGTTTAACAGATATTTAATCGCGACTTGTCCTGAAAAGGATCGATTCAAAACCTCGGTACCAGCCTCGTTACCCTAACCGGCTACCTATCAACCGTACTAAAGATCTTACATTCATCCCAGCATCCTTTCCTTTTCCCTTACTTCTACCTTTCATGTCCCACCCACTTTGGCTAACTCCTTCCACCTCTACCAGGTACCCCAGCTGCACAGACTGCTCCAACAGGGAACAGGTAGGTATATAGCAGACCAAGAAGCCGGTCGCCTAAGGCAGACACCACCAGCACCCTCTAAGTCCTTACCACCGAACCAGACTACCGGCATCTTTCTTGTCTTCCTTCAGACGGATGTGTATTACTCTGCCATGTGTCCACCAAGAGCAGCCCGAAATTTTTGTATTGCTTACCCGAAGCACTCTGCCAGATCTCGACAAACATATCATCACCGGTACCTCTCCCGTGCATCACTTATTTCTACTGTCTTGAAAAGCACAAGCTCAATTCTGGCCAGACGAACTTCCCCGCAAAATCTCCTGTTCATCACAGGCAAAGGGGCCACGCGGTCCTGGGTTCACCACCACTTTCGCCATATCTTAGTCGGATCCGGAATACCCCCTGAGTCTACTCGGGCCATCCTTTCCGCATCGGCCCCGCCTCCACCGCTTCGAGCCAAGGAATTCCCGGCCACATTATTACGATGCTTGGTCATCGGTCTTCCCCCGCGTACCTCTCCTGCATCAGAAACGCCACCGGAATCCGAGTTCGTCATTTTTTGGGGGATTTTTTGGGATATTTTTTTGGGGACTCTGCACCACCAGAGCTTCCAAAGAGACAGCCCCCATTCTACGTCTCCATTCCCCCAGTTCCCGCCAGCCATCGGACACCAACGGTCCCTCATTGCTCGCCTAATCTCTCTTCTACAACCTCCTCGTTTTCTTCCTTAAATCCCTTCATCCCTCTACCCCGACCACACATCCCTCTATCCCGACCCTACACCCCTTCATCCCTCTACCCCTACCCTACATCCCTTCATCCCTCGACCCCTACCCTACATCCCTTCATCCATCTACCTCGACCCCTTCATCCCTCTACCCCCAGCCTACATCCCTTCATCCCTTGACCCCTTCATCCCTCAACCCCTACCCTACATCCCTTCACCCCTCGACCCCTACCCTACATCCCTTCATCCCTCTACCCCTTCAGCTTCCGAAATCTAATCATTCCATCATGCAATAAACCTTGAAACTCATACTGTTGTTGGCGTGGGCCTTGTTAGTGAAAGTAAATTTGATGTATGAGAGAGAGATAGAGCGAGACCCGCAGCGCTGTAACTAAGAAAAATAAAACTTTCCACAAAATGTGTCTGTTTGAGTTTATAGAGAAAGATTTTAGAGGAAAATCTTAAGTATCAAACACAACCTTTCATTATTAAAGACTACTTTATTACTCTGTCGTATTTTTCTTAACTAAGCAACCAATCTACTTCCTGTTTACACCGGCACCCACCCGCATGCCCAGTGTACGTGAATGGTCACGTGATATTCGTTTTCAGCCGTTTTAGTCTGGACGGAGATCATCTCGAAAACGATGCTGAAACGCCGTGTGGACGTTGAAGATGTTTTGAAGGCAATCACTGCCACTCTCAAGATTTTTTTCCTTGAATTTAAAAGTTAATGAATATTGGCATTAATAATATTAAAATCAGCCAAAAGCCCATATTGGTTTATTCCTGGTCAGTAAGCAACACGGCATCCAAATATCACTAATTCATGATGATTCCCAGCTGCTTACTACACACACACACACTCACTGTTGTGTTCTAGCAGTGGTGGAATGTAGCTAAATACATTTAGGCCACTCAAGTACTGTATTTGAGTGTAAATACATTTCATGTAACTATATTTTTAGTCCACTGCATCTCAAAGGGACATTAAAGTGATTAACATGTTAATGCATCAGTGATATAGGCCTACCATAAATATAATATTTAAAATGGGTGATTCTGTATAATGAGTATACTTTTACCGTTGGTACTTTTAGTATAATTTGACTCCAATCATTTTGTTTTTATTTAAGTTAATTTAGGTCTAGTAAATAATGTAATCATAAACACATTGATTGTATAAATATGAATGGTGATGAAACAATAAAAAAGTAAAAAGCATGGTAAAAAAAATGGGCTCTGCGTTTCCTGGCAGGTCTGATGGGTTGCCGACATTGCTGCAGGTGCGCCGGGAGAAGGAGGCTCCATTCCCCACTTAATATTTTTGGTTCATTATGAAACTGTGGCAGGACAAAATAGACTTTAGCTGGTCGCCATTCCGTCATTATTTTTAAATGGATTTATGAAGATTTATTCTCAGCAGACATTAGAGACACTGATATCACTGAATATCCATTGATAGCAATTAAGCCGACAATTGTAGCAATCATGCTATTGATAACATGACTAAATTGATGTTTACAATGTTTTTTTCAAACAATCCTTTTCCAGCAGATTACTTAAAACAAGTGTAAGGGAAGCACTGGAATGCTGTGAAAAGATCCCCAGGTCAGTAATTTTGGATATACCTAATGTCAGTCAGTAAGTGGGTGCATTTGTGCGTCTTTGCCCATGTCTATCTGCCTCTATGTTAACTCCTGGCTTCACATTCAAGGCTCCACAATGCTGGTTTTGTTGGAAAACAAAGCTGCGGGCCTCCCCGCCTGTTAGAAATGAATCACTGTAGAATTGGGAGCCATGAATTCTCCTTCACCTCCTCCTCCTTTCTGTCTTTCTCTCCCAAAAGACAGCAGTTCCCAGGGAGAAGTGACACTGTGATTAAGAGTCTTGATGTGAAGAGCTTCCTGCTGAACAGAGTGGGCGGTAGAACGACATGGAAAGGTTAGGCTTTCACAGTAAGTGTGTGTATGTGGGAAGTAAAGGTGGGTGTCTAATGATAAGCCAGCTACTGGCAGACTACAACACATCTATATTAACACACAACAACAGCATTAAGCCGCCCACCACCTCATTATTTTAGGTTATGAAACATTACAGAAAAAAACACCTACACTGAGACACTACACACATGCAGAGTGCTAAATACACACTTAATAAAGAGACCCTCCGCTCTTTCGCTCTAAAGTCAGGACAGCAGAGTCACTACATATTTTCCCAGCATTTGCTCCACACCCCCATCCCCCATGACAAAAGTGTAATGTGTAAAGGCAATAACATAGCACTTCAAATTGCTGCAGAATACCGCGATTTTCAACTTGCTGCAGTCACGGTGTGCATTATTAAAACAAAAATGACGATGTCTGCTGTACAGTCAGCTCACACAGAAACTTGATACTTGCTGGGCAATAAGAACTAGAACATTTTCAACAACTAAGACTTTTTTTTAAACGGTAAAACCTCACCTCCGTATCCATCAGTCCTCAGGACTATGGTATCTGTTGGACTTTAAAATGATAACTAAAATGCAAGGACATGTATTTAGAATTCCTATTCATAGAATACTGATGTGACAATATCAAATAAACCCTTGTGAGTTTAAGGTGTGTTTGTTTGATTGACAGCTGTCTCAGCCTGTCACAGTCAGCCATGGTGGTTTTCACTTGTTTGCTTCACCCTTTCCACCGAGGCCCCGTCCCTAAAACCAAATTAAGACGTCCTCATTAAATGAAATGTTCAAAATTATGGTTTGCAGAGCGTGTGTGTGTGTGTGTGTGTGTGTGTGTGTGTGTGTGTGTGTGTGTGTGTGTGTGTGTGTGTGTGTGCGCGCGCGTGCACGTGTGTGTGTGTAATAATTGAAGTTGTAATTGTGTTTTGTCGTGTTTCTCAGCAGCTTGAGGCTGATTTATGGGGCTTGCCAAGGCTCAGCTAACAAGGGTCATAAATCCTCCCCTCCACTCTGCTCCTGTTCATCACCTTGGGACAACCTCACCATGTTAACGACTGTGTGTGTGTGTGTGTGTACGAGTGTATATCTGTGTTGGTGTTTGTTTGATATATAATGAGTCAAAATGTTGTATTGACCACTGTTATCCTTTCATGTGGGAGAGGTGATGTATTAGACATTTGCAGTCTGTCTATACAACTGATTATCACTTATAAATACACAACCACCTCCCTCAATAAAGCTTTACAAGTACTAACCAGAAAAGATGACAAAACTGACCAACAATAAAAGAGAAAAGCATTATCAAGTTACATTAATTAAATTTGCGGCCACTTGAACATCAGAAAACCGCATCGCCCAGGCAGCCAACATAGAGATCTAAAAACATCGTAAACACTACAGCAGCAGCAGCCCACAAACTCACACATTAGAGCAAAAAAGAGAGCCTGCCCAGTTTTCACACACTGTGTACTGCGACAAACACAAGGCTTAGTTTCTAGGAAACGCAGAGGTCATTGGCATCCTCCTCTATACAGTGAGTTATAAAAATACCTGAGTTTGTTGTAATCTGTCTGAACTTCTATCTGTGAGTCTTGTGCATCCCAACACTCAGCCTATATTATATAGAATATTAGAATATTTTTTTAACATAATGTCAGCTGACTGCAGAGTGTCACCTCTCTGGATGTGGAGCTCTGCCCTCCTGTGACCACAGACACACCAGTAGCTTCTTCTCTGCCACCTTGCTTTTCTCCATTTTCACACAGTTTATCATGATTTTTTTAATGTGGCTTTTGTTCTTTCTCTGTAACTGCAATTCAAAATTTTGCAAAGTACAATACTTGAGATTAAAAATAGTTAAGTACAAGTAGAATAACTTGTAAAACCTCAAAAAAGTACACATACACAATAATACGACTGTCACAGTAGCGAGAGTTAATGTAATTTGTGACTTTTAACCCTGGGTAACAATTTTCATAGAAACTCACCTGTCTCTTCATCAATGGCAAATCGTCCCAGTCCACTGCCATCATGAATGGAATACTGGATTTCTCCATCTCTGCCAGCATCATCATCGTTAGCAATGACTTGGAGCAGGGTAGTTCCAATCCGGGCATTCTCTTTAACTAATCCTGTCAAGGCAAAGTGGGAAAAGTATGGAGCGTAGAGATTTTCGTTCACATCTACGACCTCCACCTCTACAAAGGTGACAGAGAGAAGAGAAACAGGCCTTCCCTTGTCTTTGGCCTTCACAGTGAGGTTGTAGAACTGCTGGGTCTCGTAGTCTAGCTCTTTTGTCAGCCGAATAGCCCCGCTGGCCTTGTCTACCTCAAACCATCCATTGTAGTCGTTGGCTAGAGAGTACCGGACCTGGCCTCCCAACCCCAAATCTGGATCCTGCGTTTCTAACCATGCCACAACAGTTCCTACTGGAAGATCCTCCAGAGCCCTGGCTTTGTACACATTTGGGATAAATAGTGGGGGACAGTCATTCACATCCTCTAATATGATTTTCAAAGTGATCACAGAAAACCTCTGGCCCCCTTTCCCTGCCTTGTCCCGGGCCTCAATCTTCAGGTTAAAAGCTGAAACAAACTCCCTGTCTAGTTGGCCAGCAACATACACTATCCCATTACTGCAGTTGATACCAAACTGGCTGGTGCTGGTCAAAACAGAGTATACAATCTCCCCATTAGGTCCAAGGTCTTTGTCAGTGGCCTCAACCTGGATAACATCGGTACCTAAGGCAGTGTTTTCGGGTATGACAATTCTATAGCCTTCTTCTTGCAAAAACTGGGGTGCATTATCATTAGCATCCTCTATGTAGACAGTAAGCAAACGCCAGGCAGTTTTTTGTGGCAGGCCGAGGTCATAGATAGTTAGGTTTAGGAGATAACGATCCCTCTTTTCCCTGTCCATAGGGAGGAAGACACTGATAAGGCCAGTCTCCATGTCAATGATATAACAGCTGTCAGTGTTTCCATCTGAAATAGAGTATAGAATCTGACCGTTGAAACCTGTGTCACCATCGTAGGCATTGACCTTGAAAACACTCGAACCAATCTTTAGGTCTTCCCGTACAGCAATATCTGTGGGGAAAGCTTTGTCGAACTGGGGCGTTTGCCGATTGACAGAGAAAAGGTCAATAAAACCTTCCTCGATCTTGGGCTTGGTGCTAGCTTTGGACTTTTTGAGTAACTTCTCAGCTAACTTTTGGGCTACCATTGTCTCTTTACAGTTGAAACTTTTGGGAGGAGATTTGCCATGAGCAACAGAGATGTTAACAAACATTGGATCAGAAAAGTTCTCACCATCTGTTGCAGTTATTTTAAGACTAAAGACACCATTCTTTGGAGTGGCTGTGGCAAGGGAATGTTGCAGTGAAAGGACCCCTGAATCAGGGTTGAGGTCAAAGTACCCCCATTCGTTCCCTGAAATTATCTTGTATTTTACTAGCTCCAACTCATCTATGTCAATCGCAGACATTGTGGTAATCACTTCATCCACTGGGAAATCCCTGGAGATCACACCCTGACATGCTACCTTCTCAAACAATGGCTGGTTGTCATTTACATTTTCCAGGTGGATTGTTACATTGACTTCACTCTCTCGCCTGTAAGGCGACCCCCAGTCAGATGCTCTGACAACAAATGCAAAACTCTCTGATGAGGATTCAAAGTCCAACTCTTTAGTGGTGCTGATGCTACCAGAAAACTGATTGATTTTGAAGGGTAATGGCTGAAGGCTGGAAATGCTGTAAGTTATGTATCCATTTTCTCCTTTATCCTCATCCACTGCAGAAACTGTCAATACATTGGTCCCAACAAGTACACTTTCATTGACCAAAACCTCATAAGAGGCCTGATCAAATGTTGGTGGGTTGTCATTGGCATCTTGAATGGTTACCCGCACTTTAACTTTGAGCTCACTATCTATTTCTAATACCTCCAGATTAAAGACATCCTGGGACACCTGAGTGAACCACTGAGTGGTGGAGATTGTGCCTGTTAATGTGTTCATCTGAAAAAAAGCTGAATCTGCAGAAGGTGTCATGATATATTCTGCATCATCCGGCTCTGGCCTGATTTTGACAGCCTCTACAATCGTGCCTGGTGGTGAAATTTCATTCAGACTAACATCATACAACTCCCGCTCAAACGCAGCTTCTGTTGTCTGCCGTTTCTTGACCATAATGTGAACAACCTTGACGGAAGAGAACTTCTGTGGGGCTCCCCTGTCTTTAGCCTGCAAAGTAAGGTTACAGCCATAAGGGTAAGTTTCCCAAATTAATGACTCAGTGGCCTTTATAGCAAACTCGCCTTCCACAGATCTTTCTACAAAAAACTGCTCTGAAGGGTCTCCACCAACAATGACCACTGAGTCTACTTCTCCATTTAAGCCTTCATCTAAGTCTTCAACAGTGACCATGGCATACACAGGGTTTTTATCAAGCTCCGAGGGGCTGTGGGTGACCACATTCATGACTGGGGCATGTTCATTCACGCGCTCTACATGGACAAAAAGTTTGGCTGTGCTGCTGACCCCATTATTTCCATAGAGCTTCATGCCACGGTCTACCGCCAGGATTTCTAAGTCGTACCGGTTCTGCTCATCAACATTTAGCTTTCCACTGAGAGAAACCACTCCACTGGTTGGGTGTACAGCAAATAGCTCAATTTTCTCCTTGAAAAAATAGTAAAACTCCCCATTGGAGCCAATATCTGCATCTGTGGCGGTAACTTGTGCTATGCTAGTCCTGAGAGGGGTGCTCTCCGCTATGGTGACGGAGTAAGTAGTGGGTGAGAACAAGGGTCGCAGGTCATTCATATCCAAGACCTGGATGCTGACTTTAGTCCAGGTCTCAAGGAAGGTCTCTCCCTTGACAGAGGCTTTTACTGTCAATACATAATTATCCTGAATCTCTCGGTTCAAGATAGCTGCGTTGCCACCTTTAGTCCTTATGCGCAAGAAGCAGAAGTCGCCCAGCACGTACTCCTCTGCTTTGAAAAGCCCTTCATCATCACCTGATGTGATTCTGTAGCGGATCTCCCAGGAGCGCTGGGCCAGGTGGATGCCCATCTTAACTTTACTGTTGGCATAGGTGCGTGCAGCTGAGTTTTCATAAACCGTAGCATGGTAGACAGCCTGAGTGAAGCCAAAGTGAGGTTCATCCTGAAGGCCACCCTGGGTGTTCTGGCCGCAACAGGGTGGTGGCTTGAAGAGCAGCAACGGCAGCAGCAGGGCCAGGCCGAGGAGAGGGGCTCGCATCCCTGCCCACTGGCCCATTTTCACATCCATCCCATCATCCCTCCATCCTGTAAAGAAAGAGACAGACAGAGACAGGGGGACAGAATGGTTAGCTACATAGGGAATTTATAACATAGACTTATTTTATCCTTTTTGTTATGTCCATTGGACTACAGAGATTGATTGGAAGTGGGGAGGGAAGGGGGTGTCTACAGTTACCGGGAAACCAAAAGAAAGGCTTACATCATCCTTGCGTGGCCTCAATCAGTCAATCAACAGTCAATTGCAAGTTTAAGAAAAACCAGAGGTGGTTTGAGAAGGAACAAAATAATTGCATGGCTAGGAAGAGAAGCGTAACATCACCAAAACAAACACTAAAGAAAATAAGTGCAGAGGGCAAGATGTCGGGCTGCCACACATGACCCTATTATAACCCATTTCCTGAAATACATAAAAACTCCAGCCCTATGTCTCAAAACCATGTAATATCTTCAGATGCAAAACAGTTATGGCTGAAACAACTAGCTGCTGTGTTCAGATGTTGTTCTCTTTTTTAAGAAAAAAGTGTTCTGAAAGTAGGCAGCCACAGATATGTGCCAATATAGGCTCTGGGAGAAAAGCCGGATCCAGTGAAAGCCATGTTGTGGCCATAGGAGTGCCACAGTGGTCTGCAATTTGATGACTCTGCACTTTCCACCACAAGGGATGGAGAGATGGGGTAGGAAAAGACAGACGGTGTCTGAGCGCACTGATAATAACACACTGCTCAAGTGCAGAGCTAAATCTACACATTTTCAACAATACACACAGTTACACTCACAGACACACAGCTCCTGCAATAGTACAACCTTTTTTTGGTTTCAAACAGGAACTGATCCAGTTTTAACTTCTGACTCACAGACAAAAAAAAAACAACATTTGGCTTTGCGAGTGTGACCAAAAACCATCTCATCTGAAACAAAGCAAACCGATGCTTAAGCCTGCATCTAAATGCAATCCAACAGTCATTCAGGGAATAAAGGCTGGAATCCAAACGGTTGAAACGCCAAAAACACTTCAGTTTTTGTCTGACCTTAAACTGTCATCTCAGTGTCAACTTGAGTCAGTGACGGCGGACAGTGCAGGGGTTTAGAGGACTTTTATGTTGGGTGTCTGAGAGTCTCAGTCAGCTTTACTGGGTCAGTACATCTCTCCTTTGAAAAACTAGCACTCGCAGGGAGGCCCAGTAATGATGCATCGAAACTGCAGTAACCATTTGAATCCTGGCTGATTTCTTTCCGTTTTCACTCTTCACTTCACTCATGGCACAGTCACTACATGTCTGGGATCTGAAATGATCTGGATTATTTGCCTGTATTTCCAGTCTGCAGATGTGTGTATGTGAATGGATAGAGGACAGTTGTTCCATCGATATAACCACCTGAATTGTTTAACTGTTTAACCTAAAGTTGAATAATATTATCTAAATTATAAATCTGCACTAGGTAAGGTCATGCTGCATTAGCAACTTGCGGTCCTGTCTGCACTGTAACCATTGATGGACACAGCAATCCCGAGATTTGCTCCTAAAGAAAGCGTCTAAACATCAAAAACAGGTTTTAGACGTTTTCAGGACATCAGAGATCCTGCTGATTCCACCATTATGTGTGTGTTCCAATATCACCAGTTTATGACCCTGCAAATTGGGTTAGTTGGGTTCAAAGGCTTGATCCCCCTATATCTCATCGGTATTCATATGGGATACCAGGCAAGGCTGCATGAAGCAACCATCAGAGCCCCAACAGATACTATGTGCTCACTTTCAAAATGTCCAGTATTGCTTAAGATGCAACCGACAAGATCAAACAACAAGCCAAAGTCCATTCATCCCTTTATGTTGCTTATTATTACAAGAATGCTGGAGGAAATGGCATGTGAAAACATTCCTGAGACTGTAGCAGCCTGTTTGGCCACTGCTGTTACAACTGTAGAGCTTGAATTTAGCCTGCTGTTATTTTAAATTGATACAATACAACATAATACCCAAGAGGTAGCCACATTTGGAAGTACTAAGAACACACATCTGGGCAAAGTGTCCTCTGATATGTTTGACACACACACACACACACACACACACACACACACACACACACACACACACACACACACACACACACACACACACACACACTTGTGACCATCAGAGCTCATTCCTGTACTCCATAATTAGAGCTTTGCCCTTAGGGCTGCTTGGAGGGCAGTGTGCAGTGGGTTGACATTAAGCACAGGAACCAGATGTGCTGTTCTGCTGAGAATGGGGACAACAGTGTTCACAAGGACTCTCTACCAGAGAACCGAGCCATCGGCAGAATGGAGCTGCTTGGTCACACCCTGTGGCAAATTTGTGCTGCGGCCTGTGTTTTCTATTAAGTGTGGCTGTAAACACATTTCTCTTTTTTAGGTTTTGGAAACTCTGCGTGTGTGTGTGTGTGTGTGTGTGTGTGTGTGTGTGTGTGTGCGTGTGTGCGTGTGCGTGTGCGTGTGTGTGTGTGTGCGTGCGTGCGAGTTGTAAATGCATGTAGATAGAGGTGAGAAGCTAAACAGTTTGTGGGAGCACAAGGGGGAATACATGAAGTTTTCATTTTGATATTTATGGCATTCTTTTAGACCACACCAGTACGTTATATATTGAGCCATGTTATATTAATCAGAAGTGCAAGTTGTTTGCAAAAGAGCAGAGAAATGAAAGGAAACCAGTGCTAAAACATGTACAAGTATGTGTGGTCTGTAATTCTCTGTAGTCATTCACAACAGTCATTTTTATGTTCTCAATTTTTATTTTCTTGAAAATAAACCTATTCTGGATATTCTGGATAACAACCTGCCAGTATGAGATTATTTCATTGGTTCCCTACAATTGAAGCAGTCTCATCCTGTTAATCCCGCGTAATGCCTGATCTTTCCAGTTTCAAGATGATGAAATCAAAAATGTGTAAAACACTGATCACTTCTAAGACATTGACCTTTCGAATGGAATCCAAACAGTGATAGTCTGTCGAGTGATGCAGTAAGGCTCCGAGAGAAGCTCTAGAATATTTAGGGGCCAACTATATCCCTTTTATTGGATCAGGAAAGCGTTGAGATCAACATCTGTCCTAGTACGTCTGGTAGAAATAAATGTGACATAACCAGAAGAAACAAACCACCATACAGCATGAGAGAGAATCCAAGACATCACCAAGTAGAGTCTAAAGAAACCTCCAAGTATTCTATGACATGAGGCCTTGAATGTATCTCTTGTATAATCCTGATTTTTTTTTTTAAAGTCTTAAGTCCTTGCTAAAGCACTTTTCACAGGCCTTAACACAGGGGTGGAGGGGCGGAGGGGCGGGGGGGCAACAGGAATATATCAAATAGTCAGATTAAAACTGTTATTCATACATCATTCGACCAGGTTCTATTGACCCAGGGCTACTTCCTGTAGTACGTCTGGCAGGCAGAGGACCAACTACCAGGTTCTAATGATCCAGAGCAGCGTCTGGCAGGCAGAGGAACCAACAACCAGGATCCTAAGGCTACATCCACACTAATACGTTTTGTTTCAAAACTTCGATCTCCGTCCACACGGGCGTTTCAGCATCGTTTTCGAAATGATCTTCGTCCAGACTAAAACGCCTGAAAACGAATATTACGTGACTATTCACGTACACTGGGCATGGGGATGTGGGCCGGTGTAGACAGGAAGTAGATTGGTTGCTTAGTTAAAAATAATACGACAGAGTAATAATGTAGTCATAATGTAGGTCATGTTTGATACTTAAGATCTTCTCTAAAATCTTCCTCTATAAACTCAAACAGACACATTTCGTGGAACGTTTTAGAAGTTTTACTTTTCAAACTTAGTTACAACATGGCAGGTCTTGCTTTCTCGCTCTCTCTCTCTGTCTCTCTCTGTCTCTCTCTCTCTCTCTATCTCTCTCTCTCTCTCTCTCTCTCATATCAAATTTATTTTAATATTAACACTTACACATACAAGTTTACTAGATTATGGGTCAATAAATGTGGTCAACACACACGGCTCTCGCTCATTTCCTCTCAGTTTTGTTGTTGTCTGTTCTCACTCGGCGGCTCACTCGTGGCTGAAGTCTCTGTCGTACTGGAGAGCAATTCATGTTTTGTTCCTTTATAGTTCATGTGTGTGGACTTCACAATAGTTGTGCAGAACAAAATAAGCATTAATAAGGAAAGGAAAGTCCTCCGTTGTGTGTCTGTCCTCCTCAAAGTTGCTAACCGTGACTTCAGATGACCGCCGCTCTGTAGGGCTGATAACGCCGCTCACTAATCACTACAATAACAGTTGCTTCCTTTGTAAAAATGCAGACATTAATTGAACAGCTGCTAGTAAAGTCAATAAGGTCAGTAACACCTGTAATCAGTTATCCATGTCTAATTAACGTGGTAGTCGATCGGTAATCAAGGCTGTTGTTTGTGATTTTCTGGGAAAGGCTCACGTGATAGGGGCATGACGAATCAGGGAAGGACACATTGTGACTGCTAAGAACCAATCAAGTAGTGAACACGGGTGTGGGCATCATCGTTTTCAAACTCCTCCGTTTTCGGTGCTCGGAAACTCCGGCATAGTGTGGACGCTCAGTGCAAACGTAGCAAAACATATGCGTTTTCAAATGGAAATGTAGTAGTGTGGACATGGCCTAAGACCAACAACCAGGATCCTAAGACCCAGAGCACTGTCTGGCAGGCAGAGGACAAAGTAATAGGTTCTATTGATCTAGAGCAGCATCTTGCAGGCAGCGGTCCAACAACCAGGATCCTAAGACCCAGAGCAGTGTCTGGCAGGCAGAGGACACACTAACTCGTTCAAGGGACCCAGAGCAGTGTCTGGCAGGCAGAGGACCAGCTACCATTCATGTATAGCCTAAGGTACTGTCAGCTACTTTATTGAGTTTCGTTTTAGTCAAATGCTCTGAGTGAATTTGAGTTCCCTCTGGTTAAGAAGGTTTTCACTGTGAAAGATATGAACAGAAGGAATGGATTTGGTCTGCACTGCCTTTGTCCAGGTTGAAAGGAGTAATACAGTTTGCTGTCTTGTCTTGTCTTGTCTTGTCTTGAGCCTCCGTGTTGGTGTTGTTGTACAATAAAGGGTACGCACAATGTGATTGGTTGACGAAAATGTTCTATTCCTTGGAAGAAACTGCAGACACCCTGGAAATTGAAATAATTTAAATTCTTCTGCTTCTTCTTAAGTGCATAATTGCCATGTTGTTTCTATACAAGGAAACCCCACAAGCCTGTGTCTGCTAAATGTTTGCCACACACACACCACAAGGGATAGCGACACAGAAAAACACTATCATTCTCCACAGAGAAGCCCCACTTACTGTCAGCTCTAAACACCCTCTCATTAGCTTTTCATTGCAGGCTGATTGGCCCTGAATTATGTGGCAAACAGCAACCAGCAGCATCCACACCCCTGACACACCGCTGCTGCCACTGGCTCTGACCCTGCAAATGTACAACTATAGGTTAACAGCTATTTTGCCTTAGCTACCTGCTCACACGCTGACAAAGTAACACATGGACACACACATAGGGTGGAGCTGACAGAATAATGTACTGAAAATACTTCTTTAACCACCAAACAACGTCCTCTATAGTAGCCATTCCCGTGGGTCGCAGGAGATTTTATTTAGGTCACCAAATACATTAGCAAAACTTCTTCCATAGTGTTTTATTTAACATTTATATTTGCCACATGAGGGAGCCTGAATGTTCGTATTGTTCTGATAATTGTAACAGTCTTATTAAAACATTTGATTGAATATGAAACGGCAGCGCACATTCTGTTTGTTTGAGAGGAAAAAAGAGAGCCTGTTGACTCCTAAATGCATTTATTTGGTCTCATTTTAGAAGTATTTAACATGTGTGTATGTTTTCAATAACAAATGCAAAGTAGTGATTTATGGCTGGTTGACCTGTTCAAGATAATATAAGGTGATGTGAAAATGGCAGTATAGAGTGTCAGGAACGTTCATTTATGCACAAATTCACTCTTCTCACAGTTTAAAGATAAGGCCATTTGGGAATTGTTCATTTATAAAAAAGTCGATCCCAAAAGAATTACTGTATGCATAAATATTGTACACTATACGGAAGCTCATAAATTCACAACGAACAACAACACGAGTGTATCAAGATCATACACTCTTACAATGTTACATGCAGATTATGATGCTGGTGACTTTGCTGAAACTGCCTGGTTGGAAATATATTCACAAATCCATGGCTACAATAGTGTTGTGTAAAGACCTTACTAAATACTTTGTAACTATTGTTTTGTTTCCAATGACTGATTCACAAAATTGGGTTTCTCTGCCAAATTTTGAAGACAGATGACAACCATTTTAGTCTGAAAATGCCCCCTTCACACTTTTAATAAGTGCATTCAAACCACGACTCACCCCCCCCAGTCTTTACCCCACAAGCACTGACAACATTCCCTAACTGCTCTGTGAAATCATTGTTATTTCTTTTGCTCTGGTTTCTATCTTTTCCCCTGGCTGGCTACACTGGACAAGTGTCAGCCGTATTAATAACAACACCAGGAACGTACTGGGACTGAAAGTCAGCCCGGAACTTTTATTTCAACACTAATATATTTTTTTGTGATATAAAGAGAATGTGATAATGCTGAAGACTTCCAAGTGTCAGTGTGTATCCGCACGTAACCACTGCACTGAATCAAAACAAGACCGGCCAGTCAAAGCTACGTGACCTGGAACACTCGTCACGGTTTATCACATTTACAATGAAAATCAGGTTTCAACAAAAACAAGGATTGGTACAAATTGGGAGCGGCCGCTCATATCCCCCCCTCAATATTGAAAGCCTTCGATTGGCCTAGTCTGACTGGAAGTGTTCCACTCTGTGCTGTCTGCTGTGACGGCTAGGCTGGACCATACAGTAACTACTGACATCCCAAATGGAAAAATAATATCTGTATGATCGGCTGGTTTAGCCTGGAGTGGATCGGACATTCGGGAGTCTATTTTAATATCTAGATATTATATCATCCGGAATACATATAAACACAGCTACATATGAAACTCTTGTTTTTTTGCGTGGCTGGACTTAATTAGACAATAATTACCACATAGGGCAGGACGCAGTCCCTGTGATTCACTGCATAACAGTAGTGGTGCTAGTTCAGGTGGCTGAGCATCACTTTGGGCCTTTTTGGCCTTTTCATGGTCTACAGGACTACTATGTTTTCTGTTTTCATATATTATAATAATGAACACTAAAGATTGGGACCTGTGTCACCTAATCAAGCAATAACTAACTTATTAAGACAGAAAACTGGATTCAGTGTGAAGTTAATCTTAAAATTGATGAGGAGGATCAACATTTAAAACCTTGATTGATGCACACAAATGCCTTTTTGAGCTGTGACTTTTTATAGCACTAAATGGTGTCTTTATTGAACATGGATGATCTGCAACACTGTCTAAATTACCACGTATCCACAGCTCCCCTCATTCCATACACCTAACAGCCATAGATGATTTAATTTGGTTTAAAGGGCCTCACTGCCAAATCCTTCTATGCAGCAAAACACTGGGACTGCTTTTTCTGTCCTGCTGTAATAATTACTGCCTCGTCTATGTGGAAGGAGTGTAGGAAGACAAACAGAAAGACAGACTGGCTGACAAGAGGGAATAGAGAGCATGAGAGGTGTAGGAGAAAACAAACAGCACAACAAGACAGCAGGAGGAGACCGAGGAAGAGAGAAGGGGAGTGTGTATTATCTCATCCATACAGAGAACTGCAGCACAATGGCGCCCACAATCGTGACTGTCAACTGTGGTTAAAACATCAATCAGCAGAAAGGCATCCATTGGGCCAGAAAAACTCAATTACCCACAATTCATACTTTGTCTTTCTGCTACAACGTCAAAAGACATTGCTTAAAAATGCATCAGACAATAACCAATTCAGACAATATTTGGTGATGCAAAGCAATAACTGTTAAAGGTATTGTTGGGGAGTTTTTACTTTTCAGATGTGAGGGTCCAAGGACAGAGAATGTGGTATGCCGTATTGGTTGTGAATTTACAGAGTGAGCCAAGTGTATAACTGGTGTTCAGGAAGAAACTACACAGATGTAGTAGTACCAACAAACACAGGACTTTTACCCTGGTACCACTGTTCATGTCCTGCGCGAAACCAAGTTGAACTTTATGTATTTAAAAAAAATTAAAATAAATAAATAAAGCCAGTTATGTAACAAACACACTTATTGTAATCTAAACTGGGATCTTTACCTAAAAGTAACCAAGTAATTTTGTTGCTTAAACCTAACCAAATAGTTATGTTGCCTGAACCTAACCATAAAACGTTGTTGCTTAAACATAACCAAGTAGTTGTGATGCTTAAACCTAACCAAGTAGTTATGTGGCCTAAGCATGGCCAAGTATTTTTTTTTGCTTAAACCTAACCAAGCAGTTTTGTTGCTTAAACATGACCAAGTAGTTTTGTTGCTACAGCACGGCCAGCTGGAGTCCATTCTGTGTGCTGTTCTGCTCTTGAAATGCACTATATACTGTAAGTTACATTACGGAAGACAACACAAAGAGGTCACTGTTCTCTCAGAGCAAACAAGGCTTTTAGTCTTTTGTGATGTCTGGTGGAAGGAGTGATAGGATGATAGAAAAATCACTGCAAAGCCCAGAGGGCACTCAATAAAGCACAGGAGGAGTTGTTCTTCAAATGCCAGTATAGACACTGTTGAAGTTAACCTGTCCTGTTTCCTTTGGCTTTGATATCTTATAAAACACAATTAATGAAGTGGAATGGTCAACTAAGGCCTAGCCCAACCACTCCATGGACAGGACCAATATTATTAGTGTCACAGATCAGTGTATATGCTGGCACATAAGTAAAGACAAACTGCAGTACTATAATGACAAAGGTTTGAGGGCATTTAGAAACACTAATGTCATTAAATGGTAAATGGACTGTATTTGTATAGTGTTTTTCTAGTCTTCTGACCACTCAAAGCTCTTTCACACTACATGTCGTCATTCACTCATTCACACCCATTCATACACTGATGGCAGGGGCTACCATGCAACGTGCGACCTGCCCATCAGAACTCTAACATGCATACCCATTCATAAACCGTTGGCACAGCTACAGGAGCAATTTGGGGTCAAGTGTCTAGCTCAAGGACACATCGACATGGAGTAGCGGAGCCGGGGATCGAACCTCCGATCCTCTGATTGAAGGACGACCCTGCTCTACCACAGTCCCCTCATTACACAGCTTGTCCAACAGAAAGCACTGACAAGTTAATATTGCAACTGTAAAATGTAAAAAATATGTAATAACTACTTTTAAGATTCTTATCAAAAATGTATTGTCAACTTGTGTTTATTTTAAAAACGATTACCAATATGATATTATCACAAATGTATAAATGCTACTGGCATCGGCCTAAAATTCCAGTACCTCATTAATGCTCTAATGCTTTCCGAGCTAGCTTGGTACCAGAGAGAGGGGTGACAGTGAGCCTCCCTTTCTCCATTTTAGCAGAGTAGCAAAATCAGCCCTTGTATTAACACAGTGTGTGCTCAGGGATGTGATACTATGTGTTTTAATGGCTTTTGGCCTCTGTGGTTTCAGGTAAATGACACCTTCTTAATGAGACTGGCAGTGGGCAACACACACTCAGCTCCTGCCTAATATGCTATCAGCTGAATATAGCCCTGGAGTAATGGTTACAAAAACAAGTGGTTGTATATAATAAATGAGAGAGCAGGATGCAGACCTGCACCATGATTATTAATGTCACACACACACACAGACACACATACACACACACTCACACACACACACACACACACACACACACACACACACACATATCCATTAAGCTGTTAATGTTCTCCAGTGTCTGTGGTGTGTATGTAATCTGGCTCTGAGTAATGGATGAGCAATTAACAGTGAGGGGAGGAGAGCTTTCATCCCATCACATAGTTGTCCTCAGTGGACACCGGTCTGGATATTTATTCTTCATTCATCTGAGAAACTCCCATTTTTCTGTTTCCACAAAAATGTAAGTATGTTCACAAACTACAAAACTGCTCTTTTCCAGATCAAATCATCCGATTCAGAACCACTGTGAATAACCACAGACCCATGCTCACTGCAGCCGCTACACAAGAACAACTTTCAGGCAACAGGGGAAATTGTTGGTATCATTTTCTCTGTTGCTTGGACTACTGTATCAAAAAGAATGCAGAGATCCAACACAGTCTGGTCCATATTGAGACGTGAGAAGGTCTGTGAGAGGAGAGAGGGCTGGACCCAGCCGACCAATCACATTCAGGAATGTTTTTTTCTGAATGTCCCATCAGCCAATAGGGAGGTGCCAGCCAGCTCCTCAGTGCTGGTACAGTGAGAGAGACAAAAGAATTCCTTCTGTCAACATTCTCTCTCTCTCACACACACACACACACACACACACACACACACACACACACACACACACACACACACACACACACACACACACATTACTCTCTTGTATTGTCAGCTTTGTTCCATCAATTCTCCCTGCTCCTCACACGTTCCTTTTTTCTTTCTTTTCTTCCTTTATCCTTCCTCCTACCTTTTCTCACTCAAAGCTCCACCTCCTCCTCCCTCCCCATCAAGTATTTCCTCCTCAGTCTTTCCCTTTCACCTTCTTTAATTTGCTCCTGTTATTCTTCTTCCCTGCTGCACTCACTCTTTCTCCTGTTTTTTGTCTCTAATCTTTACTTTTATCCATCCTCTCCTAATTACTCCCTCCATCCCTAATCCCTATCTTTACTACTTTCCTCTTCTCTTCTCCCCTTCCTCTCCTCCTCCCCTAGTTTACCCCCCCCCCGTGTGTGTGGGTTGTGATGTGTGTGGAAACAGGTAATATGAACACATTGTACAACTCTGTAGAGAAATCAAGATTTAAATGAGTCGAGGGCTCATCTTTCGGTTACCCTCACTTTCCTCCCCCTTTCTCTCCAGCTTGCGGAAGTCCAGTCAATACTGAGCCCTAATGATTTTAATTGGCTCCTCTCTGTGCGGCGTCCGGGTATTTATTCTTCCTATCCTCGTTTACACACAAACACTTATTAAGGAACTACAGAGGGGCACAGAAATGAGTTTTGTGTATGTGTGTGTGTGTGTGTGTGTGTGTGTGTGTGTGTGTGTGTGTGTGTGTGTGTGTGTGTGTTCTTGATTAGCATGAGTTAGCTCACCCCTTTTCCCATTGAGGGCCGTTAGAGGCTTTACACAATCAATGGGATTGTTGAAAAGGAGGAGGGTCACATTTCCATTCGGCTGCTCTCAAAACAACTGTGTGGACTGGAGCTGCAACTGACAAACTGTACAGCTAACACTGATTATCTGTATACTGAACCCAATATAGGGTAGTATTCTGGTGTTTCAACAATACAATCTGGCCATTATTCTTATAGGTAATGACAACATTGTTCTCTGTTTGGCTGTAGCTGAATCAGACAGTTCCAAGTCAAATCTGATTGGACAGTTTTGGCCCGATTTTGTGAATATCTAGAACAACTAGAGTACTGTGTCACATGGCTCTTTGCGTTTTTCTCAAAAGCAGCTTTCTTCCTCTTCACCATTATAATGAGGTTGGCAGATAATGTATGTCATTTTGAGACAAACCAATTATTAAAACCTGTTGATTTGAACTCAAACGAGTGCTTGACTGATGCTTGAAATGATCAACAGTTAGGAAGCAGCTTCTCATACTGCTGTCCAATGTGACTTCATCTGTCAGCAGCCGCACATGTGAGATGCTCCGCTGTGTATTAGCATTTTATTACTGAACGATGACCGGGATACAAACTTTTCATTTCTTTGACCGATGTGTTCCTATCAAAGGTAGTTTGACATTTGTTTGGTCTGACAGGTACAAAGTCACACTTCATCTACACTGTCTTGTTTTTAAAAAAACATTTTCATATGAAAACAACTTGTGTCCACACCAGCGCTTCAACTTTTCAACAAACATCTGTCCACAGTGATGTCATAGGGAACACGGAACACCAAAAGTATCAAAGAAAATATTTCAAAAATAACCCAAAAGGCAGTATTGCTACAAGAAACATGACATACAGACAGCCAACTGACCTCATCATGACTTTATAATCACAGCATGGTCATGGCTCATGAGCTGTATAGAGATCTCAAATGATCCCAGAGAAAGCCAGAGTGACTGGTCAGCTACACACACAGCACAAGCACCCAACAATGTTTCTACCACGCTAGTGTAAACGCAGCCTCAGACGGCCAAGAGAGAGGAAGGAGCAGATTAAGGACATGGACCTGTGTCTGACACCTGGACACCAGAGGTGCTGATGATCAACTATCAGACAGAGAGGATGTCCAAGAACTGAGTTTTATCGATGAAAATACTGGTTTATCAAATGAACATTTTAGAAAATGAATGTTTAAGTAATTTACACCAAACAAGCATCTACACCACCTGCCACCTCCTCACCTCTCCCAACCGACCCCCACCGGCACAGAGGATCTGTGAAGGGCACCTGCTGGACAACCTGGAGCTGAACAAGCTCAAAACTGTGGAGATGACAGTGGACTTCAGGAGGAGCTCCCCAACACTGCCCCCCCCCCCCCCCCCCCCCTCACCATACTCAACAGTACTGTTTCTCTGGTGGAGACCTTCAGGTTTTTGGGATCCACAATCTCTCAGGATCTAAAGTGGGCCTCCAACATCGACACTATCTTGAAAAAGGCCCAGTAGAGGTTGTACTTCCTGCGCCAGCTCAGGAAGTTCAACCTGCCTCAGGAGCTGCTGCTCCTCTGCTCCTCTATCTCTGTGTGGTTTGGATCGGCCACCATACAGGACAGAAACAGACTACAATGGACTTTCAGGTCTGCAGAGAGAATCATTGGTTACAGCCTGCACTCCATCCTGGACTTGTACACCTCCAGAATCAGGAAACGGGCAGGAAAGATCACTGCAGACCCATCACACCCTGGACACAAGCTGTTCCAACTCCTCCCCTCTGGTAGGCGCTACAGAGCACTGTACGCCAAAACCTCCAGACACAGGAACAGCTTCTTTCCACTGGCCGTCACTCTGATGAACAGAAACATCGGTCATACTGCACTATTACCTCCATTTGCACTATTACCTTATTTCCATTGTCATTGTTGTTGTTCTTTATGTTCTTATATACTTTTGGATATATATTTATATCGTACATTGTACATAGTAGTTACATGTTTATGCTTACCTCTGTTCTTTTGTTTATTTGTACAGTGGCTTGCAAAAGTATTCATACCCCATGAACTTTTCCACATTTTGTCACATTACACGCCACAAACATAAATATATTTTATTGGAATTTTATGTGGAAGACCAACACAAAGTGTCACACAATTGTGAAGTACAAAGAAAATTATACATGATTTTACATTTTTTTCACAAATAAAAAACTGAAAAGTGCAGTGTGCAAAAGTATTCAGCCCCCCTGAGTCAATACTTTGTGGAACCGCCTTTTGCTGCAATTACAGCTGCAAGTCTTTTGGGGTATGTCTCTACCAGCTTTGCACATCTAGAGACTGAGATTTTTGCACATTCTTCTTTGCAAAACAGCTCAAGCTCAGTCAGATTAGATGGAGAGCGTTTGTGAACGGCAGTTTTCAGATCTTGCCACAGATTCTCGATGGGATTTAGGTCTGGACTTTGACTGGGCCATTCTAACACATGAATATGTTTTGTTTTAAACCATTCCATTGTAGCCCTGGCTTTATGTTTAGGGTCGTTGTCCTGCTGGAAGGTGAACCTCCGGCCCAGTCTCAAGTCTTTTGCAGACTCCAACAGGTTTTCTTCCAAGATTGCCCTGTATTTGGCTCCATCCATCTTCCCATCAACTCTGACCAACTTCCCTGTCCCTGCTGAAGAGAAGCACCCCCAGAGCATAATGCTACCACCACCATGTTTGACAGTGGGGATGGCGTGTTCAGGGTGATGTGCAGTGTTAGGTTTCCGCCACACATAACGTTTTGCATTTAGGCCAAAAAGTTCAATTTTGGTCTCATCTGACCAGAGCACCATCTTCCACATGTTTGCTGTGTCCCCCACATGGTTTCTGGCAAACTGCAAACGGGACTTCTTATGGTTTTCTTTTAACAATGGCTTTCTTCTTGCCACTCTTCCATAAAGGCCAGATTTGTGGAGTGCACGCCCAATAGTTGTCCTGTGGACAGATTCCCCCACCTGAGCTGTGGATCTCTGCAGTTCATCCAGAGTCACCATGGGCCTCTTGGCTGCATCTCTTGTCAGTGCTCTCCTTGTTCGGCCTGTAAGTTTAGGTGGACGGCCGTGTCTTGGTAGGTTTGCAGTTGTGCCATACTCTTTCCATTTCCGGATAATGGATTGAACAGTGCTCCGTGAGATGTTCAAAGCTTGGGAAATATTTTTATAGCCTAACCCTGCTTTAAACTTCTCCACAACTTTATCTCTGACCTGTCTGGTGTGTTCCTTGGACTTCATGGTCCCCAATATTCTCTTAACAAACCTCTGAGGCCGTCACAGAACAGGGTGACCGTGGCTAAGTGGAGAGCAGGGCCGCCTTTCAATCAGAGGGTCGGCGGTTCGATCCCCGGCTCCTGCTCAACTAGTCCTTGAGCAAGACACTTAACCCCAAAATTGCTCCCGTAGCTGCGTCTACGGTGTGTAGATAGATCCTGAATTGTAAGTCGCTTTGGATAAAAGCGTCTGCTAAATGACTGTAATGTAATGTACGTTGAGAGCAATGTAAATTGAGTCAAATTCCTTGTATGCGTACGCAACTTTTTGCTTAAAAAAGCAGGAATTGAGAAGGAAACGTCAAATTCTGCATTCATTCACCAAATAATAAATAAATGGAGTGCTTTAAGTTCCATGCAATCATTATTTGACTGTGTTGTAGAATCATCTTCCATTCATAAAATTACTTCAGTCTTTGTGGTAACCAGTGTTCAGTTTACCAGCTAGAGTGAGGAGGTTACCACGAGGTGTGTGTCAGCCCTGCAGTCACAAACCACACCACTGCATCAAGTGGGAAACCCCACACACACACACACACACACTATATTAATAGTGCTGCTACAAGGACAAAATGGCAGCAGAGAATGAAGCAGTGTTTCACACACTGTCTCTCCTCCCCCATCCAGCTGCCGTGGAACATGAGAACCCCCGTTTCCCTGCAGAGCCCTCTGACAGAGAGAGAGATGGGAGAGAGGCGGATCATAGGACAATGCTTTGGGAGGGGGGAGATGTAAAGAGTGCAGGTCTGCTCAGTCTCTCCTGCCCTGTAGCTCTACATTACAACAGGATGGTAACCTGCTCTCGCCGAACACACTACTGTAAACATGGGTTAATTCTTATGCATGACTAATTATAGAAAGTTTATTTTATGGGTCAAGATCAATGCCATTTGAGTCTAATGATATTGCAGAAGGATGAAGTAAATATTCATTCTTTATCTTCCATCCAAAATGTATTCTCCCTACATGTTGGTTGGGCTGGACAGGCCGACAACTGGCCCATAAAACAGTTTGTTCAGTTTTCTCAACTGACACTGATATATGATGTATGATATATGTCTGTCTGTATCATGCTCTATATGAATGTGTGTGTGAGCTCAGCTGAGAGGTTGTGTCCTGCAGAGAGTCGTCTTCCGTATTGGACAAATATTAGATAAATAAAACAAAGAATCTGATTGATTGCACATACGGGGATATCCTCAGACGTGATACTTTGGGACAACTCCGTCTCCTCGTGGAAAGCCTGGCTCATCACAATGGAGTATACAATGCCACTTTTTTTAAAAAGGTATCAATTATATTTCCTCTCTTAATTATCCATGATTCCATACTAATTACATGACTTTAGTGTTTTTAGGGAGAGGCATGTTGGTACTATAAACACAGGGCAACGTGAAGATGGTGGTGTGATCGATTGTGACAGGGATGATTTTTTTGTCGTAGTCCAACCATGCATGTATTCTTGCTGAAATATACAGTTTTGTAGTTCTTTACAAAAACTGTTACCTTTCTTCTCTAGTTTGCACAGGCTGAGTAGTACTTTTAATGACGGGTAAACTTATCTGAATTTGTAAAATCAGAGGACTAGCCCTTTATTGTTATGTGGTGTAGTAGGTGGACCCAAACGCACACTTGCACAGCAGGTTTAATCCAACCAAGGACTTTATTTTAAATGAAAGTTCAAACAGAAAACATAAACAAAAAACTACAGCACCGTGTCCAGCAAACCGAAGCTTCTCCAGAGTCGGGAGGGAAACTCTACCGAAGCAGGATCATGCAGCCTCTGGAGTCGGGAGGGAAACTCCACCAAACTCACACCTGGAAACGGTCTGGACAGGGAACAAAACAGGACGTCGATCGGTGTACTCCGTGGTACCACGCAGATCGGCCTCTTCGCGCCGGTGAATATCCGGGGCTCGACTCAACGCGGCAGGAGAGCACAAGACAGCCAGAGAGATTAGAAATGGCCTTCACTGAAAACAAACAATTTCAGACTTACGTGGCACAACTTCAGACAGGTAACCAGGACGGACTGACGGCGTGTCGGCTGAAAGCTGGGGTATTTAAGTCAGCTGGGAGTGATCATCAGAATCACCCACAGCTGAGCCCAAGGAAAGGGGCGTGGTAGAGGGCGGAACTCGAGGAAGAAAACTGTAGGCTGACAAAAACAAAACATAAGCACATGGCCCTCAACAACAAACCACACACACACACCAAACCTAACATTTATAACAGAAATAGTCCGATAAAAGAAAAGTTGAATGAAAATTAAGTGAGGTATTCAGAAGCAGTTGATCAATAATCCTGCTCTAACTTTTCCCTTTGTACAGTAGAATCAGAGTCAGACTGGATCCACCAGGCTGCCATATTAGCTTTAAAGAGCTAATGCTAACTGACTGCTACATCATGGACCTACTAAGTAGACCACATATTCCAATCTGCATGCTTTCATGTCCTGCGACATTAAAACATCCTTGAGAATTACTGACTCAGACATCCATCAAACCAAAAGTAACCCCCAGTGATTCATGAGGCTTGGTGGGAAAAGGCAGGAACTCCAACAACTTTCAAAGGGAGGAAAAGACAGGCCCACAGCTGCAAACTCTATACCATGTCACATGTGACACGTGGTTGATTACTTTTGCAGATTACAGCTTGAACGGTTAAAGTTAAGTAACTTAATAGGGGTTTCAATATAATGGGAAACCTTTTTTTCTAAATGTTGGGGAAAAGCCACATTATTATAGTAAACTTCATGGTTACTCCAACAAATACATCTACATCCTATCAAATTACTTATGAAGTAAAGACTGGATTATCTTCAGTAGCAACATTTTCAGTCTAGAATTAGCTTTCATACTAAACATATTTGGTTGGTTGTATTTGTTTTACTGCAGGAGCCATGTTTGACTGACTCATATTGGTTTGCAAAAAGTATTTTTGGGTGCTACAGAATATATTATTGTTCATTATAATTTCATTGATAGAAATATCTCATAGTATAATACAAATAATACTACCACATGGTGCCACACGACTTATGCCCTGAGTATGTATAGCTGCAACACACATTCCTCGTCATCATCATCACCTAACTGGCATGCTCTGTCTGATGCAGCTAAGTATTAGACAATTATTGATCAATCAATTAGACAGAGCTGCTAGTCAAACACCAGACTGGAAAGTTTGTTTGATAATCGCTAGCCAGACACATTTTAGCCAGCCCAGTGTGTCGTTGAAGTTAGTTTACAGTTAGATATTGACCAAGGTCTCATTTCCTAAAAGCTTCTTGAAGCTCAGTTGAAGATAAAAATCCATCTTAAGGCCCTTCTTAAACTAAAGTGTTTTCCAAACACTAAAGACACTCTGACAATTGACTGAAGATGAACGAATCTGATATCTTTATCTGCGTTTATATAGCACTTCTCAAGCCTTAGCAAGCACTCATATCGCTTCACATGACATGTCAACATTCACTCATCCACACACACACTCATACACTGATGACACAGCCTTTAGGGGGGACACATGGACATGCAGACTGCTGGTGTGTATTGTGTGTATGTATAAATGCTTTTATTCAGCAGGTTTGACACAGAGATGATGACAAATTCAGATGTCGTGCATATTTATGAAACTAATGGGAACCATTGGATTTCAGAATTAATAAAACTTACTCTCATCCAGGGACATGAATTATGAAGGGTGGCTAACTGAAAGCATGATTTTCATACTTAACATTACCACCTATTTTTTTGTGTTGTTTGAAACACTCATGAGTTATGATTTATGTGTTTTTGATATATCTCACAAAAAGTTGAATATGCCAATTTCTAAAAATGTGTTCATCATCATCCTCAGCACAGTTGACATTACGAAGCTCTTTAGTGCTGCTTTGGGAAGCGTGGTGAAAAGAATGCTGTACATTTAGAAGATAGGTGGTTATCTGGACAAGAGGCGCAGCTCAATCATGTTGATGTGAGTAGGCCGGCTGGGATTAGTGTACAGTATACACAGTTAATTTGAAACTCTGGTCCAATACACATGTAGGAATATCAAAATGACTGTTGACAAATTGTCCTGTGACATGGATTTGAAAACAAAGGTGAACTGTCTTTTTTCATGTGATCGGCATTCAACGCAATCATTCTGACACACACTTTCAGAGAAAAATACTATTTGACTGAGGTGTAGCTCCAAGACACTGCCTCCAGCAGAGCCCCTCACAGATAACAGCTAAGAGTTGGCCTCCTCTCTTTCTTCATCAAACACACATACACATAATGAAACCAAATGAGCAGCCATATCTGTGTCTCCAAGGCTTTGCTCTGTGAGACAAGATACTTGAGCATCAAGGACAGCCGCTGCTATCTTCTCAATACTTAATAAGATGAGTGGCTCCCTCTCTCTCACACACAAATTGTGACAAAAACAAACTGTGTGATATAAACATAGACACATACACACACATATGCACAGACTGAGTGAAATAGCAGCTTTGACCTTGACGCCGCCTGAAGAGGTGCTATGTGTGCTCACGGTCATCTGGCAGCTGGATAAGCAGCATCCCACACACACTCAGGCAACGTTCTGATCCATACATGTGTTGAATCAGAGAGAATCTGGCTCAGCCTTATACATATTCATGCTCTGCAGCTCCCTCTAACCAACACTGGCTCTGCTACTGTCTGTGTGCATGGGATGGTTCACACTTGCCATGTTTCAGTGGTGCAGAAAGCATTCATTTTTCACCAGAGAGGCGTGGGTGCTGCTACGATATGAGGAGATACGCTTTATCTAACACACCCACACCCACACACTTCAGAGTGGGTGCATTGCAGAGAAGCAGAAATAATTGCATAAGACTGACTTCGACAGACCATTTACTTCAGTGGCTCAGAAGAAAGGCAGGGGGACAGCTTGAGGATGTGTGTGTGTGTGTGTGTGTGTGTGTGTGTGTGTGTGTGTGTGTGTATGTGTGTGAGCCCTCAACTCAAGCACTAAAACAGTTGTGTGTTTCTCTGCTCCACCCCACACGATAGGAAACTAAATCCAATCAACCTGGCCTTTTTTCAGAGTGTGTGTGTGTGCCTATGGCTCGTGTGTGTGTGTGTGTGTGTGTCTGTGCGTCTGCTTGAGTGTGTCCCAGCAGAGCTGTATACACTATAAGCGTGAGAGCTCCAGCTCGGTCCAGACCTCCCCTCGCCTCTGCTTCTGTTCCTACCGGGCCCATTTGTTCTGCTCTGGAAGCTCTGATCCATTTAAGACTTATGTGAGTGTGTGAGTGTGTGTGTGTGTGTGTGTGTGTGTGTGTGTGTGTGTGTGTGTGTGTGTGTGTGTGTGTGTGTGTGTGTGTGTGTGTGTGCGCGCGCGCGCATATGTGTGTGTGTGTGTGTGTGTCAGTTAAGGCTTAGTTTTAGGCTCCCCGTGTAACATTATCCTCACCATGTCCCTCCAAGTCTCCCCAGGGGTCTTGGGCAGCAGACACAGAAAACAAGAAGGGGAGGATGGGGAGGTGAAACATGAGGAGGAGGAGGAGGAGGAGGAGGAGGAGGAGGAGGAGGAGGAGGAGGAGGGATGTCTGATAAAGTGTTTAGGCCTGAACAAAAGAACAGTTTAAGATTGAAGTTCCTGCATTTCCTCAAATGGGTGCTGGATCCTGGCTCCAAACTCCACACTCTAAAACAAAACTAGTCAAGTCCCTCTCTTGAAATACAAAGTGGATGATAGTGGGGGGGCATTCATGAGCATTCATGTCATGACCCAAGTCAGCATGGCTGTATGCAGTGGTGGAACGTTAATACCATCCTTAAGTCAAAAATACTAATTCAATACATCATTTTATTTTAACTATAGAGTCACTCCAAGTCCTGCATTCAAAATGAATACAAAAAGAAACTTTTTGAGTGCACACTCAAAGTATCAGAAGCACAAGCATAGTGATGTTTAAATTATTAGGCTAAATATCAATAAATATGGATTCAATCTAAATATGTTGTTTGATAAAAACATGTTGTGAATTTTGTAAATGATTACATCTTTTTTTAAATAAATTTTGACTTTTGGACTTTACAAAATAATTAAATAATTAGGAGTCAGATATCCTACACAGCAAGCACTGCAATCTGACCGACAATGTTTTCTTCCCCTCTCCTTGCCTCTGCTGCACTCTGTGCGAGTCTATGCCGCGGCCTCGGTGCACTCTGTGACACACCAGAGCAGAGCGGTGCACCACAGCAGAATGAATATAGGGGATTTGATTTGATTTGTGTAGACTTGCTGTGTTGATTTACACATGGATGTCAATGTTATGAATGAAGTTTGAAGTATAGCCCCTCTGAAGACAAGCAGGTGATACACACAATGATACAGACTGAAGACCGCTGCTGACGTGGCTCCAGCAAAAGGGAAATAAAATGTTGAGCGTTCATGATGATGTCATTCTTTCTCAACCTGCTAATCAATTGTTCTTAAACTCAATGAATACAGAAAATATTTGCCTTGAATTTCTCCCATGTGGAGTACACACACACACACACACACACACACACACACACACACACACACACACACACACAAAGACCAGGGGAGCACAATCTCTCGTTGACCAGTGTGAAGAAATGGCTTTAAATAGACCCCCTTCTAAAAATCCTGATGGGAGCAGCGTTAACTAACAGCTCGTCCAAGACGCCTGGTCACAATATATGCGGCATATCACAGGATTTATATTTTACAGGACTCAGATGAAGGCTGCCCTACAGTGTGCAGTAACCTTCAGCAGTACATTCAGCTGGGATTCGCTCAGTACACACACATTGCCGGAGCTACTGTGTGTGTGTGTGTGTGTGTGTGTGTGTGTGTGTGTGTGTGTGTGTGTGTGTGTTTGGGGTGCTAAACAGCCGTTGGTTTGCTTTATAGAACCATGTGTTCCCGCCTCCTGTGTATAGCTGACATTTTGGCGGTGCATACACACACAGAGGGTAGCAGGTCAAAAGTTCACCCCCAACCTAATTAGCAATAAATTTGTCTTGCTGACATTCCAAAATGGCAACAAACTTATTAAATCATGACCGACACCCACCGAGGCTGCAGTGTGTGTGTGTGTGTGTGTGTGTGTGTGTGTGTGTGTGTGTGTGTGTGTGTGTCTGTTCACTCTCAAACTGCAATTCATTTTGAAAACATTAAGCAGTGACAAAGGTTATGTTAACTGAGAAAGTTCCAAACTTTGTAAACGCTGTTGGATAATTCCTAATGCTAAAAATGTCAAGAAAGTGAGCAAAAGCATGATAATAAGGAGCCTTATGCAGAAGCAGCTGTTGAAGTGAACAGGCAGGCTAACATAGTGAGGACATTGAAATTTCCCATCCTAATGATGACTCAAGCGTGGAAATGAGCAACCAATCACAAGCTGAAGCAACCCTGCAGGCAGCCAATCGCACAAATGGGTGAGCTCAGTGGCCATAGCTGTGTATAGCTACCTCATCAGCCTGCGTCCCTCTCCTCTGATTTACACCTGTCATCTTCACTGTCCTGTGTATTTACTAAGTCAAATTTGATCTCATACCCGACAATGCCTGTTAGCTTTAATTTAAAACAACATTTCTCTTTAAGACTCTTCAGCATTGACTTCACTTTTCAGAATTGGACGTTGCCTCCTGCTCTTTCACTAAGAAAATAGGTCATATAAATGAATAATATTGGTAAACATGACAGCATATTAGCCCTAAGAGAGCCACTTAGACATATTATTTGTCTTTATTAGGTTGGACAGGGGCTCTTTAATGGGAGATAGCAGGTGAACATGGCATGCCAAAGAAAAGTGCTTAAGAACATCCAAAAGCTGGGAACCTGAAGGTGAATTTGAGATACAGCTCAGCATTGTGTGTCAAGTGGTTCTAGTCATAAATAAAAATCAATTAATTTATTAAAATCAATTGTGTAAAGGGTTTAGAACATTATGATGGAAGTATATGATGCCATACTTATGTTTCATAAGACCACAGATTTAGTGATCAATTTAACAATTAATTACCATTTGAGAATTGATAAAAATTATCAAAAGTCCCTCCAAAATATCACATTCAGACACCAAGACCTTCAGAAACAATATGAAAAAAGGCATGCTGTGATTTGGTATCAAAAACATTACAGATTCTGCTAGAATAGCATTTTTCCACAATTGGATGACAAGCACTTCTATTCTGGAAGCTGCTCAACTTATTGTCAATATACCTAGCCATACATATTCTGAATACCCTCAGTCTGAAGTTTGTGGTTGTAAAGTTTCATGAGGCTGTGATCATCCCAGAGGTCACAGCAGCTCATTTTGTAAATTGATGGTCAAGTTTAAAAAAATGAAAAACCATGTGAAATGACCACTATGGGGACTCACATCATCACACGTGAATACAGTTGGGCTCATTGGATCCACAAGAGTCTCGGTAGGTCAGTCATATCCAATATCCAATTCTTAGACTGGGTCCACAGTATGAAGAAATATTCAAATCCACCATTGTTAGAATAAATAAACAACATTTCAACAGCATGCAAAAAACTACATGGTATATATTGAGGTGAGAGGTCAAGAGACCCCTTTGAAAATCATCATGCCAGTTTTCTCTTGCCAAAATGTAGCCTACCTTTGGAGCCTTTTAATAAGGCCCTTTCCCGGCAAGCATGACATGGTTGATACCAATCAAGTCATCTGATCCTCTGGTTTCATAGGATACCAGTATCTTCACAAGCCTGCTACTGAGCCCGCTTCTCTTAAAGACAGAGCCAAAGAGCAATTTCAACGATATCTGTCACAGTGACATATTATGATTAATTACAGTGCAACCCAAGAGCTGATACATGACTATAATACATCCCAATATTCTGTTTTGAGTGCAACCTGACACTTCCTGATAATGACAGTATACTTCTGAAGTGGATTATAAAATCATTCTATTGTTTTAGATAGAGAATGTTTACTAAAATCAGTCCTTATATTTCTTAATACTATTATACTGTGTGTATTATCATGCACCAACCACCAAATCAAATTACTTGAATGGTTAGTGTACCTACACAATGCCAATGGGTATGGAACATAACTGGCTGTCAATAGTAACAGCATGTCAGTCCACTGCTAATATAGCATACTAACAAGACACACACACACACACACACACACACACACACACACACACACACACACACACCACACTCAACCTGAACTATAGAGCTCCACTAAAACAAATCAATGAGCCTCACTGTTGCACATGTTCCTTCATCAGCATGAACTCACACTGTGGTTTATTTTGAGACAATCCCACATGCACTGCCCTACTGCCGTAAATACATCCAAATAAATAAAATCCGCCACTGAATATAGTGCTCCAAAAATGCACTATTTACTCCTGTTTGAGTAACGTTTGATAAAAAACTACAGTGACCAGCTGTTTTGAGAAATTACTTTAAATTAATTATAATTACAAAATAGTCTGGCCGACTCCTGGAATTAAAGTTAATTACCCACAGCTGATAAAAACAAGTAAGGACAATTGTCATTTCAGCTGACAGAATCAACGCTCACCAGCTTTTTTTAAAGAGAAACAAAAAAAGTCAATAGACCTTTGTAGGTCTTTCTCTCTCACATACCCAGATGACTTCTCTCATCATGCATTGACAGATTAGAGATTAAAACTGGGGTAATCAGTTACAGAGTTTCCCCTGATAGGCCTTTTGTTTTTCCTGAGGCCAATAAACAATGTGCTCCTCAATAATTCATCTGTTCTGCCGGAGCATGGCAATGAAAGCAGGAGAGGCTGGCTGAGACGTGCTGAATCTGATACTCCATGGACAGGCTAAGGCTTGAAACTGAATGGAAGCTGCGCTGCTGCCAGATCAGGTGACCATGTCCACAGTAAAATAAATACAGTTTACACTCATGGCATAAACACACTATAAATCATTTTGTCTGATGACAGCTCCCATAATCCAACTGTATCTGGACATTTGCCAAAGAGAAATATCAGTGTACTCAGACAAAAATTTCAATCAAGCTTCATGATGATCAGGATGTCCCAGGTCAGACTGAGGAGTAAAGAACATTTCTGAAATAAATTCAGGTTGATCATGATCAATATGTTATTGTAAATTTTAATATTTTTCTATTTTTAACTTATGTCTTGATTATTGCACTGTATTCATTGTTCATTGTCACCATCATTGTTTATTGTTATGCACCAGTCACCAAGTCAAATTCCTTGTATGTGTAACATACTTGGCAATAAACAGTTCTGATTCTGATCTGCCTTCTGTGCTGTCCTACTTGAGCCATGTCCTAATAAGCTCATTATGACGCCACAGCTACGATTATTTGTTTCTAGGGGTGTAATAATACACATATTCATATTAAACCATTCGGTACGAGGCTTAAGAACCGAACAATACGTTTAAATAATACTAGTGCATTTGGAAAATGCAGAAGCTTAAATTGTGGGAAATCTAATGTTTTCGGTGGACTGCGCTTACGTAACAGACAACACGCTTTGTGACCTCTGAACCCGGAACAATAACAAAAAACAGCTGAGGCTGCGGCACCGCACGTGTCTTCAGGGGGGCTAAGCTAGCGGGGAAACAACAGCCCGAACGGATTCAATTGCCCGGACAATAACCCTGCGCATTTCTGGAAATTTCCTTCTCCAGAAATCCGTTTAAAAACGCTAAAAATGTCATGATAATGTCATAACTTCTTACATATGTTTCAACTTGAACTCTTACTAAACACTAAGATCTGCTAGCAAGCTTACTGTTTGACAAAAGTCACGCTGACCAATCACGGCGCACCTTAATGCTTACGTACTTAGCAGGCTACCTCGGTACCGCTGGCAAGTCAAAGAATACGCCCAACATGTCACACTAAAGATCTGATTGGTTGAAGACGATGACAATCAACAATATTGTCCCCATATACTTTAATCTGCAAGGTCTACCTAGAGGACCTCGGGCCTCTCTCCTTACAGAGAGAAATAGGGGCTGAATCTGATTGGATAAAAGCTCTATTTAAAACAAGCTGCGCTGGAAGCAGAGCAACTGAGAAAGACAGGAGCTGTGCAATGAGAAAATAAGCTAATGGGAAAAAAATTATAATACTTGTAGTGTATTTGTGAAAAATTATTAAATTATAAAATAGCTATAACTTTGTGATTCTGTTTAGGCCAGCAGAGAAGGCTTAGCTGGCCCTGACGGGCCACCACTGGTGTATATCTACACACGTGTGTGTTCTCATGTTTTCATGTTCACATTATATCCAGAGTTGCAGTCAAGAACAGTCGAATCCAAGCTATTTATGACAAGTCCAGGCTTGAGACAGAAAGACAACAGCTCTTCAATATTCCGTATGCTGTCTCTTCCTGTTATTCATGGTGAGACTGAAATGTTATAAAAGCACAGTGACTACATTGTATGTGGTGTACGTTCATGTTACAATATACAGGATCTATATCTATATAATATATATATATATATATATATATATATCTTACTATGGAAAATAAGTTCTATTTTTACTTTTATGTTACACTACAATGGTAAAATGTTATAAAATTGATTTTGACATGTAGACTGAAGGAGTCAAACCATGGATGACCCGCTCTATCTCTGAGCCCTCTGAACAGTGCTGTGAGATTAAAGCATTGTGAACTGACAGCAAAGCAAAAGGCCAAGACCAAAGACTGTCGCAGGCAAAACTGATGGTTTAGACTGTGACGAGTCTGAATCAGGACACCTACAGGAACCAAGCAGGTCCATCATAATACCAAAAAAGGTTTCTAGACGAGATTTAAACTGAACTCAGTACTTTAGTATGAAAGCAAACAGCAATGCACACATCTCAGAATGACTTCTGTACACCATGAAGACCTTGTGATGCAGGACTTCCATTCTTAACAACAAACCTGTTTCCTCTGAGGTGATAGCCCATCATCTGTCAATCAAGTGAGTTTTTACCATCCAGACCCAATATGTCTTTGTGTATCTGACCACATTTGAATCAGATGTCATGTCAAGCGTTAAACCTTGACTCCTCCTGTGCTGCATGTTCATTTTTCTTCAAGTATGTTAATCCATGCGGTCCTAGCTCTGTTACAGTAACAACTCCCAGCATGGCTCTCTGATAGGACTGGATTTGGCCTTGAAAAGCAGAAGGGCTAATATTATTGAGCAGAGAAAGGTGTTGAGTCTTAGCTGAAGTAGGTAGAGGATTTATTTCTCCATGACTTAATTTGCATCTTTGTGCCATCTTAAGGCATGAATAATGCATTCTGGGAGTCTGCTGCTCTGCTGTTAAGATGCCTCACAAACACAACACAAACACTATGGATATCAATTTAGGCATTGGAGACTGCACGCATACATAAACAGATATGAGTGACACATACTGAGCAACAAACAAGAACACACCCACTCATGTATTTCCTATGTTAATCTTAAAATAGATGTATCTCTTTCTTTACCTCAATATATTTCTGTCCCCCCCCACAAACACACACACACACACACACACACACACACACACACACACACAATGACTTTGGAGGATATAACATAGACTTACATACATTGCATTGACAATCACTTTTTATAGTTAGTGTCGAGCCCTGTCAAATGACTAAATTACAAAATATGTCTCTCCAACAAAACAGCAACAACAAGTGAAAGCTCAATAACATTATCTCAACTTGCAAACTCACTAGCCAAGCAATGTTCACGACAACTGGTGAATCTTTTACCTAATGAGCTGGCAATAGCTTATCGGAGACTGTATGGTGTCACCAGATTACAATGTGCACAAGATGAGCATGCCGTCATTACTACAGAGCCAAAATGTGCATCTATTTGAGGGAAGACTCTCATCCACCACTGTGCAGCCATACGTTATTTCCTGGTGTTAATACCTCTTACTTGCTTGTGCATTCAGGGAAAGTTATTGGAGAGTTTGCAAGTTGGAAGCTAGTGGGAAGACTATGAGAGAGCATATCCTTGTAGCTGGAGCAGAAACACATACTGGTTGATAATGGCATTTCTGATCATTGTTAACATTTACAATACAGTAAGAATATTCTAATTTAGTAATTTTTTCTACAGCCAGCAGTCTGAAAGAGGCAAGTAGTGTTTGTGACTATTGAGCTTGATATTATCTTACATGTCATATATTTTCCTCAGCTGAGGAGGTTATGTTTTGGGTTTGGTTTGTTCGTCTGTGTTAGTCTGTTTGTCAGCAGGATTACATGAAAAAACGACTGGCCTGATTTTCATGAAGCTTGTTGGAAGAATGCAGCATGGGCTGAAGAAGTCATCCTTGTTTTGTGCTTATTTTGCTCGACTAATCGTGATGCAAAGACCTGTTGGAAATCCCTCACAGTACATGGAACTGCATTAAGTATCACCTCCTAAGCAGTGCCCACATTTAGTTCCAGGAACAAAGAGGAAGAGTTAAAAACAAAAATAGGAACCTGTAACAATAGTCAAATGTCACTTTTCCGTATATTCTTGCAGTGGAAATGGGCATAATGTTGACTGGTTATTGTGATCATGAGGAGAACACTGATTGGCTGGAGTCCCCAGACGAACACTGAACTTGCACACACTCTCTACATCCCCATATTTCTAATTTCAAACACTGAATTAAAGCGTGAAAACCGGTAGTGTTTTAGAACTTAGAGGTACTGTATTGAATACTGTCAGACTTCACTGAGAAACTGCAGCTGCTCTCCACAGCATGACATGTCTATTTTAGTCCTGAGTGTGGGTGGATTTCTGACTGCGTTACTTGATGAAGAAGAGAAGCCTGAAGCCATAGCAGCCACAATGTGTTAAGGTGAGACAAGACGAATGGGGCCAACAGGGACGAGCTGACAACTGACTGGATGCAAGATGAATGGAGTGAGTGAGAAGCCAGGAGGGGAAGAGAAGAACAAGATATTGGGAGAGAACAGGATACTCTTGAGCCTGGTTCTTGATTAAAAAAAAAAAAAACTATGTCGATGACAACCATGAGGTATTTAGAGCAGATCTGATCTGATCCACATCTTCCTAGGTGTAAATTAGAGCCATCACCATAACTGCTGGCCCGGCAATAATGAGGGGTTGTCCCCGTGGTGCCGAGGCAAGGACAAGGGCTTCAGACCAGGCCTTTACAGAGGGAACACGAGCAGAATCAGGCAGGTATTTATAGGTCTGCTATCGTTGGGACCAAGCTCCTGTTTCTGAGTAATCGCCTGGGGTTGTACAGACATAATAATAAAACTTATATTCATGCATATGCGCTAGCACGCATACATTTACACACTGTAATTGTAAAAACAGCTGCTTTCTTAGAGGATAATTGAGCAGGAACATCTGGACAGGAACTTAACTGCAGGTTAAAAAAAAAATTTGACCCCCATCTCAAGTGCCCTGTGTGTGTTTGTGTGTGTGTGTGTGTACACGTGTGTGTGTGTGTGAGTGTGTGTGTGTGTGTGTGTGTGTGTGTGTGTGTGTGTGTGTGTGTGTGTGTGTGTGTGTGTGTGTGCATCCATGTCATTTGCAAACAATGTGGCTCCTCTATCTCCCATAGATCATGTTTCCCACTCTGCAACAAGGTAACATGACACAAACAGATTCCAGATCAGAAAGACTCGCTTTGTTCTCAAACCTGAATGCAATCTGGAAGCATCTAGACCACAGCCATACAAAGTAACCACTAAATACAACAACAATATACAACGCATTAACTCAAAGAATTGAATTGGCTCTTTGGTAATCCTCAGTTGCTCAACCACAACACAACAAAACAGCACACCATAAATCCCTGCTGTTCTCACTTTCACCTGAACAGGCAGCCAGAAGGTTGGAGCAGAAAGAGGAAGAGGACTAGTGGCATCTGATAGGACCGCCACTTTTCACTACACATAAATACTATACATTCTAACTGGTTAAGACATTGACAGAGTGTGGCCTGAGGAAATATGTAGGGGACAACAAATTGGAAGTAACATAACTTCCTGAACCATGATTTTCTCTGTGTAACCTCTTTGACCATGCCGGATCTACCTGTGGGGTCCATCAGCACAAAAGCAAACACGGATGAGCACTGTTCAAACCCGCTGAATGTTGAAACTCCAGATCTCAAAGTTTCCAAAGTAAGCAAATATGTCAGGCTCAATGTTATGGAATGTGAACAAACTGATATGCAAGACTTCTAGAATATTTCCATTTGTAACGGTCCAGCCATAACAAAAATGGCATCTTGGATTTGAATACTTCCATTAATGTCAGCACCACACAGAGCACATATGTGAAACTGTCAAACAGTGGGGAAAAATGTAAATTAATGAAATGAGGGATTCGGGTTTATATGTGCTGTAGCTTCCTAGTGCTAATAAACTTTGTGAAAATGTAGCACATTGATAACTTCTCTGAGAGTCTGATCAAAGCTCAGCTGTTTAGAATGAGGTTATGATAATTATCCGCAACTGTGTCAAGTCAAGAAAATCCGCCCGTTTCCAAAGCTACATTACTTTTCATTCATTGGCAGATACTCTTATCCAAAGTGACTCACATAGAGGTGATTAGAGGTTAGATCAAAAACTATATGTTCTGTTATGTTAAAGGATCACATTTCTCTCCCTAACAATGAGGTTCACATTGTGTTCATTGTGCATTGCAGTCATAATACTGAGTGGAATTTTTTAGATACATTGGCATGACTTTGAACTATATGTACAAGACACATGTCAGTTACTTTCCTGTTCCTGTTCAGCTATACAATACTTACTACTAGGAGTTTGACATTTTTCTGAAAACTGTAAAGTTGCATGCAAATGTATAAAAACATGGATCTGAAATGTTTTATCATTATCCTATCATCCATTGAAAGAACCATGTCCACTACTACCTGTTACCACAGGACATGAAAGCAACACTACAGTTGCTGTAGCTTTCATTATGAACCTACAACCACCTGACAATGGTGGACGATTTCCGTATCAATCTTTATCAGAACGTATTGCTTTTCTCTGTGTCCATCTGGCGTGGTCACCGTCTTCTTGGAGGGATTTCATGAATCATATATGCCCACTATGGAGATGAACAATAATGAACCAGTGAGGCCATAGTATGTCTGTTAATCTATCATGGTTTCATGGCTCGCGACCATAGTCTTCTTCCAGGGGAGACTTTGGTAACTGGGGGGTAATTTCCAGCCTAGTTCCTGCTCTTGTTGCTGAGAAGCACTTCGGAGAGGAGAGAACAGGAAACGAGCTGAAGAGCATGGATGAGTGGCAGAGGAGTGGATGTTAGAGCTCCGAGTCAAATAATTAATTTGAGAAAATCTTCCTCTGCAGTTTTGACCTTTGCTTTGTTGAATTGCTTACAACTATTATAAACACGTTGCTTATTTATCCTTAGCTCATAATTTATTAATTTGTGTTTTCTATACAGCACAATTAGGCAAGTTAAAAATGGAGATGGTTTCATAACTATTCCCTCTCTGGATGCCTTAAAGCACAGTTAAGCATTGGCTACTGGTCAGAGCTCCATGGGTGCCCTTCTTTTCCAGTACCTCTGCTGCGCTCACCTGTTTTAACAGTGCGGTCCAGCAATAATCTGACAGCTCTAGTGCTGCCACTAATGACTCATTCTCCACTATTTCACCAATTAGCCCATGAATGAATCTATCGATAGACTTCAGCTTTTTTTCACAAGTCAGCATTAACCGTGATGACACACCGGCTCTGTGTCCCTGTAGCGCAGACAATAGCCCATATGCAGAAGAACCTCAATGGCTTCAACACAACCTCATGTGGCCAAAGCATGGTCTCTCCCTAGCACAGGGCTGCTTGTTATGGAGCTAACAGCAAACTCTACAGAGTTTGCACGACTTGATTATGTTCATTTTAAGCTCTACTCTAAAAATAAATATTGATCAGAGGTAAATTATAACACTGATCATCATGATGTGCTCAAATTGAATCTCATAAAATGTAGTTTTTGAGAAGAGAGAAACCATATCTTGTCTATAAGAAGTGGACGTAGTCATCTTGACGTCTCTCATTGGTTTGACAATTTCGCCATCGCCATCTTGGATTACAGCGGTCGCCATGTTGGGTTTTTTTCAACCGATGAACGGAAGTTACCATATTTGGAATGCAAAGAAGTGACGTACAGACGCCGTAGCGGCAACGACCTGTCAATCACAGTAGCTCCACCCTAAAGCATACCCCGCTTTATGGTCTATCTGACTAAATTGACCATCATTTACTAAATGAACATCATGCTGTATTGAAGAAGACTTGAAACTGGCGATTGAGACCATAAACTCAGGTACTGAGGTAATAAATCAAGCGAGAAGTAGAGTCATTTTCTCAAAGACTTCCATACAAACTGACTTTTTTTGCAACCGGAGGACCCTGCTGGTCAGTAGAGAGAATGCAGTTTTAAGACACTTGACTTCACTCAGCAGAACCAGAGGTTGCTGCCTGAAATAATCACAATAAATGACAATCACAAAGTAAAAGTGTAATATTTGGCATTTACACTGACTACAGGACAGTTGAAATAATTTTTTAGGATGTTAGTGAAAAAATGTTAGTCTGGAGCCTTGCTGTCAATTATAGTTCTTAGAAACAAAATTAGAATCGGCAGGTCAGATTTTGGCAAAATCAGATATTGGAATCAGCCAAGACCATTTCAATCTGTGCTTTTCTAGATAAAATCATGTGTATTAGTCACACCACAGAGGGGAACATCGGAATGTTGCAATGGGGTGGAGCTAGAATACTGGTGGAGCTGTGTACATGTACCACAACACTAAGATTAAGTTGCTCATTTTGTATCCCTGAAAGGTCAACACTTTCCAGGCAGCTTGCAATTGATCAATTGCAAATTGGTGTTGCACCAGGCCTTCCATGTGGAGTTGAAAGAAGTCAGACGTCTGGGCTATCTCACTTAACTTGCTACTGAAAATGTATGATCAATGTTAGAAGTTTACCAAGGTTGAACTCGAAAGCCCTGCATGATTGTACTTCACATATGTGAGTGAAATCTTTGACTGATGTGATTGAAACAGATTTTGAGATTTGTCCATTATAAATGTTAATGTGACTGAGTCAAAACAATGGCTGTCTGCTATGGACACAGTAAATCCAGAGCAATCCTGTTTAGTCAGGCTTGTGCTGGTTCAAATGCTTCCTCCTCCTCTTCTCATGTCTGTGCTTCTTTCCATCCTGTCTGAAGACCTGCAGCTCCTCCAGTCCTCTGCTGTGTAGCGCTGCAGAAACACAGACGACTACACACCTAGTACACTCTCTCTCTCTGCTTCTGACCCTCAGTCTGTGGTCACCTCCTCCTCTTCCTCCCCCACTCCACTCCCTTGCTGGAGTGAGCTCAGGGTTCAGGTCTAAAACTCATTAGTTCCAGCGCTTTATAATCCATTACAAACAAACAGGCAAACATCCAAGATTAATGGCAGTTCAGTGGCTGAGAAAAAGACTGCCTGAGATTTAGAGCTACCACACAGCTTCACACTGCCATGCCCCCCCGCGCACACACACACACGCACACACACCTCTGCCTCAGTGCAGTGTGAGAAGGACTAACAAACAGACCGTTATTTTACCTCTGTCTCCATCAGTTGTTAGGCTTGTTCATCAGTCTCCTGTCTTTTTTCCACCTTCTCTTCTATCCTTCTATCCACAGCTACAAATGGAGGTTTGACGAGGGTGGGGGGTGTTACCATGGCAGCGGATGCCCGGGACCCTTTTGGCCAGAGACCACTGCCTAGCATTCCGGCATCCAAACACTACCCCTCTTGCCAACTGCAATAACAGTCAGTAACAGACAAAGGCTGACTGGACCATCCCAGTTTACCATGTTAACGGTCTAGCAATGACATCATCATTTCACATCCAGTTCACATGAGTCAACAGCAGTGTGTGTGTGTGTGTGTGTGTGTGTGTGTGTGTGTGTGTGTGTGTGTGTCACTGTGAGAGCCAGTTTGAATTTGAGCCCTTCAGCACACTCTCAATCTGCACTTCTTCAAGGCCTTAGCGTTAATTCTAGATTTAGGTTCAACACTGGAATTAAGATTACATTTCACTTCAAATGGAGGTTTATAACAAAAACAACTGCACTCCAAAATTCCAGGTACAATAATTGTGATCTGACCAAATTGTTATAATAACTTCTGTTCATAATCGTGTACCAAATATGGTTCATCCTGCACTTAAACTACTAGATTTCTAATAATGATTTAGTGTGAAAAGATTGTTTAATAACAGGTTATGGATCATCCAGCTAAAAATAATGTTTTTTCTTCATTCTTAGTTGCTAAAAATTGGAGGCTGAGCTGACTGACACTAAAAAACATTCTTCTGGTCCTCTGCCTGAAACAGCCACACCATGTTTTAGCACCAACAAATCACTGACTGCCAACCTAAACACTTGGTGGGGATAGGTCATTATGATTGATTGTGGGTAGTTATGAAGTTGATTTTAATATTGTTTTGTATGAACTGATGACACAGAGATCACACTGAAAAATGAAACACGCAGTAGTTTGGAAAAACTTCAATGACTCCCTAAGTCAGTTAACCAAAGTAAATACAGCATATAAGTTCCACTACTGTGAGAGGACTGAGAGAGGACCAGTGGAGCAGCGTGTCCTTTATGAGCCCCGTTACAACTGAAACAGACTTCCTGTGGCTGGCTCCCTTACCACAGCGCTCCTAAAGGCTAAACCCACGTAGACATTTACCAGGTGGCTGAAAAACATGAAGCCGTCATGTTTGTGGTATTGATGGCTTCTCGCCATCTTGTTGGGACTGAGTGGGAACACAGGCCTACAGGGTCCATGAGCACATCAGGCAGGGCAATAATGAGATTTTCCTCCTACTCAGGACCACATGGTGCTTCCTACTCTAAATCGTATAATGCTGACAGGGTCGGAGTGCTCTCATAATGTAATGGACTAATAGACACCACTTATGCAAACCTACTTAGAGCTGCTGTTGCTGGCCTTTGTCCCGGCAGGAACACACTATTGTTCTGTTAAATGTAAAGTTCAGCTTGACCTGCTCATTATCACAGCAGAGCTCTGTGCTTCACTGTCCCTTTGACACACATACAGCAGTGAAACAACGGAATGTCTGACAGAATGCCACTGCACAGTTCATCCTCTGAGGCCAGCCATGGTGTTGCAACATTCACAAACAAATGTCTCGTTATGTCACTCATAAAGCACAAAGCACAGATAAATGCAGTTATTTGTTTCGGTAAATCAGTATCTGTGCCTCTAATTTACAACTCTGTCATCATTTATACATAAACACAAACAGCTGTACAAATACATTTTTACTAAAACATCTCCATTTGCATGGTCTAATAACATCACAATCACAATTCTTATATTCATTTGTGAATTATTAGCATTTTAAAGTAGAATTGTGTCCTTTTGAGGTTGTTTGGTGATTTACTAAAACCTCTCGCTCTGCTCATAACTCTCTCAGGACCGTTCTTTCTGATCCCCTCACAGGTGCTCCAGGGGACCTTGGCCGCGAAATTACCAAAAGTACGCTTGACACAGTCCCAACACACTGGGCCCAAAATAAGACCCCTACTTTAATGTAGGAATGCACTGATCGCTGTCTTTGGGTGGTTGTGAATTCATCTCCTACACACAGTGAGAAATGGAAGTCGTAATAATAATAGAAGCTAACATCCTGTGAACACGATCCAAAACAAACCAAAGGAAAAACAAAGGGCTTAAATGGGAGCTCTATGAAAGTCAGCAGACTCTGGTTGACGCGGCCATGCTTTTCTGTGACCATCATACACTGCGTGCACGAGTTAGATGATATTTCCTGCGTCGACCAGCAGCGTAGCAAGATCATGTTGCTAGGTCTTAAGCCTCAAATGTTTTGAGTGTACCTCCGATACAATCAAAAATGTAAGCCTGTTAAGATCATTAAGAAAATGAATGCGCTTCAGTGTTTGTAACATAACAGACTGTCAGGTTACTGGGATGGGGTTCAACTCCCTGCAGTGTCCTGCTGATTGTATTTGGACTTGCATAACAGAACAGTAGTGTCATTTGCTTTTACTTGAACAATTTAATTTAACACTGTTTTCATTTTAAGCTCTTCTGTAACTTTAGATTGTAGTGTGAAGCATTCATTGTAACATTTAACGTGATTCTCATGTAGAAGCTCTAGACAGATCATTTATACTAATGCCCATTGACATGGTTTGAGAACCACTGTAGTCTAACTTTTGCTCTCCAAGCATCTTAGTTTGCACATATTTAGATCAGAGAAGTCTTTTTCTCATGGTGTGCCCACAAACCCTTTTAATAAGTCCAGTGTTTGGGTTGCTGTAATTATAGAATTCTGCTTACGTCCATGGTTGCCAGTAGGTGGCGCTTTGACTATGAGTTTATATTGGCATGCAGAAGTCCTAAAATCATGACAGTAATCAAGCATGTCAAGTTTGGGACAGTTTTGACAAAGTACAGTTGAGTTACAACAGCTTGATGGATGATGCAAACCATGTAAAATGGCCGATATACCAAGTCCATGTTGTTCGATGAAACCTCAAGCTTTTAGTAACTTTTAATCGCTACGGTCTTTAGATTGTTCTGACCAAATTCTAAGCTAATCGGATTAATTCCCTAGGAGGACTTCGTAGTACAGCACCTGAAATGGAAAAAAACCCACTTGTAATTCATACAATATTCAAAATGGCTGACTTCCGGTTTGGATTAGAGCATTGACCCATAAGACGTTTTTTTTAAGTCTACATGTGATACATCTATTTACCAAATTTTATACATCTAAGTGCTGCATCTAAGTACTGCAAGGGCTGCATCGTCAAAATATTCTAGGGGGCGCTATCGAGCCGACTTGCCACTCTGAAGCATTCAAATCACATCAGATAACTACATTCAGGATTTTAAATGTGTTTGACAAGTTTGATTATGTTTTGAGTATTTTTAGCCCATCAAAAACACTGTTGTTTTTCATGGCGAAGAATGCATCGCCACGGCAACGGCCTTTCACAAAACAACAAGCTTTGAGTAACTTTTAATCACAAAGGTCTTTAGATTGTTTTGACCAAATTCTAAGTTGATCTGATTAATTCCCTAGGAGGAGGAGTTAAAGTAGAGCGCCTGGAAATTGCAAAAATGACACTAGGAATTCATACAAAATTCAAAATGGCTGACTTCCGATTGGGTTTAGAGCATGGACCCCTAAGACTTTGTTTTAAGTCTACATGTGATACACCTGCTTACCAAATTGTATACATCTAGGTGAAACGTACTGCGAGGGCTGCTTCGTCGAAATTTTGTAGGGGGTGCTATTGAACCAATTTGCCAATCTGAATGAATAAAATCAATTTTGCTTATGATTCAAGCATTTTTAGCCTCTCAAAATTACCTTTGTTTTACACGGCGAAGATTGCTTCGCCACGGCAACGGCGTTCAACGAAACATCAAAAGCTTCATGAACTGGCATTATGAACTTCTTACATTTCTCTGGAACTAATTTGATGTTGATCTGATTTACCTACAAAGAGAAACAAGCCAAAGTATAAAGACTTTAACTTACTGTTACCAGTAGGTGGCGCTATGACTATGATTCAAAATTGGCCAGCAGATGTCTTCAGGACAGGAGTCTAATTAAACATGTGAAATCTGGTAAAGTACTGATGATGTGGAGTCGAGTTACAACAGTTTATTTGTTCGCCGAGCCGCCATGTCGCCGCCCTTCAACAACTTCTTACAATCTTCACAATGAAGCATTATCAAGGTCTTAAGACTTTTCTGACAACATTTGAGAGGGATCTGAATAATCTGTGAGGAGCAGGATTTCACTAGGTGGCGCGATTACTATCATTCCAAATTGTCATATAAATGTGTTCAGGGTTAGGATGTTGTAACATTCAGAGAAATTTGGAGCAGATTAGACAGTGTACGGCCGAGTTACAACAACTTCCTTTTTCATGGCAAATGGTGTTTTTTTTGCCGCCATGCCGCGGATACATAGTTTGATAACTTTTTGATCTTTGAGTATGTTTTCACTGCCAAGGTCTCAAGAGCATACTGACCAAATCTGAAGTCGATAGGGTTAAATCTCTAGGAGGAGTTTGTTAAAGTATGACGCCTTGAAATGGTCCAAAAACGTCATAAAATTTGAAATGGCCGACTTCCTGTTTGGTTTAGTGAAAAATTCCAAGAGGACTTTTTTGTACGTCCCATCACGTTCCACGTACCTACCAAATTTCATACAGCTAGGTGAAACACAATGTTGGGGTTACTCAATAGGGGGCGCTATTGAGCCAATATTTCATACAACAGCTGGACACTCCAATCAGACTGCAAGAATGGACAGACTTATATGTTCATTCTTCTGATTTTAACAGAGAGGGATAGAGCTGAATCAAAAAGTTCCTGCAGACACATTTCTCGTTTAGAAGATGAGAAAAATATAATACCATGGTTTTCTTGGTTGATATCACTTCACACCTGAATGAACTGAATTTAAAGCTGCAGGAAAATTCAGTGAAATTACTGAAAGTAATAATAAATAAATGTCCTTCTCTTGCTTCAAGTAAAATAAGGGCTGGATTAAAGAATAAAATACATAACAGAAAGCTTTTGAAAAATGTGACTCTTAAAATAAAGTAGAGTATGTATTATTTATAATTCCAGTTGAATTAGAAAACTGACAATAAATATTGTTGAGATTAGGGCTGCAACTAACGATTATTTTAATAATCGATTAATCTGTCGATTATTTTTTCGATTAATCGATGAATCGGCGGGGAAAAGGCGAGTGAATAAAAACGTGTCTTTAGTCTTGCAAACTATACCACCCCTGCTTTACTACTGTTATTAACAAGCTAACGCTAACTTGTCATGCTTGTCAAGCAGGATAACGAGTAAACACCAGTACCAGAAGAGCTACTGGAGGGACGTTACGTTCCTCACTTCAAAACGGAACTACAGTAGGATTCTGTAGTGACTTGCCCTGCTGTTGAACTCCCTTCCTCCTCCTCAAGGACTCCAACATGTTTACGTTTTAGGTGCTGAATCATCACCATGGTGCTCCCGTGCCATGCCATGTCGCTTTTACATATCTTGCAATTAACACACTTTTTCGATTTATTTAGTGTGAAATGCTCCCACACCTTGGATGACTTAGGTCGTACTGATTTCTCTGCCTCCGCCGTGTGTTTCAGAACAACGTTACGGGTCTCTCCGATGGTCTTTCCTCTACCTCCACTCTGCTCTGCGCTCAACTTTTTTTTTTTATACTCAAACATCTCCGTGACTTATTGAGTGGTGTAATAATCGCGCAACACAACGAATCGCTAATGAAATTCATTGCCAATGCTTTTAATAATCGATATAATCGATTTTAGCGATTCGTTGTTGCAGCCCTAGTTGAGATATTATTCAATTGAACTTTCTTTATTTGATTTGACAGTCAGTTGTTGACTACATACAGACGTTAATACAACTGTTGGCTATTTCAATATACAGGACTAAATCATAGTTCAAGTTAGACATTATTGTGATGTTCTGGACCTTTGGATGAGGAAATTCTCTCTAAATGGACCTTGTTGAATTATAATTGAATACCCCTGAGCTAGGAGTTGGGGTTGTGTGAGGAATTGTATGTATATTGAGTGTCTGTGAGGGGGGTTTGAGGAATGTGAGGTGTGAAGAAGGTAGTTGACAGAGGTGTCTGCCCAGGACAATGGGTCAGGATCCAAGGGGGAGCTTATCAGACTTCAGCCAATCGTGGAGCAGATCGATAGGCTGAGGAATGTGACTCTTGGGAGACAAAGAACTGTAAATCCCAGGAGAGATTGAGACCTTCTCCTGACCATGATGCAGATATACGTATCTGTCTTGTGGCCCGGACAGGGCCTCAGAATCAGACCTCCTCCTGACCATGATGCAGACATGCCTCGTGGCCCGGACGGGGCCTCACTTTCATGAAATGTATACGTTTGTTTTGTTATTAATAGTGTAATTAGGGCCCGAGCACCGACGTAGTCGGAGCGGAGGACCTATTGTTATTCTAATGTTTTTTATTATTATTATTATCGTACCAGTTTCATCGCAAAAAGGAGGTGCTTGGGATACTGGGAATCTTTTGAAATTTGGCACAAAATTCAATCGTGGTGAAAATTCCAGTATTATTGGGGTGTCCAGCTGCGGCATGACATTTTGGATCGATAGCGCCCCCTACAGAGTAGCCCCAACTTTGGGTTTCACCTAGCTGTATGAAATTTGGTAGGTATGTGGAACGTGATGGGACGTACAAAAAAGTCAAAAGGAGGTATATCCTAAACCAAACAGGAAGTCGGCCATTTTGAATTTTATGACGTTTTTGGACCGTTTCAAGGCGCCGTACTTTAACAAACTCCTCCTAGAGATTAAACCCGATTGCCTTCAGATTTGGTCAGTATGCTCTTGAGACCTTGGCAGTGATACTCAAAGATCAAAAAGTTATCGAACTATGTGTCCGTGGCGTCGCGGCAAAAAAACACCATTCGCCATGAAACAGGAAGTTGTTGTAACTCGGCTGTACATTGCCTAATCTGCTCCAAATTTCTCATATGTCATAACATCCTGACCCTGAACACATGTATATGACAATTTTGAATCATAGTAATAGCGCCACCTAGTGGCAACAGGAAGTCATAGGTTGTGTACTTTGACACCCTACTGCTCACAGATTAATCGGATCCCTCTCAAATTTTGTCACAAAAGCCTTAAGACCTTGATAATGCTTCATTGTGAAAATTGTAGGAAGTTGTCGAAGCATGGCGACGTGGCGGCTCTGCGAATTTCGATCCTTCGCCATGAACGAATAAACTGATGTAACTCGACTCTGCATCATCAGATCTTTACCAGATTTCACATGTTTGATTAAACTCCAGGCCTGAAGACATCTGCAAGCCAATTTTGAATCATAGTCATAGCGCCACCTACTGGCAACAGTAAGTTAAAGTCTTTATACTTTGGCTTGTTTCTCTAAGTTGGAAAATCAGATCAACATCAAATTTGTTCCACACAAATGTAAGAAGTTCATAATGCCAGTTCTCTAAGCTTTTGATGTTTCGTTGAACGCCGTTGCCGTGGTAACGCAGTCTTCGGCGTGAAAAACGATGGTCATTTGGAGAGGTTAAAAAAGCTTGAAACACAAGCAAACTTGACACACAGATCACAAGGCCAAAATGTAGTTCTATAATATGATTTTATTCAATCAGAGTGTTAAATCGGCTCAATAGCGCCCCCTACAAAATTTCGACGAAGCAGCCCTCGCAGTACGTTTCACATAGATTAACAAAATTTGGTAGGCACATGTATCACATGTGGACTTAAATAAAAGTCTCTTGGGGCCATGCCCTAAACCCAACCGGAAGTCAGCCATTTTGAATTTTGTATGAATTTCTAGTGTCGTTTTAGACATTTCCAGGGGCTCTACTTTAACGAACTCCTCCTAGGGAATTAATCAGATCGACTTCAAATTTGGTCAGTACAATCTAAAGATCTTTGGGATGAAAAGTTACTCAAAGGTTGTTGTTTCGTGAAAGGCCGTTGCCGTGGCGACGCATTCTTCGCCACGAAAAACAAAAGTGTTTTTGAGGGGCTAAAAATGCTCAAAAGGTAACCAAACTTGTCAAACACATTTAAAATCCTGAATGTAGTTATCTGATGTGATTTTAATGCTTCAGAGCGGCAAGTTGGCTCGATAGCGCCCCCTACAATTTTTTGACGATGCAGCCCTCGCAGTACGTTTCACCTAGCTGTATAAAATTTGGTAAGCAGATGTATCACATGTAGACTTAACAAAAAGTCTAGGGGTTCATGCTCTAAACCCAACCGGAAGTCAGCCATTTTGAATTTTGTATGAATTTCTCCTGTTTTTTTCCATTTCCATGTGCTGTACTACAAACTCCTCCTAGGGAATTAATCCGATCAACTTAGGATTTTGTCAGAACAATCTAAAGACCGTAGCGATTAAAAGTTACTAAAAGCTTGAGGTTTCATCAAACAACATGGACTTGGTGTAGCAGCTATTTTACATGGTTCGCCATCATCCACCAAGCTGTTGTAACTCAACTGTACTTTGACAAAACTGTCCCAAACTTGACATGCTTGATTACCGTCATGATTTTAGGACTTTTGCATCCCAATATTAACTCATAGTCATAGCACCACCTACTGGCAACCACAGAAGTAAGCAGGATTCTTTAATTACAGCAGCCCAAACACTGAATTTATTTAAAGGGTTCGTGTGCACACCATGAGAAAAAGACTTCTCTGATCTAAATATGTGCAAACTAAGATGCATGGAGAGCAAAAGTTAGACAACAGTGGTTCTCAAACCATGTCAGTGGGCATTAGTATAAATGATCTGTCCAGAGCTTCTACATGAAAATCACGTTAAATGTTACAATGAATGCTTCACACTACAATCTAAAGTTATAGAAGAGCTTAAAATGAAAACAGTGTTAAATTAAAGTGTTCAAGTAAAAGCAAATGACAATACTGTTCTGTTAACTTTCATGTAAGTTCAAATACAATCAGCAGGACACTGCAGGGAGTTGAACCCCATCCCAGTAAACTGACGGTCTGTTATTTTATAAACACTGAAACACATTCACACATTCATTTTCTTAATGATCTTAACAGGCTTACATTTATGATTGTATCAGAGGTACACTCAAAACATTTGAGGCTTAAGACCTGGCAACATGATCTTGCTACGCTGCTGGTTGAGGCAGGAAATACTGTTTAACTCGTGCACGCAATGTATGATGGTCACAGAAATGCATGGCCGCGTCAACCAGAGTCCTGCCAGTACCCTCGACGTGCGTGAAGTTGCGAGGGCCCGATCAATGCTGCTTGCAGCTTTAATTCAGTTTGTAATTGTATAGCTTCTGTTTGTTATTAAATATCTTTTGATTTGATTGTAAATCGGAACCAGCTGGTTATTTGATACGACTCTGTTGACGAAAAGTACAGTAGAGAGCGTGAGCTGCGGCCTTCCATAGCGAGAGAGGTAGAATCCCAACAGTTGAAACCCTCAATTAGATTCCCAGTTCTTCCAGACCCTGCAGAACCCAGGGCGGTCCTGAGTATAAGTACCAAAATGGTATTCGAGGAGAAAAAGTAAAATCATCTGCATCTCAACTGAACACAACACGACACAAAGCAGTTCAAAGAGTTCTATGTTGAAAGGCTGAGGAACATAAAGGCTCTATTTTATTTTTGAGTGCAAGTTCATTGATATTGGAATCAGCATTTGATGGAGAGAACTTCTCTTAATGTTGAGAGAATCATGCCCCCCTCATCACGTGTGTTTTTGATGAATCACTAACGTGTTTTCAATCAAAGTGCGTGTGGGGAGGACATCAGAGTGGATGTGTGTGTCAAACACAGGACTTTCACTAAGGAGACGTTGAGTCATTTGAATTTACTCATAACTTATTAAAATAAAAACACATAGGTACTTTGAGTCAAACCATGATGTTTTACTAAACCGAACCAAGACATTTTTTTTTTCAAATGACAACATCAATCACACGTTTCAATCTAGGATCGTGATCCAGGAGAAACTGTCTTTCCCTCCAAACCCCATTGAGAAGGCAGTTTCATTTGGCTTTCCTGCAGACCCTGGTAAGGATCCTAACTGGAGAAAAGGTGACCTGTGGTGCGCAGACAGCAGTGAAGGATGACAGTGTTTAGTATGCATGGCCAAGCTCCTAACTGTGGCACGGTAGCAGAGTGTTGATTCACATCAAAGCTCGCTGCTCAGCTCCATTCACTCACTCAGTACCACTGCAGAGCTTGCATCCTAACAGCCTTCAGGCCCTGATCTCTGCTGAAGGAAGAACACGGCTGTAGCTTCAGCTCATACCTCACACCCACTCTGTGTCTGCTCCTTCTCATTCCACAGAGTAACTACTGCTGTACTGCTGGTTTGCACGCTTTGTCTCAACAAAGAGCAGGAAGCTTCTACATGAAGACTGTGTCCCTCCACTCGTCCACAGCGGTGCACTTCTCGTCATCTGCTGCCATCAGCTCAGAATCAATCTCAACCGAACCCGGTGACGGTTGGGATCACTGGTCGGTAGATTAGGCCAAAACAGAGCTTGTCTGTATGTACTGTATGTTGTGTCAAATTTATAGTAGCAAACTGAGGTGATCTACTGCTAGTCAGTCAGCTAAGCTTGTCAAAGTGACATGAATTCTGAGATAAAACCCAGTCGTAAAATTATCGTAGTAACAAATACAGAACACAATAAGAAAAGGGAAGGAGGAAGTCTCTTGTTTCTCAAACGTTTCACTTTTAATGTGAAACATTTGCACAGGAAGTGTTGCGTTTCATTGTTGGAATCTGAACAGCGATGAAAAATAGATCAGCAGAAATGATGGACAACATTTGTGCTCAATAGAGAAGGTGAAAGCAGCAGCTATGAGTTGACTCTGTCTGTACTGATGAAACTAGTGCTGTGGAAATGTACATGCTCACTAATTCATCAAGACAACAGTTACACATGGAAGAATGAAATGAAAACCATCATCTCACTAAACTACAGAAATCACAACCTATCTCTCGAAGACACATTTCAGAAATGACAGCATTAGATTAATGAGGCAAGTCAAAAGTGGTGAAATTTGGTTAAAACAGAGAGTTTTAGATGTGTAGTTGAATGTTTCAAGAGTTGCTAACACTTTATAAGAACTACACACTATGAAGCATTAGTTAAGAATGAGTAAACACTTAATTCATTATTTATAAAGCATTGTTCCTACATTAACACTCATTAGTATGCAATTTATAACAGTTATAAATGATTTACTCTTGATTAATAAGCTCGTCTATTATGTGTTTGGTGATTATGTTTTCATACTTTATAAATGATGGATTCCCCATTTGTAAATGAAGTATTATATATATTACAAACCAATTATTAAGGAGTTGTAGATGATTAATAACATCCTTTATAAAGTGATAGTAAATGATTAAGAACTTATTTAGATGTACATTATTCATGCATTTATAAATATGATTTAGAGATGCACTAATGGTTAGGGACTATGTTAATATATGCTTTATAAATGCATATTAATAGTGCAATTCATGATTAATTCAGGTAGTTACTAGTCATTTATTAAGTGTTTTGTGTGACCTCATCTAAAGTGTGGACTATCTATGCCTTACAAAGCATTTATAAATGACATTGAAAGGCCATCAGTGCCTCAAAACCCACAAAAGTCTGTTATCTTCTCAACAGAAAAGACAAAAAGAGAAAACGCAAAGTGATCCAGAAGATATCAATATTCATTACAAGATGCAAACAATGTACTGTAAATACAAACCTCTCAGCCATTCATTAACCCCCCCCCAAAAAAACAGATTCTCCTTCAGGAAAACATGGCTGGATATAAAACATTTACATTCGCTCCACTCATATGAACAGATAAATGGCCATCAAACATTGTCACTATCATATAACCGCTAGTTAGCCAACTGTCTCCTGGAGCCAACTGTCTCCTGGATTGCTCTATTTACAACGGAGGTAACACCGTGGCGTGCGCTGTCTCAGGACCTCTAGTTGGTGACTTGCTAGCAGGAAGGCTAGCTACATACTCAACCTCCATAATGTGTAAAGTTACGTGACATTCTGACGGGTCTCCAATGCCCGTCAACTGTCATTCTTTCTGGCCCGGGTCCGCGCAACCTTTCGACTTAAGTCGGCATTTTCCATGGCGTAAGGGCACTTCCGTATCAGTTCTTGAGCGAAACGTTTATCCCACGTTGATGACGTTTACGCAGACTTTTCCTTTGTCCCACATTAATGACGTTTGAACGCAGGATTTCTCATTTCGCGATTGCATGAGCAGATTCGCCGCCTGTCATCGGGACATGCAACTGAAGAAAAGTGCGAACAGTGGAGATCGATATGCTTGGTTAAAATTAATAATTAAATAAGTAAATGTAAACTAATATGCAAAGTTTCTGGCTAGCTCCAGTTGTACATTTGCAAATGTTTTATATCCAGCCATGTTCTCATGAAGGAGAATCTGTTTGTTTTGATATTTTACATGTATTTACAGTACATTGTTTGCATCTTGTAATTAGGGCCCGAGCACCGACGTAGTCGGAGCGGAGGACCTATTGTTATTCTAATGTTTTTTATTATTATTATTATTATTAGGGCCCGAGCACCGACGTAGTCGGAGCGGAGGACCTATTGTTATTCTAATGTTTTTTATTATTATTATTATTATCGTACCAGTTTCATCGCAAAAAGGAGGTGCTTGGAATACTGGGAATCTTTTGAAATTTGGCACAAAATTCAATCGTGGTGAAAATTCCAGTATTATTGGGGTGTCCAGCTGCGGCATTACATTTTGGCTCGATAGCGCCCCCTACAGAGTAGCCCCAACTTTGGGTTTCACCTAGCTGTATGAAATTTGGTAGGTATGTGGAACGTGATGGGACGTACAAAAAAGTCAAAAGGAGATATATCCTAAACCAAACAGGAAGTCGGCCATTTTGAATTGTATGACGTTTTTGGACCGTTTCAAGGCACCGTACTTTAACGAACTCCTCCTAGAGATTAAACCCGATTGCCTTCAGATTTGGTCAGTATGCTCTTGAGACCTTGGCAGTGAAACGATACTCAAAGATCAAAAAGTTATCGAACTATGTGTCCGTGGCGTGGCGGCAAAAAAACACCATTCGCCATGAAACAGGAAGTTGTTGTAACTCGGCTGTACATTGCCTAATCTGCTCCAAATTTCTCATATGTCATAACATCCTGACCCTGAACACATGTATATGACAATTTAGAATCATAGTAATAACGCCACCAAGTGGCAACTGGAAGTTGTAGGTTTTGTACTTTGACATCCTGCTCCTCACAGATTATTCCGATCCCTCTAAAGTTTTGTCAGAAAAGCCTTAAGATGTTGATAATGCTTCATTGTGAAGATTGTAAGAAGTTGTCGAAGGGCAGCGACGTGGCGGCTCGGCGAACTTCGATCCTTCGCCATGAACGAATAAACTGATGTAACTCGACTCCGCATCATCAGATCTTTACCAGATTTCACATGTTTGATTAAACTCCAGGCCTGAAGACATCTGCAAGCCAATTTTGAATCATAGTCATAGCACCACCTACTGGCAACAGTAAGTTAAAGTCTTTATACTTTAGCTTGTTTCTCTTAGTTGGAAAATCAGATCAACATCAAATTTGTTCCACACAAATGTAAGAAGTTCATAATGCCAGTTCTCTAAGCTTTTGATGTGTCGTCGAACGCCGTTGCCGTGGTAACGCAGTCTTTGCCGTGAAAAACGATGGTCATTTGGAGAGGTTAAAAAAGCTCGAAACACAAGGAAACTTGACACACAGATCACAAGGCCAAAATGTAGTTCTATAATATGATTTTATTCAATCAGAGTGTTAAATTGGCTCAATAGCGCCCCCTACAAAATTTCGACGAAGCAGCCCTCGCAGTACGTTTCACATAGATTAACAAAATTTGGTAGGCACATGTATCACATGTGGACATAAATAAAAGTCTCTTGGGGCCATGCCCTAAACCCAACCGGAAGTCAGCCATTTTGAATTAAGTATGAATTTCTAGTGTCGTTTTTTGCCATTTCCAGGCGCTCTACTTTAACGAACTCCTCCCAGGGAATTAATCAGATCAACTTAGAATTTGGTCAGAACAATCTAAAGACCTTTGTGATTAAAAGTTACTCAAAGCTTGTTGTTTCGTGAAATGCCGTTACCGTGGCGACGCATTCCTCGCCATGAAAAGCAAAGGTGTTTTTGAGGGGCTAAAAATACTCAAAACAAAATCAAAGTTGTCACACACATTTAAAATCCTGAATGTAGTTATCTGATGTGATTTTAATGCTTCAGAGTGGCAAGTCGGCTCGATAGCGCCCCCTACAATATTTCGACGATGCAGCCCTCGCAGTACGTTTCACCTAGATGTATAACATTTGTTAAGTAGGTGTATCACATGTGGATTTAAAAAAAAGTCTTCGGGGTCCATGCTCTAAACCCAACCGGAAGTCAGCCATTTTGAATTTTGTATGAATTTCTTGTGTATTTTTCCCATTTCCAGGTGCTGTACTACGAACTCCTCCTAGGTAATTAATCAGATCAGCTTAGAATTTGGTCAGAACAATCTAAAGACCGTAGCGATTAAAAGTTACTAAAAGCTTTAGAATTCTTCGAACATGGACTTTGTGTAGCGCCCATTTTACATAGTTCGCCATCATCCATCAAGCTGTTGTAACTCAACTGTACTTTGTCAAAACTGTCCCAAAGTTGACATGCTTGATTACTGTCATGATTTTAGGACATCTGCATGCTAATATTGACTCATAGTCATAGCGCCACCTACTGGCAACCACGGACGTGGATTCCATAATTACAGCGGCCCAAACACTGAACTTAATAAAAGGGTTTGTGGTCACACCATGAGAAAAAGACTTCTCTGATCTAAATATGTACAAACTAAGATGCTTGGAGAGCAAAAGTTAGACAACAGTGGTTCTCAAACCATGTCAGTGGGCATTAGTATAAATGATCTGTCCAGAGCTTCTACATGAGAATCAGGTTAAATGTTATAATGAATGCTTCACACTACAATCTAAAGTTACAGAAGAGCTTAAAATGAAAACAGTGTTAAATTGAAGTGTTCAAGTAAAAGCAAATGACACTACTGTTCTGTTAACTTTCATGTAAGTCCAAATACAATCAGCAGGACACTGCAGGGAGTTCAACCCCATCCCAGTAAACTGACAGTTTGTTATGTTTCAAACATTGAAGCGCATTCACGCCCATTCATTTTCTTAATGATCTTAACAGGCTTACATTTATGATTGTATTGGAGGTACGCTTAAAACATGCGAGACTTAAGACCTGGCTACGCTGCTGGTCGACATAGGAAAAATCATCTAACTCGTGCACGCAGTGTATGACGGTCACAGAAATGCATGGCCGCGCCAACCAGAGTCCTGCCAGTACCCTCGACGTGCGTGAAGTTGCGAGGGCCCGATCAATGCTGCTTGCAGCTTTAATGAATATTGATATCTTCTTTATCACTTTGCGTTTTGTCTTTTTGTCTTTTCTGTTGAGAAGATAACAGACTTTTGTGGGTTTTGAGGCACTGATGGCCTTTCAATGTCATTTATAAATGCTTTGTAAGGCATTGATAGTCCACACTTTAGATGGTCACACAAAACACTTAATAAATGACTAGTAACTACCTGAATTAATCATGAATTGCACTATTAATACGCATTTATAAAGCATATATTAACATAGTCCCTAACCATTAGTGCATATCTAAATCATTATATTTATAAATGCATGAATAATGTACATCTAAATAAGTTCTTAATCATTTATTATCACTTTATAAAGGATGTTATTAATCATCTACAACTCCTTAATAATTGGTTTGTAATGTATATAATACTTCATTTACAAATGAGGAATCCATAATTTATAAAGTATGAAAACACAATCACCAAACACATAATAGACGACCTTATCTTCTTAATCAAGAATGAAACATTTAAAACTGTTGTTATGAATTGCATACTAATGAGTGTTAATGTAGGAACAATGCTTTATAAATGATGAATTTAGTGTTTACTCATACTTAACAAATGCTTCATAGTGTGTAGTTATTATAAAGTGTTACCCAAGATTTTTATAATTAACTGTACTTCGATGTGTAGGACCTGCTTCACGGTGAACTGCAGTCATTCCAACACCTATTAACAAAGGTTATGGAGACATTTTTCAGACATCTAGATGTAGTTTGACCAGCAGATTATGGAATGATATTTGCACTGGATCATTATGGGAATGTGATCCATAGAGAGTCTAAACCGAATATGCATGTCCAGCCAGCCTCTCAGGGTAAATGTTCACACCACATGAGGCAACAGACAGACAGCTTCTCACATTGCCTGACGAACTCTCTGCAGAGGACCAATGCAACTGAACCCTCATCTGATGAGGTCCACGTCCAGCTCTGCTGCTTTCTTTCCATTAAAACCCTGATATTTCCTTTGTCCATATCTTAACTGTCATAGCAATCTGAAAGGCTATTTGAAATTAAATGATACACGTGACACCAGCTTCTTGAGACGGACTATTTTCTCTTCTTTGTTGGGGTCAGCACAGAGACTGTGTCCTACTGGTCCACACAGACACAATCCATTGGTTTTAACAAAATCATGATTTGAAAGAAGAAATATTAATTATAGTTGGCATCATCAATGTCCTAATAAGCTGTTAGTCACCCACAAATGCACTGTAGCAATTACATTACATTATATTACAGTCATTTAGCAGACGCTTTTATCCAAAGCGACTTACAATTCAGTATTTATCTACACACTATAGACACAGCTACGGGAGCAATTTTGGGGTTAAGTGTCTTGCTCAAGGACACATTGACATGAGACTAGTAGAGGCAGGAGCCGGGGATCGAACCTCCTACCCTTCTACCCTCTGATTGAAAGGCGGCCCTGCGCTCCACTTAGCCAAGGTCACCCCAATTAATGCAAATTCTGTGAGTTGGCCAGAGAAGAAAAAAAATAATGTTGTTGGTTGCCTGGATCATAAAATGAGGCTCTCTGAAAAAGAATAGCAGAATGCATCACTGGGTTCTATTCAGACAGGTAGCTAAGTAACCGCAGTGACCTGTAATCGGACTGTTTCATCCACTTTGAGTTATATACATCAGAGGTCTTCAACAGGGGGTCCGCAACCCCTAGGGGGTCCACGGAGGTACTGCAGGGGTCCGCAAAATTTTTGGTTGATTTGACAATTTTTTTTCACAAATTGAATTGTCTTTAAATACACATTAACATGAATCCAACGAATGGATAAATGGAGGCAGACGATGTTATCTTTCAGTCACAAATGCACACATTCAGCGACACACAGGAGCTCTCTCAAGCTGGGCACTGGTTCACTCACAGCTCGAGACTAGCTTGGACCTGTCCCTCCAAGCCTCCTGTACACAAAGAGGAGTTTGCGTACACTGTTCGCTGCTGTGCCAATCCCGAGGCCGCATGTTACATGCTGGCTCTGTCAGGTTCTCCGTGATTGACCAAGAGCCTATTCAGTCCCCAGCTGACTAAGATCCCAGACACAACGCTGCAATATTATTTGAAAAGAAGATACCTTTGTAAAAACTTTTTTTTTAATTAAAAAATGTACTTCACTCACAAATCCTTGTGAAATCATTTTTGCCAGATATTCCTGGCTAAAACACTGAAGCTCCTATCCAAGTGCATAGGCATTGTTAAAAGCGAAAATGGATCGTTTTGTAACTCGACCAAAAAACATGAATCTGTCCATTATTTTAATAGTTCAGTATTGTATGCAAGATAACATGTATATTTATGCATGGCAGTGGCACTAATAGACCATCACTGATTTTTCGTTTCCACATTTATGTTTAAAATAAAAACATCAATTTGAATAGCTTGTATGCATGATTATCATGCAATCGACAGACAATGTTGATATTGGCATTGGTATCAGTTGACAAGGTATGTTTATTAATGGCAGTGGCACAGCCACCTTACTCACTGTACCTTGTACATGTTTAAAATAAAAACATGAATATATGAACCTGTGTATTATTTGAATAGTTTAGTATTGAATGCACAATAACAAAGTTTATACATGGCACTAGGCCCAGTTTAAAATAAAACACAATTTTATACAATATATATAGTAGGGGTCCCTGCTCCATCTCTCTATCGGTTTGGGGGTCCTTGGCCTGAAAAACATTGAAGACCCCTGATAGTCAGTCAGTGAAGCTCACAAAGAGAAATGACGTATAGTAGTTAGTTTAGAGGGTTTACAGCAGTCGTTATCAACAAATGTAATATCACTTTTTTTAAAGGAGTCCTGGAAGACCCAAACAACAAACAAGCAGCTGCATCTTTGGTGATTGCTAGAATGTAGAAGCAATATCAATCAATCTATCACACTAGCTTGCATCAGGAACCAGGCAACACTGAAACCATTCCTCGCTCTTTCTCCCATTCACTTGGCCTCTGTCTCCGCTCTGCATAATTCATGGCCCTGGTGCTAATCCATTCCAGTTTGGTGGCATGGTGAGGCTTTAGAGAGAGACCCAGTCCTGTGTCTGTCAGCCGGCTCTCCTGCTCTGCAGGGAGCGTCTCAGTTGCTAAGTGGCTGTTTTAACATCCACGACAAGCTGGAGAGCCACGACGCACCGCAGCACCCTGTCAATATTCATGCAGCGCTGAGTGAGCCGACATTTACAATGTGACCAAACATAAAAGCACTGCCAAGTGATGCTAGCACTCCTGAGCTGCACGCACACTGATACACGGCAGAGTCCTTTCTAATCTCACACCATGTCTTCTGTTTTATACAGCCCAATCACAATCCTAAATACTTCTCACTCACACACACGCACGCACGCACGCACACAGACTCTCTCATTGGCTACAGGTCCACATCAGAGGTGTATGGAGGTCAGAGGTCATGGCTCCTCCTCATCAGACAGCTCCTGGTCCCCCGTGATCCTCCAAGATTGATTAGAAACAGCTTCTATAAAGTGACTGTTTGCTAGCAGCCCTGATTTGTCATCATCAGCCAGGAGGCAGCGCCTCTTTTGTGGTTTGTCATCTCCTTCCTCTTCCTGTTACACCTGATCCTCTCCTGCCAGTTCTGCTGGACAGCAAGGCGTCACACCAGGGCAAGAGAGCATCTCATGCTCCACACAGAGAGAGGAGAGCCCACGGAATGGAGATTGGGGGAGACTGCCGGGGAAGTGAAGGAGAGAGATAAGAGCAGAGGACATAAGCAGGGCTCTCCCTGCCTATCTAAAACTAAAGTGGTTATTTCGACTGCCTAAAAAGTTGATGAGAAAAGAGCAGAAGAAGCAACAGAAGGAAGAATGTGAAACCAGAGCATAAACCTTGTTAGAATTTTGCTAAAGCCAGTTAACACATTGCTAGAGAGCAAAATGGAAGTAACCCTAACCCTAACCCTAACCCACTGACAGTTGATATCAAATGTCTGGTCAAATTTATGACCTCCTTGATTAGATAGCTCCAAAACTAAATCTAAATTTAAGTCACTTTTACACCTGGAATTCAGTTGACTTTGTCCGCATCAAGGACATAATAGGTTACGTACTAAAGTTCTTGCTCTTGTTTCATCACATATATCCTGATCTAAAACAAACTGAAACTCAAGTATCATGATGGCACTGACATCCTAAACTACATAGTGATGACTCAAATGCTTCGAAGCTTCTACCGTTCCATGGTAATCGACATCCAGTCTAGAAGTCCATCAATGTTTGAATGCATCTGTTTTTTGCAGATTTGCATTAGCCCCAAACTCCCAAAAAGCCCATGAAATTAATGTTATATGTTGGCATCGGCTCCAGTCTGTGTATATATTCATTTGTTTATTGTTTTTTCTGAGCTATCACTGTCACATATTTATTGAGATTATTGAACATTTTGTGGCCGTTTTCATTTCAATAAAAAGGAAAATCCCTAAAGCCAGATTTTTGTCCTGATCTCTCATTAGAGGGCTATACTCAACACACTCTGCCTGAAAAGAACACTTTTATCCAGCAGCTGTATCTGACTGAGGCTACATCCACACCAATACGTTTAAAACGATCTCCGTCCATACGGCGTTTCAGCATTGTTTTTGAGATGATCTCTGTCCAGACTAAAACGCCTGAAAACGAATATCACGTGACTATTCACGTACACTGGGCATGCGGTTGGGTGCCGGTGTAAACAAGAAGTAGATTGGTTGCTTAGTTAAAAAAAATACGACAGAGTAATAAAAGTAGTCTTTAAAAATGAAAGATCGTGCTTGATACTTAAGATCTTCCTCTATAAACTCAAAAAGACACATTTCGTGGAAAGTTTTAGAAGTTTTATTTTTCAGACTTAGCTACAGCACTGCGGGTCTCGCTCTATTTCTCTCACATCAAATTTACTTTAAAGTCAACACTTACACATAATAGTTTACTAGATTATGGGTCCATAAATGTGTTCAACACACGTCCCTCACTCGTTTCCTCTCCTTTTCGTTGTTGTTTGTTCTCACTCATAGCTCTGTTGGTGACTGAAGTCTCTGTCCTACTGGAGAGCATTTACTGCTTTTGTTCCTCTACATTTTATCTGCGGACTTCTGAATAGTTGTGCAGAACAAAATAAGCATCAATAAGAAAAGGAAAGTCCTCCGTTTTGTGTCCATCACCCTCCCTAAAACCGCTAACCGTGACTTCAGACGGCCGCCGCTCTGTAGGGTTGATAACGCCGCACGCTAATCGCTACAATAAAAGCTGCTTCCTCCGCAGAAATGCAGACTCCTCCTGCACCCGAGCCCTATTTTTAGGCCTCCGGTCGAAAATAGCATACCCATACTATAATGAGTGTAGTTTTGCAACTGTAAGGGCTATTTTAATACTTTTGGTATTAAAACAACCCTAACACTTGTGAGATGTGTTAAGATGTGTAAATATCAGTATATATGTTACTGGTTAAGAGTACATTAAGATGGCACACAGCACAAATTGAAAATTCTAATTTTCGCCTGAAAAAAAAAAGCAATTTCAGGATATTTTCTTTTAGAAATCATGTAGATCCAAGCTTTCAAGCTCTCCCATCATAGAACTATATGTTGAGAGTCTCTAAACAAATGTTTACTTTGATAAAGTGAAGCATTCATAAGCTAGAGAGGATCCAGTACAAAGATTTCAGGCGAGGATTCCAAAATTTACACATGTTGCACAATGTGTGTTATTGTAACTTTATCATGTACCAAACTATATATGTCACTTGTATATATCACTAATGATGTTCAATACATCTAAATAGAGCAGTTTGGGCTTTATTTGAAGGCCAGGATCCTTTCTAAGCCCTTTCTAAGTCACTACGTTCATTCGACTTTTTTTCAGATCCAGCCCTCTCTCTCTGTTCAGGGCTGTAACTCAGGCCCCCTTTCTCCGATTTCCGCCATTGAGACCGCCTTCAAACCATAGAAGCCAATAGAATTAGAGGAAATTGAAAGTTAGATGATTGACAACACTATTAGCCAATCAGAATACAAAATGTCCCATCTGATGTCAATCCGATCTGCAATCCGATTTGCTGAGACTTACAGCCCTCCCCACAAGCCGACAAGTGTCGGAGACAGACGAGTGGACCGGATTCAGATTAAGCACATCCGGGTGAACAAACAGAGACGTGAAAATACGAAAATATTAAATTTTTTCGCTAAGATTCTACAAAAAGTGAGTACAATATTCGATAAAGCTGTGTGACTTGTTTGTGCTGGATGCTGAATAACTCGGCGATGGTTTACCGGGGAGAGAAATGGAGGATATGCTTTTTCATGCAGCATTTTAGCTAGCTCGTAGTCATACGAGTTATGATTTATGATATTTTTGTTATTTGTTTACTTGGCTGATGGGAGTTGTGTTTGTTTCATGTAGAAGTGGCTTGGTTCATGTTGTTCCCCAGTTTCTGAGGTTTTTCCAGAACTATAACATCATTATATTCGTTACCGATGAGTGCACTTTTTTGGCATTATGAGTGGGTGAATGTTTGGATTTGTGTGCATTTGCCCCCGCCGGCGGGGGCTCTCGGGTCCAAGAGGTAAAGAGGAGGTTCTCGCTTCTCCTCTGTGTATGTACATTTTTTAAGTTGTTTTCTAGAACTTAAACATTATGTGGCCCGTTATTCATTCCTGAGCACTGCTGCTGAATTTCACCCGCTCATCATTAATATCCTCCGGTGTTTCACTGAGTGCAGGCATAGTCTTTCCACACAGAGCCGAGCAGAGGACATACAGGTGAAGTAAAGAAAAGGTTGGCAGCGGTTACAAACAGGCTTGGTAATGAACGACACGCTAACGCGCTGACAGATTCTGTGTTTTTATCTGAGCGATTGTTCTCCGTGAAACTAGCTGGAAGGGGTGTAATGAAGCACCGGTCCGTTTCATGTGCGCCAGACTCTGTTTAAAAAATAGCCTTTTAAATACTATACTGTAAGTGGTGATATGATACTTAGAAGGCCTTGTGAGCTCTGATTGATTTGGTTTGCATTGAACACGAGGTGTGAATCTTCACTGGCCTCACGATTCCAGTACCATTCACATGTCAACGGTTCAAATGCACAATCCTTTATGCCGCATGTGAAGAAAGGTACCAAATTAATATATAATATAGTGTAAAGCGTAATATTTCCGGTGGAGTGTTTAACTGGGTTAGTGGACCACTGAAAATGACTTCATGATTGCAAAACCTGCTGTATCCTCATAAAGCATTTTTGTTCTCAGAGCGTGTATTCATAGCACTTTAGAGCTGGATATCTGGTAAGTCACATGATCCCTGAAACAGGGGTCCCCCAACCTGCACAATAAAACAGGTCTTCTGTCATTGTCCCCCTAATCAAGGTTGTCTGATCTGGCAACCTCACAGTAAGGGTGACATTGTTCATGCATGCCTTCCAAAATGCATATGAGCATTGCAGAAATGATGAGTATGTTCTGATCTCCAACCTATATGGTGAAGGTTTAGTCAAACTACTCGCTCGATGTTAGAGAAACATTATAATCATGTTAAAAAGAAACCACCGTTGACTGTTGATATGAGACTCAAGCAGTGGTCTCCGGTGTCCACCAGCCTCCTCCCTTAAAAGTCCTGCAGGTGCTACAACATCACACTACTTTCATAATCGCTACTTTCAAAGTCATTATTTGCATGAACACAAAAGATCCTTGTCAGGAAAACAGAAGCTTTTAGGTTTAACTTAACGAAGCAGTGGAACTGTTTGGCCAATAAGCCACACACCAAGGCTTCCAATGAGAAATGAAATGGGCATTGGTAGAGACACACTCTAAATTGAGTGTTAAACTCATAACAGGCCTATCAGTATCCCCCCTCCTCTTCCTGTGACTCTTACCCTGTGATAGCCAGCAGCTTCAGCCTTCATATTAGCTAGACGTGACAGCCTAAATCTGCAAATCCGATCTCCAAATCACAGTTTCCTCCAGAGATGGTAGCCTAGACCGGTGTTACTCTGCTGGGACTGTGGAGCCAATAAAAGACTCCAAATAGACTTCTCTTTCTATTATCTACATATGTTCTTCACTTTGTTCTGTTATTCCACAAGAATCTCTGCTGAGAAATTGCCAATTTATCCAATTCACCAAGTCCCACTCTTTATCTTCTATCCATCTTCTTCTGTTCCTGAATGTGCACCCAAAGCCTCAGACCAGCCATCACACCTTCCTCCCAACAGATTTCTACAAGCAGTCAGTGGATGTGGGCTGTCAGAACCAATTAGCAGTGGCATGCCGGGAAACACACTGATAAAATACACACTGATGTGATCAAATCACATCTGTCTCTGCTGATATAGAGTGTGTAAACTAGCAGGAGTTTCAGCCCTCTGTGGATGCTCATCAGCATGAACTGTGCTGCTGTTGAGAGAGGAGAGACAGAACTGTTAGCTGTTAGTCTGGTGGAGTTAGTTAGTAACCAGAAGTGATGATGAACATATATGTAAAAGCCAAACTTTGAGAGTTTAACTGTCACATGATAATATGTAAGCAGCACCACAGAGAGACGGAGGACCAGCTGGTAAACTGGGCAATAAACTGAAGGACACACAGAGCCTCCTCGGTGCACAAGTAAAATGGAACACAGGGAGTTTGGATGAGCGTGTAGGAGCCAACCATCTACGAGAAGAGGAGGGGCTCTTTTTAGAAATGAATATGTAGGTTCCATTCCTTATACGCTGATAAATCTTGGGCCAACAAATTTGAAGGATAACACCCATTGCTTCTGAGAACTTGAGGTGGGCATTTGTCCTTATTTTTGGAAATTTTCAGACCTGGTGCCTCCTTGTAAACTCCCCTGGACTAACAACTAAGAATCTGAGCCTCTAGGCAGAGTGAGCAGCCTCTTAAACTCTCTAAGGCTGTGAGCAGCACCACGCTGCCCTTTAGTTGCCCCATCAGCTTTTTTGCAGTTTGCTGTGTCTTTTCTTTAAATTGTTGATAGGCAACCACTGAATGAGTGCGAACGTTAGCTTAACATATGAACTGTGCGCTACCTGATTGCCTTACTAGTAAAGCTAATATAAATGTAGCGCTCTAGTTTTCCTCCAGGCCTGCTGTTTCCTGTTAAGATCAGGGGAACTGGTTTATTAAAGGCTCCGCTTATCCAGCATAATTCCCCACAATGAGGAAAAAACGCTTATGACGTTGGGTACTTTTTCGCTCTGAGTTGAATTGTTTTTCATTTTGAGAGGTTCAGGCTACTTCAGTAGAAAGCCCCACAAAGCGCTTCACTTTTTTTATTGAAAGCAAATGTAAAAATCTGTTAAAACGCTCTCTGTCTGATCTCTTTACACATCATATTGTATGTGTCATGTGTAAGTGTGTCACACATACATTACATACTTGGAGCTAGCGTAGCCATGTAGACTTTGTGTTCTCATTACTTCTACATGCTTGTTTTGTTGTCACCACTAGAATGATTACAAAGGTCACAGTTTGCTGCTTGTATTACTTTCCTTGTTTGATATAATTCCTGCTGACCTACCTGTTCGCTAGCTAGTGTGATTTTGATGTGCCTCTGATGGGAACGACCTGCAGGCTACAGGTTTCTTTTGGACTGAAATCAAAAATCGCTTTGTCATGTATCCATGATGTTGTCCAATCAAACATGAATTTGAGTGCTGGACAATATTTTTTTTGTCTAGCAGATGGTTTTGTCATTGTCACAGATAACTAGCAAATCAGAAACAACTGTGCAATGTACAGACATTTCCAGCAGCTCCAGTGGAGATTAGTGGTAGACAAGTGTAAAACAGAGAGGAGGACAGGAACTCTCCCTGCAGTGTTGTTCAACTGCCTGTCAGACACTCAGAGCCCATGGTTACCATCAGACTGCATGTGTATGTGTGCGTGTGTGTGTGTGTGTGTGTGTGTGTTTGTGTAGTTGCGCTAAAAGGAGTGAGAGAGGGGCAGTGAAATGTTAATGAGGGCAGTGGGATGTGAACAAACAGCTTCCAGCTTGATGAATCCATTCAGACAGAGACAGAGATGGAGGCACAGAGACACAGAGAGAGGGCTGTTTCAGGGGGATCTTCAGGGGTCAAACGCTCCAATTTGAATATAAATGACACAGATGACCCAGCAGCTTAGTGTTGTGTGTGTGTGTATATCCCTGGCAGTAATTTTAGCACACCTTATACACCTTGTGCTCATTCATCCCCTGGTTCCATCACACAGGAAGGACATACCCGGCCTGCGGGCTTTCCTTGGAAGACTTATACACACACACACACACACACTTTGTTTGGACTAAATAGAGGAAGACGTGAACCTAAGAAAGCAGCAGCAGCTACATCATCTCAACCTTCATCATGAGAGGGACACATTACCAAGGTCCAGTTAGAGATAATTTCCTTATGCAAAGGTCCGTACATCACAATAATGTAACTATGATTTAGTGCCATATTTGTTGAAGTAGCCTAGTAGACAGCGCTATGTAGTCAACAACTGACTGTCAAATCAAATAAATAAAGTTCAATTGAACAATATTTATTGTCAGATTTCAAATTGAACTGGATCAGTGGGAGCAACGCTACACCAGCTTCTTGACAGAGAACAGTGATGACTGTAGGAGAGAGGAGGAGCATCCCGGCAGTGATCTTGGGACACATGGTTGCCATGTGGTGAATAGTCACAACCATCTTCTACTAAACATCTTCATATCTACAAATTTGCTTGGCAGGAGGAAACATAAATGCAGCCTGGATCATGTTAGAGGGAGGCGGTCAGGGGAATAATTGGGTGAAAAAAGCACAGGACTTTGACACCAGAGACCAAGGTTAAATTTCTCCATCCTATTACCCATCATGTGACATTGACAGTCCGAGTGCTGATGTCCACTGGACACTGAACAGCGCGCCAGGGACAAAAATTGTCATAGTTTTTCCCAACACACAGACTCAAAGGTGGGGTCCAACATAGAGTGCCTCTCCAACATGGGGAGAGGCACCACACTTTGAATTTGGCGATAACAAAGACAATCATAGTGATGTACTTGTCCGTTCACAAGTAATGTAACGGCTCAGAACCTGTGGCTCTTCTCTCTGCTTCACTGGACAAGAGTTGGACTGCTACACCACTGTGGGTTAGGATAAAAAAAGATTGTAGTTCATATTGAAAAGAAGTCACAACTCCTGTCTTGTATGGTTTCCTGTCAGGTTTCCCTTTTCAATATTCAACCAAGACCACCATCGTTCCCAAGAGCTTTGAGTGTTATTTGAAGATGCTGTGGTTGACAGGATGAAACAGTTGGATACGTTTAGTAAAAATGTGTTGTGATTCCGGCATTATGCAAATGAGATGAAGATGAATGCCATTTGTAAGAGACAGGGTTGTAGAGGCGAGATGAAGTTAAAGGTTGAGTTGAACTTAAATTACATTTAAGTTTAATTGTGAAGTGAATCACCTCTGGTGCTGTCTTTTCTTCCAGATGGAACCTGTGTTCCACCTCTAGCTGGGCGGATGTTTGGCTTGATCAACTCTACTCATTATAACTTTAAAGCTGGGCTCACTATCCTTTACACAGTTTAGCTGCTGTTTAAAACTCAGCCTGTTAAGCTGTAGCTCCTCTTTCTCCGCATTTAAAGATAAAGACTCTTCTTCTTTACAGCTTGTCAAACCTCTGTGCTCACATGACAGGCCTTTTATAATTATACACACACACACACACACACACACACACACACACACCTATCTCAAAAAACACAAAGATGATATGTCAAATATTACTATTTGAAGGTGTAGTGAGACTGAAAAGTCTCCCCCGCCTGTCATTGCCCCTAAACTATTTTCATTTCCATTTCCTTGACTGTACGACAGCCCTTATCTCTGTGCTTTGGTGATTTTGAATGTCTTTAGGGAACAGACAGAAATGGATGAATATAAAGAGAAAAGATAATCCTCTTTTCTCCTGGTCAGAGGTCTGGACAGATACAGAGCACAAGCCGAGAGCTGCAAAGGTTTCATTGTCCTCTTAAGGACACTTAAGAACCCAGGTTCAAGTGTTTCTTTATAGATTGGGTCATTGTGCTAATATCACAAAGAGGGTATCAGTCTTTAATTATAGATGAACGGGGCAGAAATTGGAAACATCCCTCAGTTTCCAACCAACCAAGAGCTGTGAGGAAATGGACAGTGCATCATGCATCACTCTCCTCATTCCTATTTCCCTGCACTGCTCTGGGAGGACTGGATCCCTGGCCCATGCCCCACTGCTAGCAACTCAGATCAAAACCTGATTACCCCATCCTTTATTTGGATGTTTGACATTTGCCAACACTGTTCCCTGTGTCTCTTCAACCCGGCCTGGTTTTGTCCATCTCGTCTCCTATTGTAAAAACACACTCAGGATTCTATGTTTGGATTTCCAGTGGCTGTATGGAACTGCTCACATGCCACACATACTGATATCCACCATGGTACTAACTGGAATATATAAAGACACTGGTGTTATGTTGGAGACTTAACGGAGTGCGATCTGTCTTGTATGAATCAGATCCTGAGTCAGCCCTGTTGTGGTTAAGTGATGTTTAACAGCACTGCTTCTGATTAATATGTGCATTTTACCACATTCCTAAATCTCAGCAACTAACTTGATGAGTAAAATGTTATTACTATAGATAGAAATTACGGCCCAAATATGTTTTTTTAACTTTATGGTGCTCACTTTGTTTATTGGTCATTACGAAATAATCAAACTTTCAAGAAAATTTTACAACCAGCCTGATTATTTAATAAACCAAAAGTATTAATATGCTAAATGTTTGCGAGGTTACCAAATTCATCCCCTGTGAATCACAAATATCTGCAGCAAGTTTCATGACAATCTAGGGCTGCAACTAATGAATAATTTAATAATCGATTAATCTGTCAATTATTTTTTCGATTAATCGATGAATCGGCGGGGGAAAGGCGAGTGAATAAAAACGTGTCTTTATGTGTTTCAGAACAACGTTACGGGTCTCTCCGATGGTCTTTCCTCTACCTCCGCTCTGCTCCGCTCTTTTTTTCTTTTTTGCTCTGCTCTGCGCTCAACTCAACTTTTTTTTTTATACTCAAAAATCTCCGCGACTTATTGAGTGGCGTAATAATCGCGCGACACAACGAATCGCTAATGAAATTCGTTGCCAACGCTTTTATTAATACTCGATTTTAATCGATTTTATCGATTCGTTGTTGCAGCCCTAGTCAAATCCAGATGTTTTTTCTTTCTGTAGACCGAAGAACCACTGATTTTCTTTTGGGGCCGAAGGCTGAAGTAACACCCAGGTAACACAGGCCCGAGGGACCTAATGCAGACTCAATACAGAGTTAACTTTACCTAGTATTAGTGTGTTTTGACTTTGGGCTGGTGTTATTTTTTTCTTATTAGACTCATTTACCCCAAATAAAGTATGGTTATTTTGAATTTAAAACTGTAACGCAAAGCTGTGTTGAATCAAATGACCACAAACTGACTGGTTCACTGTACTGGCTTGTCTCTGAGCAAATAATCAAGCCACGAGTAGTCTGCAGTTACCACTACAATTTGTTGGAATTTGTTGGAATGCTACAACACTGAAAAAAATCTTAATCTAGTTTATTTCATCGATTTTAATGTGTAATTGAATCGTACGAATCTTTTTTAATTAATCTCAACATGTACTGCGCTCGTTTAAAATGAGTTAATTCCATTCAGTTAAAAGCAATGAGAAAAAAATATGTACGATTTAATTTTCACACGCTTTCCGAATTTCTAGCACGTCTGCGCATGGGCAGACGTGCTAGAAATTCAAATTCTGAAGGTGGGGATTTGTTTTACTCTGGGGGATTTCCATTAGAAGCTCTTGCACTGCCTTCTGTCCACAGGTCTACGTTTTCGGTAAGTAAGCAATTTATAACCATATGTGTGTTATATTTGTTCTAAAACAGAGTTTTATTTACACTTTAAAACAGTGTTTGATAGAAAAAAATCATTTAGCTAACACTATCAACTGTGTGTTTGCTACTTTAGCTAACGTTACAACAGCTAACGTTAGCTTGGTTACTACTTTAGCTAACGTTACAACAGCTAGCTTAGTTGTGTATTAACATAATGTGAAGGTGATAAGTATGTTAACGTTAAGCTAACATGATATTGCTCTCAAGTGGGATGCTAGGTGAATTCAATTTTAGTAGCTTTTAGGCTGTTTTAGTAGCTAGTGGACTTCACTAACATGTAAATGTAATGGACTATTTAATGAGTTGTAGACTGGCCATGCTGATTGCCAACTGTATATTCCTGACTGGTTACAAGTATGTTTTCAAATCTTTTCAGTATGGCAGAATTAGACAAAGCTAAATGTGAAATCAAGTTAGTAAATGGTGTTGAAGATGCACTCAGAGTCAGACAGCAAGGGGTTCATGTTACCGTCGTTCATAATGTAATCTGAATTACATATTGCAGCAGCAAGCTGCCATTCAGTCAACATAATGACAGTGTTCAACTTGTGGGTGTCTATAATTAATGTTAAAAGTTAAGGCTGAACCATTTACAGTTTCTGTTAGTATCTTTTCAATTTATGGTAGCAGCTAATTAGTTACTGTACTTAATATGAGATACACTGCCCTACATTATAAGTTACATTAAAATAAACAATTTTGTTAGCTTTACTGTGGTTTTATGTAATCAGAGATCAGCATGTTCCTGAGGAAAAATGGTCACTAACCATGTTTAAATAACCACACAGCCTCCAGATCTAGTTCTGATTTTGCGCATTTACCTTAGATTAATAGGAATATGTTCGACTTGAACACACGGTACACCAATATCCATGCTATCGAAGACTGTCTTGGTTGGTCAATTTGTGAATGTATCTTTACACAGTGCTCTTTGTCTTCCGTTTTTTTTGTGTGTAAAACAGATAAATGCCGAATTCCAGCACATCACAATCCTACTTGAAACCACCTTCATGGTGCAGTTGGGCAGCCATTTACCCCATCGGACATCCGTTTTCCAGAAGAAGGGGGTGTTTCTGTCCAGAAACTAGCCAAACATCTGGCAATCTTGCAAGAGGTAAATATGTGTACACAATGTTGTGTACAAATATTCATATTCTCTGGAGCAACTTTATTAAATGTACATAGTAGAATAGAGTCTCAGTTTGAAGACCTCAAGAACATCCAGGACTATTTAGATTTAGAATAGAATTTAAAATAGTGCTATCTCGCTACACATTCAGACCTCTGACATTTCATGAAAATAAAGTCACAATTTAGTAATGTTCTTTAGTTAAAGAGAGCAGTCCATTAAGAGAATGTATAATGAAGTCAGTGTATTTTTTAAAGTCCGATATATATTCTAGACATTTTTTGTAATTATTGATGTTTTGAGGGATATTTGTGCTTTCAACCCTTAAAGGGCTGCCATCCTCTAGGCATCCCACTTGAGGAAGATGATGGGCATCTCATTCGGAAGTATATGGTAAGTCAATGTAACTGCATATGCCAGCCACATGTACTGTTTTGTATTACAGAAAATGTTTTAAGATCCTAATATCACCAATAGTTACAACAAGTCATTGCGACAGCACAAATAACTCAGTTCACATCTGTTCAATAGGTATAGAAAATGTCTGTGATTTTGAGTAATGAAAACAATGCTGATTTAACCTCATACTCCACTGTTGTCTGTATGTAATTAAATATATAACATAAACACATTTTTCTTTTTTCTCATATTCTCTTTCAGTGTACAGGACATCAAGGAGACGACATCCTGACAGACCTAAAGATATCCACCGTGTGCATACATGTCATCAACAACAAGGGTGGAGAAGCTGGACGTTATGATGACATTGACATTAATGCTGGAGGAGTAATAATTTTGGACAACATTGGATCTGTAGCCCAAGCTCCTTACAATGAGGCCAGGAGTCACCTACGCACTGAACACATGAAGTCATTCAGAAAGTGTTCTTGCTTTCCCTCAAAGTGCTTTGACCAAAGACCAAAATCAGTGCTGGACTGGTGGATTTCTTCAGCCGTTCATGTGAACCCTGTTTGCATTATTTCTGGTTTGGGGGTGAAGGAGAACATTTTCTATGTGAAATGCAGCGTAAGAAGATGTTGCAAGCTGAAAAACGTGTGTTGGACTGCTTTTATTAACACTAGTGTGAACCCTGGACATAGGGGCTTGTTTTTGTGAGACATTGGGTATTATATTCACTCAATGCATCCTTTTGATGTACGTGTTCGCTGTCATGCAGCTATGGTACTGGTGCATTGTTTTATTTTGTTAGCAATGGCACTGATAAGTAAATGTCCTGCATTCAAAGTCTTACTTACTGTAAGTAAAAGTGTTGTCAGCAAGTATTCTCATCAAAATGTACTTTTACATTTACTGCAAAATCAAAAGTGTTGTGCAGTAAATGCACAATAGAGCTTTAGTTTATTTTCATCTGAAAAGAAACTAAAGCTTTCAGACAAATGTAGTTAAAAATACAATATTTACCTCTGAGATAGGAGAGGAGAAGTGGAAAGTAGCAAAACATAGAAATACTCATGCAAAGTTCAAGTACCTTGTATTTTTACATAAGTACAATACTTGAGTAAGAGTACATCCACATTACTCCGTTATCGTTTGGAAACGCATATGTTTTGCTACGGTTACACTGAGCATCCACACTACGCCGGCGTTTTCGAGCACCGTAAACGGAGGAGTTTAGAAACGATCCCGAAGCCGGATAACTTTGAAAACTCCGGGTAGTGTATTCGCGTGGACGGACGGAAACGCATAAGTTTGGAAACGATGACGTAGACACCCGCGATCGACTACCAGGTTAATTTAACGTGGACAACTGATTACAGGCATTGCTGACCTTGTTGTTGTTACTAGCAGCTGTTGTCCAGTTAAAGTCTGCATGTCTGCGGAGGAAACAGCTGTTATTGTAGCGATTGGTGAGCAGCGTGAGAGAGAGAGATCAGTGAGCGGAGAGAGGGAGAGAGAGACCCGCAGCACTGTAACTAACGTTAAGTCTGAAAAATAAAACTTATTAAACTTTCCACGAACTGTATCTGTTTGAGTTTATAGAGGAAGATTTTAGAGAAGATCTTAAGTATCAAACACGTACTTATGATCATTAAAGACTACTTTATTACTCTGGTTGCTTAGTTACAAAATACGACAATCTACTTCCTGTTTACATCGGTGCATGCCCAGTGTACGTGAAGAGTCACGTGATATACGTTTCCAGGCGTGTGGTGTGGACGGAGGTCATTTCGGAAACGATGGCTGAAACGCTGTGTGGATGGAGATCGTTTTCGTTTGAAAAGTAGTATGGATGTAGTCTCAATGTACTGATTTACATTGCTGGTAATGAAGATAATAAAGTTGTAAAAAAGTGAGTATTTTGTTTGCTTCGTTTGTGTAAACATGGAATTTATTGAAAGTTAAGATACTAGTAATAGCTAAAAATGTTTAATTAGATCAAACTTAATTTTAGTTTGTAGAAATTAAAACAAAATAGGTAAATAGTAATTGAGGTTACATAATACATTTTAGTATACTTAACATGAACATAGTGAGTAAACTTTACTCAAAATAGTTGAGACAAAATTATGAATATAAATTAAGTAAAGTCAACTTAAAATATATATCTGGATTTAGATAAATTTATTTCGTGCAACCACTTACCTAAAAAAAATTAAGTAAATCCAACACAACATTTTTTTCAGTGAAGGTGCATGTAAAATGCATAGGAAGTTTGGAATCAATAGGGGCCCAACATCAAATGTTTGCCCAATAGAAACAAATTACGAGTAAAACGGACATTGAACTGTCCGTGGTCATTTGACTAGTATAGGGGTCGACAAACCGCGGCTCCAGAGCTCTTCAGCCCCTCTGTTGCTGAGGCTTTGACAAAAAATAACATGGAAATAAACGGTTATTTTTATTGAATTTTTTGCACAGTGGACAATCTTTCATAGGGAACACCTCTTATATTGGAGTTTAAGGTGAAACTGTGTCACTGAAAATAAAAAAAGTTTTTCATATTTTGTCAACTGAAATGTGCGTCACATCCTATTACGTCACTGTCAAGCGCCTTTCCCTGCAGGTGGCTAATCATGATTTGCAGACCCCCGCCCTTGGCTCCACTATCAATGGATAAGTCCTAAAAAAGAAAAGTCACAGAGGAAAATATAGTTTAATTCTGCGTGGACGTATTCATTTGCTTTCACTGCCAACGATGCTGGCTTACCTGTATGCTTGATGTGGCGAGAAATTAGCAAACAACAAAAAATGTAATGCAGAAAGACACTTCCAGAACAAGCACACAGCATTTGCTGAAAAGTATCACGCTGGAGATGAGCGAAAAAGAGCGATTTCTCAACTGCTGCAGTGGCCCAGGGAGCAGTTGGGGCATCTTTTCTCAGACTTCAAAAACAAAGGTGAAATTGTTCAGAAAATCAGAGATATGCCTCTCTCTGCAAAGACCGTTAAGGACAGGGCCATTAAAATGGCAACAAAAATCCCCAATCAGCAAATTAAGGACATCAATTCAGCTCCAACATTCTCAATCACCTGTGATGAGTCAAGAGATGTAAACGACATTGAGCAGACAGCACTGTTATGCGGATATATGAACTCTGATGGGCCGCAGGAAGAAATCATTGAATTAATATCGCTAAAAGGGCAAACCCGGGGAGAGGACATTTGTGAGGCTGTTATGAATTGTATGAAAGCTAAAGAAATAAACATGATGTGCATGGTGTCAGTGGCTACTAATGGGGCACCCAGTATGAGACGAGCACAGAAGGGATTTGTGACTTTACTTCAGAAGTCACTGGATGGAAAGCTGCTGTTGTTTCACTGCATCTTACACCAGGAAGCACGGTGTGCTCAAACATTTCCCCCGTAATGTATGGGAATGTTATTCAGATAGTGAACAAAATAACAGCAAAGGGGTTAAACCACCTAACAGTTCTGTTCGTTGTTGGAAGAATTGGACGGCGCACAAATGCGCTGGGAGATCCAGATTGGCTGGAAAAGTTGCACTTCATGGTAGATATGACAAGTCACTTAAACATGCTAAACAAAAATCTCCAGGGAAAGGGAGGCATGGCTCTGCAGATGCTGGAGGATGTTTTGGCATTTGAGCGCAAGATCACAGTGTTTGTCAGAGAAGTAAGGAAAGGCAAGCTTTCTCACTTCCCCTCCCTGAGAGAGTTCAGAGAAAAAATGAAATCACATAAATTGTGAGTATTTACAGCGTGCAATTATCAGAATGCAAACTGCATTTGGGGAAAGATTCACCGAGTTCGGGGGGGGGGGGGAGCACATTATCCTTCCCCGTCACACCCCTGGACATCAACCCATCCCAGCTGAACATGTCTGCATTCCTGGGAGTAAGTCAACCTGATCTGGAAATTGAACTGGCGGACATAGCTGATAAAGACTTATGGGTGTCCAAGTTCAAAAGCCTGACAGCTGATCTCGAAGATATCGCCCGTCAGAAGGCCATCCTCGCTAGAGAGCACAAATGGAGCGATATTGAAAACCTCCCCAAACCCAACAAACTTGTGTTTGAAACATGGAATGCCATTCCCAACACTTACATGAACTTGAAGAAGTATGCATTTGGAGTCCTGTCCAGCTTTGGATCAACGTACTTATGCGAGCAGGTTTTCTCAAGCAAGAACTACATAAAATCTAAACATCGCTCCCGCCTCACACATGACAGCCTGCAGTCCTATGTGAAGCTCAAAATCACATCTTACAGAACTGATATAGAGAAACTCTGCAGCAATGTTCAGAAACAAAAATCACATTAAACAGGTGAGAACACTATCATTTAATAGACTATTATTTATAAAAGAAAATGTATTATATTTAAATATTTATTTTAGATCCTGAACTGATGTAGTTGTGTTTTTATGTTCAGGCGAGACGGTTGATGGCTGTAAGTGGCTGAGGAAAAAAAAGAAGAGGATGACAGCGCACTGAAATGGACTTTAGTCTTACTCAAATACAAACCTAAGATATTAGGCGGCAGCTATATGTTATATGTATTTCAAAGTAGGCTACTTTTTATTTAATATATTTTCCACAAACATGGGGAGGACCCAAATAGACCTGCATTATTCTGTGTTTAATTCACTTCTGCAGCTATGTTATATTTATTTCAAAGTTATTTTCCACTAATATGGGAAGGACTCAAGGCCTGCATAGTTCTGTGTTTAATTGACCTCAATGTAGGCCTACACATGCCAGTGTATTTTTTTTCTCCTCTTCATAAGAGTTTGATATTGTTAGAACAGGTAAAATTGTCTTTATTCTTGTTCTAACATTTCAGAAATACAATAAACTATAGTTTTGTATAATATAACTATATACAAAACTTTATAAGCCATGATATCAAATAGCCTTTGCGGCTCCAGACAAATTGTATTTGGTGGAAAACAGGAAAAAATAGCTCTTTGGATAGTAAAGGTTGCCAACCCCTGGACTAGTACAATGAAAATGGCAATTGTCGTTAGTTGTTATGGTGACAACCATGTCAGTGGGGCCGTAAAGCGTTGTTGCAGCTCCCCAGGGAGAGAGCGGCCGCAGCCCCGGGGACAGATGGCTGGCTAGTTAGCTTGGTAGCTTGTCCGTCTTCAGAGCTGAAGAAGCGTTAAGACTGCTGATTTTAGTCCTTACGATAAAATTTCACCTCAGTGAGTCCGCGACTTGCCCTAAGTCGGTTTAGTTCATACTGAAGTCAGCCCGCTACCCGTTCTATTAATATGGCCCTCCAACAAGATCATTCTGCAGAATGTGGGGCACAGAAGATACTGTGTCTACACCTGTCTGTTGCATTCTTTAGCCATTATTACAGACAGAGATAAAGTCTGCTAATTTCATTAACCCAGCTGCTCCCTGAAAGTCGAGGCTAGATCTATGAAGAACTTTGTGCTTTGGTAAACAATCTAATCATAAACACATTGGTTGTATGGATATGACTGGGGAAGACGTGGCAAAAAAGTCCCACCCACAAAGCAAATGAGACGAGGTCTGTGTTTCAAGACCGGTCAGGTGGGTTGCTGTCATTACTACAGTCCCCTGCACTGAGGACAGTCTAACCAGCTGACAGCCGCGACAGGAGCCCTGTTCCTCCCTGTAGGGAGAGAGGGCGCAGCGAGCACTGCGGACTGGGGAAGCAGCGAGGTCTGGGTGAGGGGTGCTATGTACCTCACAGTGGGAGACACAAGCCACCTTCACGGTGGGACTTACAAAGTCAACCTAGAGCGTTGCTGAGGACGATCACAAAGGAAATGGGCCCAGCGAGGGCCAGCGACCTGGGGAGAGATCCCATGAGAGAATCCTGAGCAGCAGTCCCTGACCTGCCGAGTTGTAATCCCTGCATGGACGGCCACCCGAAGTGTAAAAAAGTTTTCAGTTCATTATGAAACTATTGTAGCATGATGTTCATTTAGTAAATTTTGGTCCATTTACAGTCAAACAGACCATAAAGCAGGGTATGCTTTAGGGTGGGGCTACCTTGTGATAGACAGGTCTCTATCACTACCAGAGCCATATACGGCGTCTCTACCTCACTCCTCCGCCACCCAAATACGGTCACTTCTGTTCACTGGTTACAAAAAAGCCAAGATTGTGACGGCCAAATCGAAAGGTTCGGTCTGCTGGCCCTATTTCAGCCAGAGTAGAAAATGGAAAAAGGGTCGGAGAAAAAGCTTAATACTGTCTGTGTGTGTGTGAGAGAGAGAGAGTTTGTGTTGTCCAGAGGCAGCCAATAGCTAAGTCGAGCACATAGAGGATGTACAGAATCCAACACTGGGTAATTACCGTTATCAGAGCCCAGCCACGCAAAAGTCACATATCCAGTCCCTGGAGCCTGGTTACAGCTTCAATCGGGACTCTCACACTCACACACACACAAGTAATCCATCACCTAGTGATGTAGTGCAGCAATAGCAAACCTCATGCTGCTTTTGTCTGTAGAAGGATGAGAAGGAAGAGGACACATTGAGGAGAGGTGCACTGATGCAAGGCAGCTGAAAACTGAGACACTACCAGCAGGCCTTTTAACATCAACCAGCTCCCTGCTTCACATTCACACAGCTCTACACACACACAGAGAAAATGGCAGGTCTTGGGTCTCCTGGTCTCAAGACTCTCTGATCTGTGGGCAGCTGCTGTCCCACATGATCACATCCTGAGAGAAAGGAAAGGACATCACAGCCTTCAGGCTACACAGCCACAGAGGCAGGTTGCAGGGCGGCACAGATTCATGACTCACTCACAGTTTACACACAAAAGCAACCAAATTCATGAGGAAAACAAAAGCACGTGTAAACTGCTCACATAAAGCAAAGTATTCCTTGAACTCCGCTGATGTATGTCTGTGGTAAAAGATACTAATCCAGCAGCACTTGTTAGAATAACTAGCTCCCTGTAACACAGCAGAGTACATGTAAACTGTCTTTAAACTTAAACATGTAAACAGTCTTTAAACTTAAACATGTAAACTGTGTTTAAACTTAAACATGTAAACTGTGTTTACATTACATTACATGTACACATGTTTGAACTTAAACATGTAAACAGTCTTTAAACTTAAACATGTAAACATTGTTTAAATTTAAACATATAATCAGTGTTTAAACTTAAAACATGTGAACAATGTTTAAACCTTTTGGGAGACATTAGAGGGTAAAGGCCTGTCACGTCTTCCTGTGGAGTGTTTTTTATATCAGTTTACAAAACAACATGAACTACAAGAGTAGACCACACTGCCACATGTGTCACACTCATCAGTGAGCATAAAGACATAAGACACAGAAATAGACCCCAGGTATTAGAACTATACACGCTCAGTGAGCACGTGGTTCTAAAAATAAGGATGTAATCTAAGTAAAAACAACGTAACATAAGTAATGCTGCATCTCATACAGACACTAAAGGATGTCTTGTGTGTTGGCATCAGACGCAGCGCGCCGTGACAAAGCGTTAGTATTGGACACCCTGTGAATGAGAACGGGCTGCGTCTCTTCACCCCAAAACACACAAAACTCTAGAAAACAAACACAATGAGCATCTCTTCACACTCATTGTTTGAGAGGTGAAAGTAGTTTGAAGAAAACTTGCTGTGTGTCTTTCACACATTGAGATAAGTTATGGTTGTTTCTGTGTATAATAATGAAAGCAATGATCACATCTAATTCACTGGTCTCTCTAGTTTCAGGCAGCAGCCTTCCATCTCCACCAGCAGCAGCCACAGCTGGAACTTCTTTGGTTAGTGGACAGAACAGCTGTTGATTCAACTTCATATCTAGAATATCTATAACATGTCCACACCTCATGACAGGACAGCTGAAACACTGTCACTGTAAAACACATGATTTTTACAAACTACAATCTCAACCGAATAAGTATTTGACTTGTGGTCAATTCCAACACCAAGGAGATATACTGTATATTGATTTCTCAGAAAAAATAATTACATTATCAGTTAGTCTTGAAAAGCCACCAAGACCTGTACCATCCACGTGTGAGAGACACACACACACACACACACACACACACACACACACACACACACACACACTATTAACTAGGTATAACAACACACCACACTGCCCCAACTACTCACTTTATTATTGAACTTGTTTTCACCATATTCCATTTTTTAGCTCCTTCATACACATATATTCCAAAGCAAGAACAATGAGCAGCTAGAAAAGAGTCGATATCACATAAAAGAAGGAGCGAAGTAGAACAACGTATAAAATCGAAAGACAATCAAAACCAGAACAAAGTCAAATCACTGCAGAACAATAACAAGAGCAAAGTCAGATCAAACAAAAGTCAAAATACAGACTGGCTGAGAGAGGAAGGAGTGAGAGGAAAGAAAGATAAAAAGGAGGTTTGGTTGTTCTGAAAAACAGAGAGAAGAAGGAAAAACACTGACAGGCCACTGAACAATAAAGGCCATCGGACGTCAAGCTAAACCCTTTTTACTTCCATTACTGCAAGTGCCATGATGGATGTGAGCCTGCGCGCGCGTGCGTGTGTGTGTGTCATCCGTCTTACTTACTGCTTACTAATGCCTGTTTGTCAGCATTTGGTGTGCGCTCGTCAGCACAGAGATATATAGAAGTAAGCATTTGCCCCCATTACAAACATCCACCCACAAGCAACTCATGTTGAACTCCACACCAGTGTGAGCAATACAGGAGTTGGTCAAAAGAAGAGAAACACCAGTTTACCTCATAACAGTATCTGCTCCAAAAAGAACTTGTGAAGGAGCTTGTAGTGAGCCAGGAACCTTGACTGTAGGACATGACCCTTGGGTTGATAACAGGATTCCTAACTAAAACTGAGCTCTAGTTTTTATATACAATGAAGTATTTCAAGAATCAGAGAAACCCACCACTTCCTCCTTCCTGTCCTTTATATCCTCCCTTTCCTCGGGTTGTGTTCCCATAGCAGTGTATGGCATACGCTGAACCATCAATCTCTCAAAGACTACTGTGCAAAACATTCAGGTAGCAGGCTTCTTATTCTTAGATGGCCCTTTCCGTCCTTTCCTGCACACTGACATGACAAACCTCACCAGGGGCAGATTACATCAGCTGTGGATAATTAATGTTAATTTCTCAGGTAACTTGACCAATGACCAAAGGTTTCTGCTTATTGTGCTCTCTGCAAGCCGGTGTCAGGCTGCAGCTGCACTCTTTTGTAGTTATTGTGAAAATTATCAGCTGTTTCAATGTAACATGTCAGAATCTCTAAGTTTAATTTTCTTTCATTTATATAATTTTTTTATGATGATCAACTAAATAAAAGAGCTTCAGTAACACCCACCAAAGCCCAGCACACGGTAAGAGTTACATGATCTCCTAGCTCCTTTTCTTTAGTTGGGACACTGTCTGAAACCTGGATTCCAGGGTGGGAGGGGAGTATGGACAATCAAACAGTCAGTGAAAGGTCACTGATCTCTCTCATACACACCTCCAGCCAACTCAACACTCAAGAGTGAAATGAGCAGACTAGGCAATCTCTACTCCTCAGGTTTGGTCACACACACACATACATCAATGAACTCTATGGTTGAGTGAAGAGAAGACATGCTTTAACAATCACTGCAATCGTTTGTTTTTTCTGATTTTGTCAAGAAGTAAAAGACAAATGGAGCAACAGAGTTTATATCTCAGTTCATAGCTGAATTACCTTCCATACCCAAGCTCATCAAGTGCTCCCTAATGAGCCATCGATCCCCAAAACGCCACCGTGCTCCGCTTTTGACACAGAATTTTCCCATTTCCTGCCAACAAGGTCTCTGGCTCTGAGAAAATCTATCAAAGGCAGGAAGGGATCGTGCCTCTGCAGGGGCCGGCCCATTGGTGAAGAAATTGATTGGGCGGTTGGTGCTGACAAACAGCTCTGCTCAGAAGAAAAAGAGGCAAAGTCACAAGCAGTTTGGCCCATACTGTATCACCAAGCCGACCCACGATGTCACACGGTTTGTTTGTTAAAAGTCAGCAGCAGCTCTGCTCCACAGCTCTTTTTCTGAAGGCAGAAAGATAGTATATAGTAGAAATTGTATTTTATTTAACAGGCCTCTCTCTCTGTTTTCATGCATCTCACTGAGTGGGTGATGAGAGTCTCTGCTAGCCGGTAAATGATGCCTCAGAGACTTCCTCCACTGGGATGCAGCTTTTCCTTCTGGACTTTTTCATTTCACTGGAATATCAGCATCATTTCTGAGTAAAGCATATCACTGAGTGGTCAAACTTCTTCCAGGTGTACATTTCTCTCAAATAGTAGGAAAGACAGAGGGCTTTTTCCACTACGAGAGAAGCAAAAAAGCAGCTGAGGTTTGGTGAGACCTCGTGCTACCTGTTTAATATCAGTCTTGGAACATGTGTTGGCTGATAAGTAACAAGAAAATGTAGAGGTATGTCTGAGGTCATGTAGAAATATAGTTAGTCCGCCTGAGAGCACTGACGAGTCAATTTTTACACTGGAAAATGTCCCGCTCACTACATATCTTGGTCACTATTCTATGACAAACTAATTTAAGAGATCTTTTTTTTAAATGTTTGTTATGCATTTATGTAAAAACTTAATTCAAATTGTCATGGCCATCTAATCCACAATTTTCTGGAAATTCACAGACCAAAAAATTAACAATAAATCATGAAAATAATTGGCAGATTATTCAACTTTTTACCTATGATTACTTACATTTTCAACTTCTCAAATTGATTTAATGAAAAGATGGTGCAGTTTGAACCCGAGCTGAAAATGTCCTCTGCAGTCGTAGTAGTAGGGAGCTCTCTTGTGCAGAGAAATTGTTCCCGTCAGTCCCCGACCCACACATGTTTCACGTAAACGAGTTAAACTGCTTTGTTTGTTATGTCTGTATGTCTGTAGATTCATCCATTTGAAATGCAAAATGACCACTTGCCTTAATTCGAGCTGTGATTTGTTGTTTGATGTCATCCGACATGTCTTCAATTCACCTACTTAGAGTGTCATTTGACAGAAGTATAGTTTTCAGTTTATCCGCTGCGGATTGTTCCAACAAATGCCACTTCAGTTTTGACGGCTTCATGCCTTCTTGTGCCAGAACCTCGCTGCACAAAACACACTGAGGTTTTTGCCCTCTTTTGTCTTCAATGTAAGAAAATCCATATCTCATGTAGTCGGTGTCGTACTTGCGTTTCGCTCACTTAGCATATGAAAACAAACTTTGTGGATGTTCTTCTATACTGTGAAATAGGTGTCTATTAGCATTACAAGGCATTAACACCAAATACTGTTAAGGAGTGTAAATAACTCCGCTGCATAAAAAATCCCCTTCAAAATAAAGGCACAATATTTTTTCTTTTTCTTCTTTCAGGCAAAGGTCCGCGACCCACTGAAAACGGGTCCGTGGGTCACGACCCACAAGTTGAGAATCACTGATTTAAAAGATGCTTTCTGCGTAGCTCTTCCCGTGATGTCAGTTTTATCTGCCCATGCCTGCGACGGACCATGGACCTTTGTTCAAAAGTTCACCAACAGTCCAAATTGACTACGTTGACTGTATGGGCGGACATAGTTATAAGAAAAAACAGAATTGCAGTCATAGGCATCCTAAGGCCTCATGATCAAAAGGCAAAAAAAAAGCCTGTCCAGTCAGGGCAGGTTTCTGTTTGACACCGCTGGTCTACCGACCCTCATGCCAACAGTAACCCACCAACCGCGGGCTCAATACCCATCTGGTCTGGCAGTGCCAGACCCACATGGCAGATATGAAGGGACATAAAGGGGCATGAAGACACACTGGAGACTGTACACACTGCAACATGCTGCACTCTGTCTATAAACACTCGTGGAACATGGCATGGCATGTAAAAAATAACACGGTAATGAAAGTCAAGAA